>NW_028190336.1:2545000-2897190 GCF_048542155.1 Nylanderia fulva | reverse complement strand
CCCAATTATTTTCCATAACTTCATAGCCTAGCTTTGATGGGTCTTCTTTAAAACTTATCTACACCCCGGTGAGGGGGATTTTTTTTGTCGGTTTCCATAGAGAATCCGACACCGCATCTCCCTTTTCCACTGCGGCAACAAAATCATGCAACGCCCCAAAGACCTGGGAACCCTTCGAAGACCCGACTCACAATAGATTATTGGTCTACCCACCTTACCTCACCAATTACATAATAAGGGGGGAGTTTCCCCTTTTGCAAATTTTTGGGGTCCAAGAACTTCAACCCTGATCGTTTTCTGACGCACATCAGCAGTGCCCTTGCTCGATAACGCCCCCCAATGTCGGGCTCCGCTGCCCGACCACGGAGGCTCCGAAAACCTCCTGCGACAGAAAATCTTTTTTTTTCCTTTTACTACCAATTGTTTTAAATTTTGGGTTTTTTTTTTTGGGGTTTCTTCCATAGAGAAATGCAATTTTACTGCAGGTTTTCTCGCCCACAGAGAACAGGGTTGAAAAGCGGCTCCATTTTAGGTGGCGGCAAAAAATCTTATATTCAATACTACTGGACAGCCGATATTTTTTCGTCCGTTGAGAAGAAACTTTTCTCCATTCCAACCCTTGCTAATTTTGGAGAACCTTTTTCGTTTTTTATTTTTTGTATAATTTTAACATCCAAAGAAATTGCTTCCTCAAGATTGCTTATCTCCATCTTTTTCACTGAGCACTCCTCACCAGAAGAAGAAGACAACGCTCGAAGAACACATATCTCCGCCCTCGTGTCATCCTCACGTACTTCTAACAATTTGATTCTTTGTATCAAATAAGCTCTAGCAAAAAACATTTTTTGCCCAAAATCATATAGTAACTTGGCATACGCAATTGAGGTTCTAATTCTATTTCTAAGGCCCAAGTTACCTACTTCAGCTTCTATTGCATACAAATTACTGGTGGTTCTAAGAATCAATTCTTCAGGAGTAACACCACTATCCATTAATTCATTAATATAATCTTCAATATTGATGAGATTTGCCATATTGATCCTTTAATTATTAATAATATGCAATTAACTTAGCTAATTTAGATTATTTAATATTTATATTATAATATAATACTAGTTATGTAGTTCATTTTATCAAGTTTATCCTAATTTAACTTTATGAGTTGCAAAATTCAACGCTATTCAAACTTTCATATACTATTGAGATAAGGAAACAAAAACAGAAAAAACCCACTGATTATATACAAGAAAATAACTAGTCTTAAATCCTGCCTACCGCCCTATGCAGCAATATAAACCTAATTCACTTTTAAATCAGACCATATATCTACTTGAGGTCAATTTGAATGGTGTATGTACAACAGTATGCATTCCTAATAAGATCTTGATAGGAACTCTTGTATCGAGCCTTTAGATACACCCGATTTCATTTATACCTATATTATCCTTACACTATAAATGTTTCGGTTATATATTAGAATTAAGAACCAAGTAAACTCAGTTCTGTACACTGTTTATATATAAAAAATAAAATACATGTACTTACTTTACAAAATCAATCAGCAGTGTATTCCTATCAATGCTAAAGCTTAATAACAATACTAAGATTTAATAAAATCATTAGCAGTTTAAATAAGATAGGCTTAATGAAATGACAATACTTTTATTTCTATGATACAGCTTAATTAGTATAACGAGAGACAATTAATGTTTAATATTGCAACTAATTTAAGTTGCCATTTATATTAAAATAATTTCAAAACTGTTCAGTAACATCTATCAATAGACACAAGAGTATAGAAACAAAATATAACACACATAAATAGACATAATACAAGAACTAGGAATAAACTGTAATATAAAGATACAATATATGATTATAATACTACCACATATGCATTTTATTTCCGTTCATAAAGAATACTACCTAAATTATACAAGAAGCAATAATTACTATTCAACTATCACCAAAAGATTAAAGTACATTCGTAATACTACAAGACATTGAGCTGCTTGGTTCAAAAACATATAAACTATAGAGAAAAAACAAATGTTAACATTATTTTAATGGATATCAAAAAATATATATGCCAAGTCAATTAATTCTCAATTAATCAGTTAGGACTGCATTCCGCATCAGCATTTAGGTCTTATTTGACACTGATATTAGCCAATATTGGAACTATCAAAAGTATCAAATGTATATCGATCAACACGTAACGGCTCCCATGTGAGTTGTTTAAACAACACCAAGGAGCAGCACGTCACTAAACCGACCGACACTTACAATTCGTTAATAAATATCTACAATCGTGTATAACGCGGGCAACAAACCTCCAATCCTCAGAAAACCTGAGGAGGAGTTGTTACAAATATAGCAGTTACACGTTATAAATTATAGCTATGATCAAAGAATGTATATATAATTAAGTATAACTAGGCATTACTGTACTACACATATATGACAGCAATTATCTAGACAATCATCAATAACAAGTTTAAGTAAAACCTTGGGGTTCATTCATAACATATATATTATTCGCTTGTTACCATACTTAATTCAATGTTTATCAAAATATATATATATGTCCAGTCAAATTAATTTCTCAATTAATCAGTTGAGACTGCATTCCAGCAGCATTCAGGTCTTATTTGACATCGGCATTAGCAAAATAGATATATTAAAAATATATATATATATACATATATCGATCAACACGTAAGGGCTCCCATGCAGGTTGCTTAAAGAGCAACCCCAAGGACCGATACGTTTTAAATTGACCTACACTTACAGTCCGTTAGTAAATATCTATAATTATGTGTAACGCGAGCAACAAGCCTCCAATCCTCAGAAAACCTGAGGAGGAGTTGCTACAAATATAGCAGTTACACGTTATAAATTATAGCTATAATCAGAAAGTGTGCTTAATATAATTAAGTATAATTAAGCATTACTGCACCTCACATATATGGCATCAATTATCCAAAAACAATAATAAACAAGGTTCATCTAAATAAAACCTTAAGATTGTTCATTACCAAATCATAGATAATTATTTTTACCATAGACTTGATTTTAGTTATTACCAACAATCTAAATTAGTTACTTTATCAATACTATTATCACTAAATTAATAACTTAGATCTATTCACTTAATTATACCTATATACTTAAAACTAAATTTATTGTTTACTATCTACTTAATAACAACTAATTTGCTCCATAGCTTATATATGCGCAAAACAAACTGTAAAATTTGTGTAATACTATCAAATAATATTAATTATTTAGTATTTAGTAATTCAAATATGAAACAACCAGCAAATAAGTAACAATAAACTTCACTAATTAGCTATTATTGTTACTGAGAATAGAAAACAATAAGTAAACAATAATTTACATTCAACATTTACAAGAGTATTTTAACTTGTCTTACTTCATTTCATCAATTCCAGTTATTATTATTATATATAATAATTTCACTTCCTTATAAATATTATTCGCTTGTTATTTTAATTATTACCTAGCATCTAAATTAGAACTTAACTATTCACTCAATTATATCTATAATTTACTTACTTAATTGTCTATCATCTACTTAATCAACTAATTACTCCTATTCTATATATACATATACAACTGTAATGTTTTTGTGTAATACAATCGTATAATCTTATTAATCAAGAATAATATCCATTCATATCAAACTATCATAATATCATCCGTATATGTAGTTATACGGGATGAAACTAAGATTACTTAGTCGCTTCAGAAACAATGCCGTTAGATATATAAGAATAAAACAAGACAAGAATTCATTCAATACTTATAACAACCGCTAGCACTATACATTATATGGTGCAGAAATACATTAACACATATGACTGTGTAAACATCCACACATATATATTTTAAATCTTATTAGTTAATCAATATTAATAATTCAAATATAAAGCACCAGTAATTCAGTAACAATAAACTTCACTTAGTTAGTTATTGTTATTAGTGAGAATAGAAAACAAATAAGTAAGCGATAATTTACCTATTCAACACTTACAAGAATATTTTAACTTGTCTTATTTCATTTCCTCCATTCCAATTATTATTATTATATATAATAGTTTCACTTCCTTCAGTAAATATTATTCGCTTGTTACAGTATCTATTTTAATTATAACTTAACATCTAGATTAGAACTTACTATTCACTCAATTATATCTATTACTTAATATTTATTGTCTATCATCTACTTAGTCAACTAATTGCTCCTATTTTATATATACATATACAACTTTAATGTTTTATTCAATACAATCACATAATCACGCTAATCAAGAATAATATCCATTTATGTCAAACTATCATTTAACACATCCGTATATGTAGTTATACGGGGTAAACTTTTTTTTTTTTTTTTTTTTTTTTTTTTTTTTTTTTCTTTTTCTCTTTTCTCTTTCTTTTTTTTTTTTTTTTTTTTTTTTTTTTTTTCTTCTTTTTTTTTTTTTTTTTTTTTTTTTTTTTTTTTTTTTTTTTTTTTTTTTTTTTTTTTTTTTATTTTTTCAGAAACAAATGTCGCAACATATATAAGAATAAAACAAGACAAGAATTCATTCAGTTCTTGTAACAACCACTAGCACTATGTATTATATGGTGCAGAAATACATTAACATATATGACTGTGTAAACATCTACACATATATCTTATTAGTTAATTAATATTAATAATTCAAATATAAATCACCAGTAACTCAGAAACAATAAACTTCACTTAGTTAGCTATTGTTGTTACTGAGAATAGAAAACAAATAAGTAAGCATAGTTTACGTATTCAGCACTTACAAGAATATTTTAACTTGTCTTATTTCATTTCCTCAATTCCAGCTATTATTATTATATATAATAATTTCACTTCCTTCAGTAAATATTATACGCTTGTTACCGTATCTATTTTAATCATTACTTAACATCTATATTAGAACTTAACTATTCACTCAATTATATCTATTATTTACTTAATATTTATTGTCTATCATCTACTTAGTCAACTAATTGCTCCTATTCTATATATACATATACAACTTTAATATTTTATGCAATACAAACGCATAATCTTGCTAATCAAGAATAATATCCATTCATGTCAAACTATCATTTAACATCATCCGTATATGTAGTTATACAGGGTGAAACTAATATTTCTTAGTCACTTCAAAAAACAAATGTCGTTATATAAGAATAAAACAAGACAAGAATTCATTCAGTTCTTATAACAACCGCTAGCACTATGTATTATATGGTGCAGAAATATATTAACATATATAACTGTGTAAACATCCACACATATATATTTTAAATCTTATTAGTTAATCAATATTAATAATTCAAATATAAAGCACCAGTAATTCAGTAACAATAAACTTCACTTAGTTAGTTATTGTTATTAGTGAGAATAGAAAACAAATAGTAAGCGATAATTTACATATTCAACATTTACAAGAATATTTTAACTTGTCTTTTTTTATTTCCTCAATTCCAATTATTATTATTATATATAATAGTTTCACTTCCTTCAGTAAATATTATTGCTTGTTACCGTATCGATTTTAATTATTACTTAACATCTAGATTAGAACTTAACTATTCACTCAATTATATCTATTATTTACTTAACATTTATTATCTATCATCTACTTAATCAACTAATTGCTCCTATTCTATATATGCATATACAATTGTAATGTTTTGTGTAATACAATCGCATAATCTTACTAATCAAGAATAATATCCATTCATGTCAAACTATCATTTAACATCATCCGTATATATAATTATACGGGGTGAACTAAGATTTCTTAGTCACTTCAGAAACAAATGTCGTTAGATATATAAGAATAAAACAAGACAGAATTCATTCAGTTCTTATAATAACCGCTAGCACTATATTATATGGTGCAGAAATACAATAACATATATAACTGTGTAATTATCCACACATATATATTTAAATCCTATTAGTTAATCAATATCAATAATTCAAATATAAAGCACCAGAAATTCAGTAACAATAAACTTCACTTAGTTAGCTATTGTTGTTACTGAAAATAGAAAAACAAATAAGTAAGTAATATTTCATGTATACAACATTTACAAGAATAGAATATTAAATCTGTCTTACTTCATCTTCCTTCAGTATACTTCCTACAATATTAAATTGCTTTACTTAATTATACGCTTCAACATATACAATGAAATGTAAAGCTTCCTTAATCGCATAATATATATACGTATATATATTTATTCAGCTTATCCTCTGTCAATCCCAATTATTATTATGTATGGTTTACTTCTTTAATATTTAATTCAGTCAAATATTCACTTCATAGTATTCCATGAAATGCAAAACTATATCCAATATACTGATATATATACATATACACACATTTGTTTATAATCTTCCATTTATCTAACTTAGTTTAAGTCAGCTAATATTTTTTTTTTTTCAGTCGAAAATCTTTACTCAGTAACACTATTCTCATTGAGACAAAAGATGACAATAAGCATCAGTCATCTCTGTCTATTATATAGAGTTTTGGTTGAACCAACACAATAACCTCAATTCTAGTTATGATTTAGTAATATAGTAATATTAATTCAATAATAGTAAGTCAGCAGTAATGCAACTTTAACAATTCAGTTCCGTTCCAATTACTGAATATAGAAAGTAAGTAATGGTTTACAAACAATATTCCATTTATCCTGTTAACCAGAATCAAGTTATTACTAATATTATAATTATTTAATCTATTTTAATTTATTCTAGTCTTAATAACTATTTATCTACGTTGATTTAAGTCAGTTATTATTCCATCAATCAAAAAGCATCATCCAGCCGCACATTGCCATTAAACAATGACAGGTAAGTATCAATCAATACCATATTCATTGTTTCATAACATATAAGATCTATTAATTAGAATCTTAAATGTTATCTAACACCTATTTTACAATGATTTCAGTCTTGTTTGTGATTTAATATAATTATCACACAATCACTACTCCAATATACTATGCAACTACAATACAACCATGATACATTATTCACTATCTTATACTTATATATAGATAGTTTCTATCATTTTGCTTTGTCTAACTTTGCTGCTATTATTGGGCAAATTTTCTCATAATTGTCCCAGATGACGTTAAATTTCTCTTATGAATTAAATATGTAATAATTCTATGCACATTTGATGGTTTGCGTCATTTACAATTAATTTTTCCTCTTTTATAATATCTGTTTAATTAATACAAGTAAGAATTGTTCAAAAATTATCCCTATCAATTCATTTAATACTATCCATTAGTTCAAACAATTGTGTTTATATAAATGTATGACGAAAAACACATCATATGTTATTGCACCAAAATAAACAAGCAGTAGTATTATTAACAGTAACAATAATGATGCAGCGGTTATAATACAGTCTAGTATTTAAAGTCCATCATACTATTATTCACAACTAAAGTTTTAACACACTTTATTATCTATCCTTAATGACAAGGGTAAGTACGCAGTCGTAGAGTTCTTCTTATTATCATATATATTTATCTGTGATATCCTGTGTCACTTAAAATTATCCATTTAGCAGCCAATTTTGATGCACTTCTTTATATTTATCCTTTGGCACAAGGATAAATACGCCTTAATCCCAGTTGTGTAGAGATCTTCTTATTATCATACGCATTTATGCATATGCATTTATCTGTGATCCTGTGTCATTTATAATCTGAAATATATTGATAAAAAGTCAGTAAATGATCACATTATGCATCATTCTCCTGAATAAAGTCAATAATATTCAACGTTGTAATAATACTGATTTAATATTACTTTTATAATGTATGTATAATTAAATTAAGAAAAAAACTTTAATAACTGTCACTATCAGATCAATTGAATCAGTCAATCTTAATGTATTTCCTTATACTTGTCACTTGATGACATTAATACAACAAAAGTAAATATCGAGTCCAGTCGTATCAGCCAGTTATGATGCACTTTCTTATTTATCCTTTATGACAAGGATAAGTACGCACCAATCCCATTCATAGATTCTTCTTATTATTATCGTATGCATTTATCTACAATATCCTGTGTCACTCATAATCACTTAGCAGCCAATTTAATGCACTTCCTTATATTTATCCTTTAACGATGACCATGTTATAAGAATAAGAACGCATTAATTCCAGTTGCGTAGAGTTCTTCTTATTATCATATGCATGTATGCATATGCATCTATCTGTGATATCCTGTGTCACTTGTAATCTGAAATATATTGATAAAAAGTCAGTAATTGATCACATCATGTATTCATCCTCTTGATAAAGTCAATGACAATCAGCGTTGCAATAACACTGATTTAATAGTTCTTCCTTTCTTAATGTATGTATGATTAAATTAAGAAAACTTTATAACTATCACTATCAGTTCAATTGAATAACCATTCGCTTCAGTTAATCATTCACATAGAGACATTTATTATTAATGTTACATAAGTGTAAACAACATAAATGCCTCTCGAAGCACAAAATTATAGTATATCATTTAGCTAGTACAATTATTGCAAATAAGTAAACGAAAATGTTTAAGAGCATTCACAGAGACCCATTGCACTAAAATTTAATAACTGTGTATAATAACAACAGCTACAGGTAGCAAGGTAGCAAGTCTTATAGGTTATATATATAACAATATTTATTATATAACCTATATAACCTATTTAGATTATATAATCTAATTTATGTATTATCTTCTCAGATGATAATTAAAGTACATCCAAATACCTTTAATCAGTTTTAATTAATTAATATCCAATGTGTGTCAAGTAAGTACTATGCATCCTCATTACCTGACCAAATATTCCAATTATCACGTAGTTTCTTCAATAATCAGAGCACCGTTACATAGTAATGATTCTGATACAACGTTCATTACAATTCCAGAGCACTTAATCACTTAATTAATTCACAATTATACAATAAACTGTATGTATTTCTCACTTGAAGAAGAACACCAAACTAGAGAGTTTCCCTAGGGTGAATTTTACGTGTGGCTCAACTGCAGTAACCGCGACACGAGAGACATAGTTTCAGCTGTCAAGCCGCTCCCAATCATATATCAGGTGTTTAATTAACACAGATTAAATAATAAATCACCTAATTGTCAATTGCAAACCACTTATACATTATTCACAATGTTAATAATAATGTATACATATATATTTATATCATTGACATTAAAATTTATCAAGTCTTGTATATTTTTATGTAAGTCAAGTAGTACTCGAATAAGACACCTTATTATACCCGTTATACAGCCGAGTAACCTTAAATGGCTCACAATGAAAAATGTCACTGAAACAGTGTATTACCAGTGTCTCATGTTCCAAACCAAATAAACTATAGACCAATATAAATCAATTAACAAACGTTAAAAAAATATTAGTTTCACATCTCAACAACCATCTAACACACAAAAACAAACCATTTTTAAAATTAAATTACTATAATATAAAAAAAATGCGACTTTCTCATTTAAAATAAGGTGGTCTAACTGCCTGTCAAAAATTCCTAGACAGGCAACGCACTTTTGAATAGTTCAATGGCTTATTCAACAAACAATTGTTTGAAAATTATCTGCTCCATTTTGCCATTAATCTTGGGCACCCCCCACACCACCAGAAGTCTACAAGAGTTTTTAATTGTATTCAAAATACACTTTAAAAACCACCTATAACACTGCTACTACTGGTACGGACGCGCACTCCTCCCTGTAACCGAGGACATATCTCTCTGACGGACTCAACCTAACCTAACCCTCCCTACCGTAGCCCTACCCTAACCTATAGACCGTTTTTGGTTTTTTTTTTTGTATGGAGTCGGCGGAATTTTCCTAAACCAAAACTTCGCCGTCCCTACCCCCTGAGGGAGGTCGGTAGGCTTTTTGGTGGATTCCAGTCCCGTAGTATCACGATTGTACATCGTGTCTGTTTCCGGACCCTAAAACCTTACTTAAGCCCCTGGTCCGTATGGGTACTGTCACCCCTCCCGGAAACCTCGTGTGCATACCTATCGATCAGCGGGTGGACACCCGACCGGCGTCCTTTAGGAAGGACACATCCCCCGAGGGGATACTACCGGTATCCCCCCGGAGAGGACATCCCTTGCCCCGAAAGGGCATCGAGGGGAGCCGGGCTACTAGCTCCCCCCGGACTTCCCAGGGTCGACGTGCAATGAGAGCGGGGCCCCCACCCCTCTCTCTGCCAACCCGGTAAGTGAGGTGACCGCAGTCACCCACCCACACACGCAACGTCACAGGACGATTACAGTACATAACGTGCACGAAACATGTACACAAACCACATTCATACATAGTAAGGGCCACAGGCCCAGCCCCCAAAGGAGCCCACAACAAGGCGCTATGGCCAACCACAGTAAAGGTGGGAGGGTTGTTACTCCCACCTATGACAAAAGACAATAAAACTATGACAACATAAACTTGGCGCGGGTGAAGAGGCCGCGGAGTCACCTCTCGGCAACCTCCCCGGCGCTCCATCACCCATCGCCGCAACCTACAACATAGACTTGGCGGGGCAGCAGGGAGACCACGGAGTCACCTTTCGGCAACCTCCCCGGAACTTCCCGCATCCCACCGCTACTCACTACAACAATGGACAAAACGACACTAGACATCGGGGGCAGTACTGCAGCCCGGGACAGGGGAACCGCCTCTCCGCGACCCCCCCCGCCCCCGACTACAGTCCACCACCGTCCATTCCGGGCTCACGGGAGACCCCCCATCAGGACGCCCCGGAGCCTGCGCACGCTCAGCAGCAGGCACGCTCTCCCGAGACCTCTTAGGAGGCACGCGAACACGAGCGCAAACCGTCGACCCGCAGCGATGTCCAGAGGGTTTCCCCCTGGACGCACACGAATGACATCGCGGCGGCGCCACGCAATTGGCCGCCTTGTGCCCCGCGCAACCACACCTGTAGCACGCACCGCTACGATCAGTGTCAGCTCCGCAACCATTGGCCGAATGACCAAATTCGTGGCACCGATCACCGATAACACTGCAGGGGGCGACGGGCCAGATGAACAACATCTAGTTTCTCCCATCCCCCCGACATCACAATGCTACCGGCAGCAACGAGCCTCCGCGCCACTCCAGACGGGCAACGAATCCACAGTGTCCCGAAACCCGTTCCGGGAGACAATCGGATCACACCCGCCTGCAGATCCCCAGCCTTACAGCCCCCAACCGAGGCAACCCTGTCAAGGATGTCCTGACGACCAATAAAGGCCATCATCCCCTTTATACGAATGTCTTCCGTTCGTGAGGGGCGGCCACTCTGATCGTTCCTGATGACGGGAACACTTCCTTCATCTTTTCCGCCAGTGCATCTGCCTTCACAGACGAGTCTCTACCTCGAACCGACAACAAAATGCTGCCGGTTACTCCTCTCCTCATGTGCATGGACTCAATCCCTAATTCCTTGGCGTCTAGTCTATTTTAGACTTAGCCTCGGATAATACCGAGGCATAAGTCCTCTCCCGTTCCCCCCCTCCCCATCGTCAGCGAAATTACCGACGCAGAGGAAGGGGGAGGAATTCGACTCTTCCTCTTTGGGGCAGAAGCACCCGAAGAAGGGATCCTCTTAGCAGAGGACCTCCCACGACGACGACGACGTTTACCTCTTGTACTAGCCCCGGGGGCAGAGGCATCCACCGAAGCCTCTGCAAAAGCAGAGGCGGCAGAGCCCCCAGCCACGGGACCAGCCGATGGCCCACGGACACCGACAACGCTTGCCTTGGGCGCACGCCTGGGGGTCACTTCCGGAGAAGAGTCCCCAGCCCGCCCAGTAAGCAATGGCTTAATGTTTGCCAACACGGCAGCAGATATGTCGACCCTAAGGTCGGCAAAACGCCTGTCCAGTATGGACGACAAGTCCTCCATAGTGACGAGGTGACTCCCGGCCAAATCCGTCTCCGTCACCTCACCACCTGTCCTGACGGCGATCCCGGCGATGATGCCGGACAAGGCCGCTTCCCTCGCTCCCTTATCGCCAAAGAAGTATTCGGCCTCCAGCTGCGGAATGGCCGCCCGGAAGCTCGCCATCTCCGCCTCGACCCTATCTCGATCGCGCTCCAAGCCGCAATCCGTTCTACGCAGTCCCCGGTTCTCGCTCCTCAAGGCCTCGGTCTGCGGATCCGTCCCAACAGTGGCCCGCCTGGCCATCTCGTCAAAGATGCCCACAAGTCTCATTGAAGACACCCGAAGATCCCTGGCCACGATTTCATCGAGACCAGTGATATCGGATGCCTTCTCCACTTGTGTGGCAGACAACCCGGCCAACCTTCGGAGCTCCAAGTTGGTGACTTTCCCAAGGCCGGATCTAAAAACTTCGTCCGAGGGAATATTCTCCCTTCCTACCGCAGCGAGGTCTGGACCCAAACTAGGATCCAATAATCTATTCAGATCCTTCAAAAGGACAGGACCTCCTGCCTTTCAGCGCGTAAGACCCGCTCCTTGGCCTCCGCGATATTAACATAGTCCCCAGTTGTTTTGGGGCGACCACGCTTAGTAGTGCGACCGGCACACTTACCTTCGATTCTTTTACGGGGGTACTGCTTCCTCCCAGTCAGTAGGCGCTTGTCCGATACCTGGAAGTCCGCAGTCTCTCCCATCGTCCTCCGGTGAACTCGGTGAGGAGACCGTGATGAAGCTCACCTCCGGTTCGCACTCACCGTCACTTACGCCCCGCACTTTTTCCGGTGAGGGAAGAGGCTGACAGTCACTCTCCCCATCTACATGTTTCTCCAGTCACTGACTCTGCGGTAGCTAACTGCAATGACTGGTTCGAAGAACTGTACGCAAACGTGTTTGGCACAGAACTTCGTTTCGCGTCGCGAACACTCCCGAAAAAAGACGTCCATGTATTTCGCGAGGTCCTTATACACATGATGGGCCTGATAGCAAGCACCGAACCACTTTATCCAGAAGGACTCGGCGAATACGCGCAGCAAGTTCCTTCGGATCAACACTACGATCACGAGTATCCCAGCTATGAGCTAGGTCCCGTAATCGCTCACACACCGTGTCCCTCTCACTCCTCGGCACTGTCGCTGTCTTGTCTGCAGCCCCAGCCGGCAAAGCTGCAGACGACCTGTCGTCCGTTGACGACATGGAGGGAGCCAGGCCTACACCCCCCCCACGCCGGTTCCTGGTATCCGATCCCAGGACGATCGCTTCTTCTTTGGAACTATCCATTTATCTGAAAGAAGAAATTGGTTTTTTCTGTCAGGGGTTTTCCTTCCCCTTAGGAGGTTGCCTTGCCTGGCTAACGGGGCCTCCCCCCCGGGTGTTATCTTCGGTGTTTTCCTTCACCTAGTGCAGTGGACAAGTCCTTTTTAGGGCCTGCACGCCCATCACACCTCGTTCATCCGTCACACCACACACTCCAGCTCGGGTACCTCGGGATTGCGACACCCGTACACTACAGGGATGAGTCTGTAGTGCCCCTGAGGGAAACCTAACCTAACCTAACCTAACCTAACCTAACCTAACCTTTTTTTTTTTTTTTTTTTATAGTCAGGAAATTTGCCTAAACCAAACTTCGCCGTCCCGACCCCTGAGGGAGGGTCGGGAGGCTTTGTGGTGGATTCCCGCCCGTAGTATCCCGAGGGACTATCGGGCGGGGGACCGACCTAAAACCTGACTGAAGCCCCTGGTCGTATGGGTACTGTCCACCGCGGAACCGCGTTAGCATAACTTCACGGTGGACACCCGACCGGCGTCCTTTAGGAAGGACACATCCCCCGAGAGGATACTACAGGTATCCCCCCGGAGAGGACATCCCTTGCCCCGAAAGGGCATCGAGGGGAGCCGGGCTACTAGCTCCCCCCGGACTTCCCAGGGTCGACGTGCAATGAGAGCGGGGCCCCCACCCCTCTCTCTGCCAACCCGGTCAGTGAGGTGACCGCAGTCACCCACCCACACACGAAACGTCACAGGACGACTATAGAACATAACGTGCACGAAACATGTACACAAACCACATTGACATAGTAAGGGCCACAGGCCCAGCCCCCAACGGAGCCCACAACAAGACCCTATGGCCAACCACAATAAAGGTGGGAGGGTTGTTACTCCCACCTATGACAAAGGACAATAACTATGAACAACGTGAACTTGGCGTGGGTGAAGAGGCCGCGGAGTCACCTCTCGGCAACCTCCCCGACGCTCCATCACCCATCGCCGCGACCTACAACATGAACTTGGCGGGGCAGGGAGACCACGGAGTCACCTTTCGGCAACCTCCCCGGAACCCCCCGCATCCCACCGCTACTCACTACAACAATGGACAAAAACGACACTAGACATCGGGGGCAGAACTGCAGCCCGGCACGGGGGAGCCGCCTCTCCGCGACTTCCCCCGCCCCCGGCCGCAGTCTACCCTCGTCCACTCCGGGCTCGCAGGCCCCCCATCGGGGCGCCCCGGAGCCTGCGCGCGTTCAGATGAAGGCGTACCCTCCCGACGCCTCTTGGGAGGGACGCGCACGCGAGCGCATGCAGCCGACCCGCAGCGGTGTCCCGCTGGTTTTCCCCTCGAACCACACGAGAAACATCGGGGCGGCGCCACACAGTCAGCCGCCCTATGACCCGAGCAACCACACCGATAACATAGGCCACTCCGATCCACATCGGCGCCACAGTTGTTGGCTGAATGGCCAAACTCGTGACACCGGTAGCACTGGAGGGGACGACGAGCCAGATGACTAACATCCAGCGTCGTCCACCCCCCCTCCAAAGTAAGCCTTTTTGCTACCAACAACTTACGTGCCACTCTAGCGGGACAACGGATCCACATTGTCCCCATACTTGAACCTGTAAATAACTTAATATTACCGGCTTTTAGGTCTTCAACCCGACATCCCCCAAACAACGCTACCTCCTCCAAGAGCTTCTCGCGCTTCGCAAAAACCATTGACCCCCTCAAGCGGATATCTTCCATCCGAGAGGGGCGACCAACTCGGACATCCCCCGCCTCAGGGAAGGCTTCCCTCAGCTTCAGCGCGAAAGCATCTGCTTTGGTTGTCGACTCCTTGCCAGGGACTGACAACAGGATGCTGCCAGTCACCCCTGTTCGCATCCGCATTGTACTAATGCCCAACTCCTTCAGGTCGACCTTCGCTTTGGCCTCCGAAAGGACCGAGGCATACGACTTACCCTGACCCCCCCTCCCGATCGTCAGCGAAATTACCGACGCAGAGGAAGGGGGAGGAATTCGGCTCTTCCTCTTTGGGGCAGGAGCACCCGAAGAAGGGAACCTCTTAGCAGAGGGCCCCCCACGACGACGACGACGTCTACCTCTTGTACTAGCCCCGGGGGCAGAGGCATCCACCGAAGCCTCTGCAAGAACAGAGGCGGCAGAGCCCCCGGCCACGGGACCAGCCGATGGCCCACTGACACCGACAACACTTGCCCTGGGCGCACGCCTGGGGATCACTTCCGGAGAAGAGTCCTCAGCCCGCCCAGTGAGCAAAGGCCTAATATTAGCCAGCACGGCAGCAGATATATCGACCCTAAGGTCGGCAAAACGCCTATCCAGTATGGACGACAGATCCTCCATAGTGACCGGATGACTCCCAGCCAGATCCGCCTCCGTCACCACCCGTCCCGACGGCGATCCCGGCGATGATGCCGGACAAGGCCGCTTCCTCGCTCCCTTATCGCCAAAAAAGTATTCGGCCTCCAGCTGCGGAATGGCCGCCCGGAAACTCGCCATCTCCGCCTCGACCCTATCTCGATCGCGCTCCAGAGCCGCAATCCTCTCACGCAGTCCCCGATTCTCGCTTCTCAAGGCCTCGGTCTGCGGATCCGTCCCAACAGTGGCCCGCCTGGCCATCTCGTCAAAGATGCCCACAAGTCTCATTGAAGACACCCGAAGATCCCTGGCCACGATCTCATCGAGACCAGTGATATCAGATGCCTTCTCCACTTGTGTGGCAGACAACCCGGCCAACCTTCGGAGCTCCAAGTTGGTAACTTTCCCAAGGCCGGATCTAAAAACTTCGTCCGAGGGAATATTCTCCCTTCCTACCGCAGCGAGGTCTGGACCCAAATTAGGATCCAATAATCTATTCAGATCCTTCAAAAGGACCTCCTGCCTTTCAGCGCGTAAGACCCGCTCCTTGGCCTCCGCGATATTAACATAGTCCCCAGTTGTTTTGGGGCGACCACGCTTAGTAGTGCGACCGGCACACTTACCTTCGACTTTTTTGCGGGGGTACTGCTTCCTCCCAGTTAGTAGGCGCTTGTCCGATACCTGGAAGTCCGCATCTCTCCCATCGTCCTCCGGTGAGCTCGGCGAGGAGACCGTGATGAAGCTCACCTCCGGTTCACACTCACCGTCACTTACACCCCGCACTTTTTCCGGTGAGGGAAGAGGCTGAGAACAGTCACTCTCCCCATCTACTGTTCCTCCAGTTAATGATTCTGTGGTGCTAACCGCAATAACCGGTTCAAAAAACTGTACACAAACGTGTTTGGCACAGAACTCTGTTTCGCGTCGCGAACACTCCCGAAAAAAGACGTCCATGTATTTCGCGAGGTCCTTATACACATGATGGGCCTGATAGCACCGAACCACTTTATCCAGAAGGACTCGGCGAATACGCGCAGCAAGTTCCTTCGGATCAACACTTCGATCACGAGTATCCCAGCTATGAGCTAGGTCCCGTAATCGCTCACACACCGTGTCCCTCTCACTCCTCGGCACTGTCGCTGTCTTGTCTGCAGCCCCAGCCGGCAAAGCTGCAGACGACCTGTCGTCCGTTGACGACATGGAGGGAGCCAGGCCTACACCCCCCCCACGCCGGTTCCTGGTATCCGATCCCAGGACGATCGCTTCTTCTTTGGAACTATCCATGTCTGAAAAGAAGAAATTGGTTTTTTCTGTCAGGGGTTTTCCTTCCCCTTAGGAGGTTGCCTTGCCTGGCTAACGGGGCCTCCCCCCCGGGTGTTATCTTCGGTGTTTTCCTTCACCTAGTGCAGTGGACAAGTCCTTTTTAGGGCCTGCACGCCCATCACACCCCATTCATCCGTCACCACACACTCCAGCTCGGGTACCTCGGGATTGCGACACCCGTACACTGCAGGGATGAGTCCTACAGTGCCCCTGAGGAAACCTAACCTAACCTAACCTAACCTAACCTAACCTTTTTTTTTTTTTTTTTTTTATAGTCAGGAAATTTGCCTAAACCAAACTTCGCCGTCCCGACCCCTGAGGGAGGGTCGGGAGGCTTTGTGGTGGATTCCCGCCCGTAGTATCCCGAGGGACTATCGGGCGGGGGACCGACCTAAAACCTGACTGAAGCCCCTGGTCGTATGGGTACTGTCCACCGCGGAACCGCGTTAGCATAACTTCACGGTGGACACCCGACCGGCGTCCTTTAGGAAGGACACATCCCCCGAGAGGATACTACAGGTATCCCCCCGGAGAGGACATCCCTTGCCCCGAAAGGGCATCGAGGGGAGCCGGGCAACTAGCTCCCCCCGGACTTCCCAGGGTCGACGTGCAATGAGAGCGGGGCCCCCACCCCTCTCTCTGCCAACCCGGTCAGTGAGACGGCCGCAGCCATCCACCCCACACTTAGACGTCACAGGACGATTACAGTACATAACGTGCACGAAACATGTACACAAACCACATTGAAACATAGTAAGGGCCACAGGCCCAGCCCCCAAGGGAGCCCACAACAAGGCGCTATGGCCAACCACAATAAAGGTGGGAGGGTTGTTACTCCCACCTATAACAAAAGACAATAAAACTATGACAACATAAACTTGGCGCGGGTGAAGAGGCCGCGGAGTCACCTCTCGGCAACCTCCCCGGCGCTTCATCACCCATCGCCGCAACCTACAACATAGACTTGGCGGGGCAGGGAGACCACGGAGTCACCTTTCGGCAACCTCCCCGGAACCCCCCGCATCCCACCGCTACTCACTACAACAATGGACAAAAACGACACTAGACATCAGGGGCAGTACTGCAGCCCGGGACGGGGGAGCCGCCTCTCCGCGACCCCCCCCGCCCCCGACTACAGTCCACCACCGTCCATTCCGGGCTCACAGGCCCCCCATCGGGGCGCCCTGGAGCTTGTGCACGTTCTGTGGGGGCAGTTTTCCTACCCCCCTGATGCCTCTTGGGAGGGACGCGCGTTCTTGCGCATGCCGCCGAACCCAACCGATGTCCCGCTGGCCTCCCCCGAGAAGCACACGACGAACAACGGGGGGGCGCCAGGCAGTTGGCAGCCCTGTGCCCCAAATTGCCACACCTATAGCACGAGCCACTCCTATCCTCATCAGCGCCACAAGAATTGGCCGAATGGCCAAACTCGTGGCACCGATAACACTGCAGGGGGCGACGAGCCAGATGAATTACATCCAGCGTCGCCCATCCCCCCGCCAATGCCAACTTCTTCCCGGCCACTAGCTTCCGCGCAGCTCCAGCCGGACAGCGAATCCAGATCGTCCCGACATCCGACTTAGGGAACATACGAATTTCCCCAGCCGTCAGCTCCGCAACACTGCAGCCCCCAACTGAAGCGACTTCCTTCAAGATATCCTGCCTACTAAAGGACAACATCGTCCCCCTCAGTCGAACATCCTCCGTTCGAGAAGGACGGCCAATCCTCACCGCTCCTGAAGATGGGAACACGTCCTTGAGTTTGGACACCAAATTATCAGCCTTAACTGAGGAGTCCTTGCCTTTAACTGACAGCAAGATGCTGCCAGTTACTCCCCTACGCATACGTAGGGAACTGATTTCCAGTTTCCCCACATCGATCTTAGACTTAGCCTCGGACAAAACCGAGGCATATGTCTTTTCCCGCTCTCCCCCCTTAATCGTAAGAGAAATCACCGACTCCGTAGACGGGGGGCGTATAGGGGTCTTCTTTTTCTCCCTCTGCGCAACTCCTCCTTTTGGGATACTCCCTCCATCCCATTTAGCCACCTGTGGGAGTCGCCCGGAACCACGCCGACGACGCCTTATCCTCTTCTTGGAGACCCCAGGACCGGAGGCATCCGCCAACACCTCCGCGACAGCAGAGGAGGCAGAGCCCCCAGGCAAGGGGTCAGTCACCCGAGCAATCGCTCCACCAACCGCACTCACAGGAGGCGCACGCATGGGAACCGCTCCCCTCAAGAAGGGAGAGGCCCCAGCCCGCTCCGCAAGCTCTGACCTAATAGAGGCCATGACCGATATGGATATGTCGTCCCTCAAGTCACCAAGGCGACGATCCAAAAGGGACGACAAATCCGACACCATGACCGGACGATCCTCCACCTGAGGACTCGCCGGCGCCACCGCTGAATTAGGCGGAGACCCCCCCGAAGAGGACAGGAGGGGCCCCTTTTTCGCCTGTCTATCTAAGAAGTACATTCCCTCTATCTGCGGAATCGCAGACCGAAGGAACCCCAATTCTTCCGTCAGCCGATCTACTGTCCTCTCCAAAGCCGAGACACGACCCCTCAGGCCCTGATTCTCACTCCTGAGCGAGTCCATCCTTGGGTCAAGATCCACCGTTGAGCGATCGACCGCCTCACCAATTATATCACCCAGTCTCCTCGAGGATACCCGGAGCTCCCCAGCCATGAGTTCCTCAAGACCAGGAAGCCCAGCCACCCTCTCAACTTGGGCGACAAACCTAGACGCCAACCTGCGAAGCTCCACAGTTGTTACACCCTGGAGCTCCTTGCGAAAAACCGCGTCCACAGGGATGTTTTCAGACCCCATGGCAGTAAGTGTTGGGCCAAAAGACGGATCCAACACTCTACGCACGTACTCCAACTTAAGCGCCTCCCTCTCTGCAGCGTTGAGGCGCTCTTTCTCCTCCGCAAGGCCAGCGTAATCCCCCGTTGTTATGGGGCGACCCCTCTTACGCTTGGTACACTTACCTGCGACTATCTTCCGCGGGTACTGCTTCCGCCCCTTCAGCTGTCTCATGTCAGCAGGAGCCCATGAGACATCCCTTTCCTGCCTGCTTACCTTGGCTTCCGGGGAACTCACCGACGAAAGTGAGACGAATGATGGCTCACCAACATCCATCTCCTCACCACCACTAACCCCTCTCAAATATTCAGGAGAGGGGAGAGGCTGAGAACAGCCACTCACACTCACTGACTCGCTACCTACTTCCGCCGACTCTGAGTCGCTCAATACAATAGGCTCAAAGAACCGTACGCACTTATGATGCCGACAAAAGAGGGTTCCGCCGCGCACACATTCATTAAGGAAACCCTCGGTGTATTTAACAAGCCTATAATATAGGCCAAACCAGCGATACTCACGGATTTCCTCGTCCCGGAGTAAGCAGTGGATGTCCTCCGCCAGCTCTCTTGGGTCGTCATTCGGACCCAAATCCTCCCATTTAGTAGCGAGCATGATAAACATCTCGTCTATCTCGTCCAAAAGCTTCTTCGACGCTGTCGCCTTCCAGTCTGCGGACCCAGTCGACAAATCCGCAGACGACCCGTTGCTCGATGACGACGAGGAGGGGGCCAGGCCTACACCCCCCCCACGCCGGTTCCCAGTATCCGACTCTGGGAAGTCTTCTCTTTTCCTGTCTGACATTTCCATCTGTAACAAGAAAAATTGGTTTTTTCTGTCGGGGGTTTTCCTTCCCCTTAGGAGGTTGCCTTGCCTGGCTAACGGGGCCTCCCCCCCGGGTGTTATCTTCGGTGTATCCTTCACCTAGTGCAGTGGACAAGTCCTTTTTAGGGCCTGCACGCCCATCACACCCCATTCATCCGTCACCACACACTCCAGCTCGGGTACCTCGGGATTGCGACACCCGTACACTACAGGGATGAGTCTGTAGTGCCCCTGAGGGAAACCTTTTTTTTTTTTTTTTTTATAGTCAGGAAATTTGCCTAAACCAAACTTCGCCGTCCCGACCCCTGAGGGAGGGTCGGGAGGCTTTGTGGTGGATTCCCGCCCGTAGTATCCCGAGGGACTATCGGGCGGGGGACCGACCTAAAACCTGACTGAAGCCCCTGGTCGTATGGGTACTGTCCACCGCGGAACCGCGTTAGCATAACTTCACGGTGGACACCCGACCGGCGTCCTGAGGTAGGACACATCCCCCGAGAGAACACTACCGGTATCCCCCCGGAGAGGACATTCCCTTGCCCCGAAAGGGCATCGGAGGGAGCCGGGCTACTAGCTCCCCCCGGACTTCCCTGGGTCGACGTGCCATGGGATCGGGGCCCCCACCCCTCTCCCTGCCGAACCCGGTAAGTGAGACGGCCGCAGCCGCCCACCCCACACTTAGACGTCACGAGACATCACCAACTAAGTGGACAAACATATACACGTCCACAACAAAACCAAATAAGGGCCACAGACCCAGCCCTCTAGGGGCCAACGATAAGGCACAAAGGCCGACCACAATAAAGGTGGGAGGGTTGTAACTCCCACCTATGAACGAAAGACGACACTAAACCACAACATAAACTTGGCGTGGGTGAAGAGGCCGCGGAGCCACCTTTCGGCAACCTCCCCGACACTCAACACCCATCGCCGCTACCTACTAAACATAAACTTGGCGGAGCAGGGAGACCACGGAGTCGCCTTACGGCAACCTCCCCGGAACCCCCCGCATCCACCGCTACACACTACGACAAAAACAAAAAACCACACTAAACATTGGGAGCAGAACTGCAGCCCGGCACAGGGGAGCCACTTCTCCGTGACCTCCCCCGCCCCCGACCGCAGTCCACCCCCATCCACTCGGGACTATCGGGAGCCTCCCCAACAGGGGGTCCCGGAGTCTGCACACACACAACAGGAACACGCCTTGAGGCAGCCGCGACATCCACTGGTCGTCCCCCACAAGGACGGCCCGGAGCCTGGCGCCTTCTGTCCACCTCCGTAATTGGGAGCCCCGAGTGGCGACACCCACGAGCCCCCAGAGAATGGGCTGCCGACAACCCTCCGTCCGAGCAAATCGGACAGCGGGGTGTGGCGCCACAAGTCGCCGCGCGATGTCCCGACACGCCACAACGATAGCAGCGGTCGGAACGATCAATTTTCCCCGGGCAACGATGGCGTACGTGTCCCACCTCGAGACAACGATAACAGCGAAGGGGGCGGGCGCCAAGCAGCTCCACCCCCAACGCCCCCCAACCCACCTTTATCTTTTCCTGCCGATAAAGCCCTGCGTGCCGTTGCCACAGGGCAACGTACCCACACTGTACTCCAGGGGGAGCCCCGGGGAGTCCGAATCTCTCCGACCCGAACATCCCCGGACAAGCAACCCCCCAGAGACACCAGGGCACCACGGATGTCTTCCCGAGTGGCGATTCCCTCCCCCATAGTCCCACGAATCCGTAGATCAATGGTTTTCTGGGGGCGGGAAACCACCACGTCCTCACAAGCCAACGAAAACCCCACGGATGCGGTCCGCCAAGAGGTCCGCCTTCCTGCCAGTGTCTCCACCAGGGATCTGCAAAAGCAAACCCCCAGCAGCAGTACACCTCATCTCAAGAGGAGGAATGCCGAGCTCCTCCAAGCTAATCTCCTTCTCAGCCTCCCGCAGAATCTCGGCATATGACCTCCTATCTCCGATCGAGGTCACATGCACTGCCGCCGAGCCAGGCTGCCGAGGAAGTCGACCGACCCTTCTCCTTTGCGCGACCGGTTTTCGACGCGAATCCTCGTCAAGATCCCTCCGGGACCCCAGGCCCCCCATCCCCACCGGCAACCGAATCAGTCACCGGTGGGGAGGGCGACCCAAGCCCCGAAAAGGAGACCACCCTCCCCGCTCCACGACCCTGTCTCCCACGAACATGCGTCGAGAGTACGGGGGAAACACCCTTGACCGGGGGAGCAGAGGCAGACGATCCCGCCTCCTTTCCCCAGGAAACCAAGGAGGACCTGAGGGACTCCACGGCCCTCCTCAAGTCCTCAACCACCCCGACAATACGCTTCTCAACGAGGAGATCCACCCGCGCTAACAGCTGCTGGTGTGGATCCTCTCCCGAAACCGCGTCAAAGGGGGGACTCAGACAGAGTCCTCCGAACAACAGAAGCAGCCTCTTTACCAGAGAATTCCGGCTCAGAAACCGCCTCCCTATCGCGCTTTTGTCGCGACCTCTTCTTCCTAGAGGGCGCCTCTTTCTCCCCAGAAGAGGGAGGAGGGGGAGCCACCGCACGCCTCATCAACTCCAGTTCCTCTCGGAGCTCTTTATTTGACGCCTCTAATGCGCAAACGCGTTCCTCAAGCTTGCGGTTCTCCTCCGCATAAACCCGGCAACTATCCGCTAAGACCTGTTCCCGGTCGAGAACTTCCACCGGACCTACACAAATACCGGGCTCCGACACGTCGAGCGCGCCATCCAACCTCCCAGGGGAGGCAGAGGCAGCGCCCAACGCATCTTCACCCATCGTAACCTCAAGGGCCCCCTCCCCGCTGTCACCACGCAGCCTCTCCGGAGAAGGGGACCGAGAACAATCCTCACGCGACTCACCAGAGACACACTCGTGTGCCCCACAAAAATCAGTCGCACCCCTCGCGCACCTATGAAAGTATCTCTCGGCATATCGGGACAACCTATGGTATATCCCGAGACGCCGAAAGCCACTAACCTTCTCGTTCCGAAGAACCCGACGAATCCTCAGCGCCAGGTCCCTCGGATCAACCGTCCTGTCGCGGTCCTCCCATAAGATGGCCAGCTTGATAAGCCGGTTCTCCACCTCGTCCTCTGTCCTGCTCCTCGGCGCTGTCGCTTTCCAATCCACGGACCCAGCCGGCAAATCCGTGGACGACCTGTCGTCTGTTGACGACATGGAGGGAGCCAGGCCTGCACCCCCCCCACGCCGGTTCCCAGTATCCGACCCTGGGACGTCTTGATCTTTCTTGGAGCTCCTCATGTCTGTAAGAAAGAAATTGGTTTTTTCTGTCAGGGGTTTTCCTTCCCCTTAGGAGGTTGCCTTGCCTGGCTAACGGGGCCTCCCCCCCGGGTGTTATCTTCGGTGTTTTCCTTCACCTAGTGCAGTGGACAAGTCCTTTTTAGGGCCTGCACGCCCATCACACCTCATTCATCCATCACCACACACTCCAGCTCGGGTACCTCGGGATTGCGACACCCGTACACTACAGGGATGAGTCTGTAGTGCCCCTGAGGGAAACCTAACCTAACCTAACCTAACCTAACCTAACCTTTTTTTTTTTTTTTTTTTTTTTTTTTTTTTTCGTCAGGAATGTGCTCAACACATACGCCACCTCGGGGGAGAGGTTTTGTTATGTGGGGATGGGTCAGGACAGAAGGTCCTGACCCGACCCACTAAACCTGACGGTGGCAACCTACCGCATTAGCAGCGGCTTCCTGGGAACTTCTTACGCATTACTTCCAGGGAGCCACCTTACGTCTGCACTTTATGTGCACCAATAACAGTCAAAAATTCTACTTTATTCCCAGAAAGGGTTAACACATCAACTAATAGGAGAACACTATGGTGCCACTGTGCAACCCATAGCGCTCCACCCTCCATATTCCAAGCGTGCAATGGTATGCGTAAATCCCCATTTACGCCCCCAGCTCAGAGCATGAAGGGTTATCACTCCAGGTAAGGTTAACAATAATGAATGAACGAATGAATGTAATGTAAGATGATGATAAATTGATAGAATGAATATGTATATGATGTAATATAAGTGAGTGAATGATGAATGTATGAATGGAATAGTGAAATATGAGTGAATGAATAAATGAATGAGTGAATGAATGAATGAATGAGTGAATGAATGAATGAATGAATGGGTGAAAAGGTGATAATGAATGATGAATGAATGAATGAATGAATGATAACTGAATGAATGAATGAGTAAATGAATAAATGGATTATTGATATGAAATATGAAGGATAATGGATAATGAATAATGAATAATGGATAATGGATAATGGATAATTAATTAATAAATTAATAATTAATTAATAGATGAAATAGGAATAAAGGAAGATTAAGGTGATGGATTTGGACTTAAATAAGCCCTCCTCCTTTCCTCTTCCTCCTTCATTCGTAATAACGAAACAGAAAATTCCTGGAAGACATTCCACTTATGCCTATCTTCTAATATCATTTCAACTATCATTGGCAACGACAATATTGAATGATTCAAACCTAATTCGTCTACTAATTTATTCCTAATTACATTCCAAGCGGAACATTCAACCAGAGTATGTTCCAACGTGTCATCTTCACACTCACAATGAAAACATTTCGCCGATGTTCTTCTACCCATTCTCCAAAGAAAATGCCCGAAACTTCCATGACCGGTAAACATCTGCGTAGTATAATACATTAGACCACCATGTCGTCTATCCAACCATCTTCCCAATAAGGGTTTAATTGCTTCTACAGTTCTATGACCCCAAACACCGGGTCTGTTTAAGAAAACATCCCATTGTCTTATAAGAAGTATTCTTTCTTCTCTTCGAACATCTGCAATTGCATCCTTCGTGTATTCGTTGTTTTGTTTAAGGATTTTCATTCGTTCATAAATTCTTTCTCTTAGTGCGGCCTCCAAAGACCACGGGGCCATACGGGCCAAAAGAGTAGCGGCATCAAAAGAGATCGTACGATAACCTGATATAACTCTTATTGCAGTAGCTTTCTGTAATCTACTGATTAGACTCATTGTTTTTGAAGACTGGGCCAACGGTCCATTCCAAATGGGAGCAGCGTACATCATAACTGACGTCATGATGTTTGCATACAATTTTCTTTTTGTTTCCCTAGGTCCTCTCAAGTTAGGCATTAATCTGTTAAGAGCTCTACCAACTTTCCCGAGTTTTTTCTCCAAGTAATCTCGATGAGCATCAAACTTCCATCTACTATCTAACATGACACCAAGATACTTCATGGAGCTTCTAATTTGGATGTCCGAACCTCCAACTCTCACCACAGGCATAATATTTGGTTTCTTTTTATAAAACAACATAGCTTCAGTCTTTTCTTCAGCTACCTTTAAACCTAGCTTCTTAATATGCTGATAAACACGCGCAACCTGCATATTTGCTCTGACAATAGCACCAAATAACCTATCAGAAGAGGCTACCACCAAAGTGTCGTCAGCATAGCAGATTACATTGCATCCATCTTCACATCTAAGTTGGAGCACCGAATCAAAGGCTATATTCCACAGGAGTGGTCCTAAAACCGACCCCTGAGGAACACCCGCCCTGACCGATCTACTCAACTGTGCACCATTTACATCCTTATACAAAATGGATCTACAAGAAAGGTAACTAGATACCATCCTACATAGGTATTGGGGAATACCCTTCTCTCTCATAGCCTCCAGAATGACCGACCATGGAATGGAGTTGAAAGCATTCGCAATGTCCAGTCCCACCGCTATCGAGTATCCCTCACCCTTGATTGAACGCTCAGTGTATTCCTTCAAACGTCTAAGAGCATCGACTGTTGAACGCCATCTCCTGAAACCGAATTGATTATCCGAAAGCGACGATTCAACATTCTCCATTAACCATTTATTTATCCTATCTGCTATTACTCTTTCCAATGATTTGCTGATTTCATCTAGCAGACAAATTGGACGAGCCCTGATGTCCTCCATCGTATCAATAGGACCTTTAGGAATTAACACAAGTGTCGACTTTCTCCAAGCTAACGGAAAAATCCCTTCTCGAAAACATGATGTGAAAAGATTTGCCATGTGTTCAACAGCAATATATGGTATATTTCTCCATACAACGGATTTTAAATTGTCCGGACCCGGAGCAACATTTCTAGCCCTACGTCTAACAATGTGCTCTCTGATCTCATCAATACCGACATCCCATGATTCATCCCATTCATTTACAGCAAATGCAGGAGCCGCACACAAAACATTGTTCGGAAATAAGGATTCCAACAGCTTGTCCAGGGTTTCTGACTCTATAACTTCCGATAGGGTAGGGCTGGACCTGCGCAATTTTCCCATTACTATCTTATATGGTAGACCCCAAGGGTCTTCATCTATAGTCGCGATCAACTCCAACCATGATCGGTTCTTACTATTCCTAATTGCCATCTTAAGGGCCTTCCTAGCATGTTTGTACTGGACCTCAAGGCTAGCCAACTGTAGCAATTGCTGTTTCCTTTTAGCTCTTGTAAACCTCCTCCTAACAGAAATTGCCTTTCTTCTCAGTTCGGAGATCTCATCAGACCACCAATACACATGTTTTTTCTTGTCCCTTACCGAGACTTTAGGTGTAGAAACTTTACATGCATCTTTAATTGCACATAAGAACCATTCAGTATATTTTTCCGGAGAATTTATTGTGTTTTCCGGAACTTTAACATCCATTAAAAGTTCAACAACATTTGCAAACATTTCTTTGTCCATTTTTTTAAAATTGAATCTTACCTTATTCCATATATTACTACCAGAATGTTTATTTTGTTTATTCAAATTTATACTAAACATTATGTATCGGTGATCCGAGAGAGATTCCATGTCCGTCACAACTGACCACTTATTAAGTCTATTGACCAAATTGTGAGTGAACCATGTCAGGTCAACTACCGAGCTGCCCTGCGATCTCACACACGTAGAAATGTCACCCTGATTCATTATACAGAGACCCAGCATTGCAGCCCAATTCTCTACTAATTCTCCCCTTCTACTGCTAGATCTAGAATCCCACAAGTATGATCTCGCATTGAAATCACCTCCTATTATAGTAGGGCAGTCTAGACTCCTAACACACACTGTGAGGTCATCTAAAAACTCCTCGTACATGTCTAAATTTACATTAGGAGAGATGTAACAAGACACTAATCCTATTTCTCCATATCTAGCAGCAACTAGATTCTTCTTTTTGCAGAAAAATCTACAATTAGGACCAGAATTCTCACCTCTCCAGATTATAGCTGAGAGCCTATCCTCACTCGTGATCCAATGGCTGCTATCGGACAATCTGCCAGGGAGTTCAGCTACCAAACCGACATCAATATTAAGTTCTTTCATGTGATGTTTTAGGAGATCAAATGATTCCCAGCATCTGTTTAAGTTAATCTGAACTACAGAAAGACTCATAGTTGATCACCTAGTCCTCGTGAAAATTTGCGTAGATTAACCACACCGCTGAGAAAACCTTGATTGCCAAGACATACAGGTGAACCCATCCTATGCCTATAATCTTTTTTAAGTGCCTGACACACTGCACATTTTGGAGGTGCAGAACAAAAACGAGCTGCGTGACCCTCCGAGCCACAACGAAAACATCTACCTGTTCTTTCCGTATCTGACTTACAATTTGTTCTCACGTGACCAAAACCCCAACATCTAAAACATTGAACAGGGCGTTTTCTCAATAATTCTATGCGAACAATTGTCCACCCTAGCGTAATTTTACCTAATTCTGCAATTCCAGCTGCCACTTCAAGAGGACATTGAACCCATGCAACCTTCATGCCGTCGCGCATTACACTGATATTATTAATTTTAAATACATTACTCGAACATTTACCGGCTTGTCCCAAACCTGCTCTAATATCCTCTTGTGTGGTATCTAGATCGATACCTCTAATGCGCAATTCGCCCATTGCAACGGGGTTGTTCACTTTAACATCCTCCTTTAGTGATTCCCGAAGCTTGCTGCAGAGGTTCCCGGCCAAAGCTTTCCCTTGCGGGCCATGGATCTCTAATATAATAGCACCATTAACCGCTACTCTCATACGCATACCCTCAATGCCTAATTCTTTCGGATCAACAACTTCCTTAGCCTTACTAAGGATTTGCGCGTACGATAAGTTGCTCTCCGGTTTGTTCGTTATTGTGACAACTGCAGGTTTAACGAATCTTCTTCTTAATTTATATTCGTTGTTAACCTTATAACTCTTATTTCCTGTTACGTTTTCATTTATATAGGAGGACTTTTTAAATCCCCTATCCGATACGCTCGACTTTTGAGTATCAAATCTATCCGAATCATAAGATATTAGTCGTTCCTTGCGTATACCTTTTTTATTATTCACTAATCTCCAGTCGCTTTGTGGGGGAACCAGTTGTTTATTTTCCAGTAGTTTAATTCCTTTGTTTACATATGGCTTCCTAATTGTATTATTATTATTATCATAGTCTTTTTTAATAGTTTTATACTCTTTGTTTTTTAGTTCTAGTTCTTTTCTTGTAGGTCCAGGAATCATCCAATCCGTTGCCTCCGAATCTTGAGGCCATTCAACATGTCTATTCATGTATTCATCATCCAATGAGCATCCAGGAGTGCTACTTTGCTGTTCCAGGTAAGTATTATTTACAATTCTAGTTCTTATAGGTTTAAATTTACTATTATTATTATTATTACTATTACTATTACTATTACTGTTTTTATTATTATTTTTATAAAAAGATGTTTCAATTATTTTAGTCTGTTCTTTAGGTGAAGTAGTTTTAGCCGTAGAAGGAAAGGGTCCACATCCTTCTTTGATTGCGTTCATTTCTCTTTCTAACCTTATAATATTTCTTCTTAATTCTTCTATCTCACGAGTTTGCCTCTCATCCTTCCTCTTAAGTTCCTTAACATCCATAGTTAACCTATAGTTTTCCTTCTTAAGAAAACAAACATCGCCAATGGCTGTTAATTTCTCAATCATAGCCTTAGTAATATTTGCAGAAACCTCAGCACAGTCTTTTATTTTTCCGTTAACATGTCCTGCCAAATTACCGCAAATCCTACGCTGCCTGTCAATCTCGTTCAGATAATCCAAGTTGCGATTACCCAGTATTACTGCATCCATTTCAAGCCATTTTTCAATATCATATTGAATTTCTCGCTCAGCCTCATCTTTGGATACTACTTCTTTGACCTTTGTCTTTTTGACCGTTGCAGTCGAGAGTTTAGCCTTACTCTTCTTTTTTTTGTTTTTCTCCGATAAGTTTTTGTTTGTGCTTCTGCCACCCGGAGTGTATTCTGCATCCTCATCAGAGTCCAATTCAATAAATGAGTCAGAGGCCTCAGTCCTCTTTCTCTGTCTAATCACTCTATTAGATTTTGGAGTTTTTCCAACTGATTTAAAGCTGCCTTCACCGGAACTTGACTCAATCGTGTCTCTATGTACATCTTTTATGATTTGATCTACGCTTCTTTCAAATATTTTCGTTTTACCTAGTTTATTCATTTCATCGCTAGATCCGCTGTCTATTATTCCAGACATTTTGCTAGTACTGCTTTCACCTAGACTTTTATTTAATTTTTCTTTTCTAACTTCTTTAAATTTTTGAAACTTATCAGTAGTAATTTCTTGCTTTTTAATTGTACTTCTAGTTATCCTTTTTTCCTCAACAGGGGATGATGAAAGCAGTCTATTTATTTGTTCATCATCCGAATTAACGTATTTATCTTTATCTGTCTCACTATCCTTGTTTTCTTCTTCTACTATATTATCTTCTTTTGTTACGACTCTAGTTTTTATCGGCCTATCTTCCACCATCTCATCCTCTTTATAAGGTGATGGAGGGGATTTTCTTTTATTTTTTAGGTCAGAAGTAGCTTCGACTACTGGTGCGCTTTCTGACACCACACCAGCAGTGCCCTTGCTCGATAACGACCCAGCAATGTCAGGCTCATCACTGCGCCGATCACTGGAGGCTCCGAAAACCTCCTGTGACATTAAGTTTATCTCGTTTTCCATTGTACTAGCCATTTTATATATATTTGTGGTTTTTTTTCTGGGTTTCCTTCCCATAGAGCAATAGGCAACTCGACTACAAGCTTGCTCAACCTGCAGAGAACCCGGGTTGTAATTTGGTTCCATTATTAGCGGCATTGACGGATCTTCGCATTCAAAACTAGACATGCCGACTAACTCTTCGTCTAGCTGATTAAGAACTCTCTTCTCCATTTCTAGTTCTTTACTGACATTGAGAAACACCATTTGAGATTTATCGATTTCCTTTATAATCTTTACATCCAGAGCAATTGCATCCTTAATATTACTCAATTCGAGGTTCTTTGACGACCCTTCACTGTGAGGAGGAGACAGGGCACGAAGCATACTAATCTCTGCTCTCGCATCATCGCCACGCACTTCTAATAATTTGACTTTATGTATCAAGTATGTTTTAGCAAAAAACATCTTTTGCCCAAAATCATACAGCAATTTGGCACATGCAATAGAGGATCTAATTCTATTCCTAGCATCATAACTATTCGTTTCAGCTTCTAAAGCATACAGGATGCTAGTTGTTTTAAGTACTATTTCTTCTGGAGTGACATTACTACTCATCAATTCATCAATGTATTCCTCAATGTCAACAAGATATGCCATTTTTAAGAAAAGCTAATGATATTATAATCTAATGATATTATAGACTAATGATGTTATAAACTAATGATGTTATAAACTATGCAATACTATATATTTAATTCAATTTTAAACTTAATTTAAATCTAAATCTATGATATCTGTATATATATTATAAAATATTACCCTAATTTCTAGTTAAATTTTGACGGATCAATGACTTGAATCAATAACTCACCAAAGAAATAACAGATAACAATACCAACAATCAAAAATTACCTATATATATATGTATATAAGAAAATATAAAATATGAACGCATCAAGGTCTCTACAACAGCCAAAGTCAACGCTAATGACCCTTACTCAAGCGTGAATCAATAATTAATCAATTTCAGTCGCAATCATATAAATGCATATGCATATGTATGTAGCATTAAATCTAAATAATAATGTAACAAAAGTAAATCGATATTTAACATTCGCATAGATTCCCTTAGTATTACAAAATAACACAAGGGATCAATGCAACAAACTACCACTATATGTAAATTGTGTAATTAACAATTATTGAATACAGCTATTGAGAGCGTGTTATTTGTACAACTATCTTCCAATCCTCAGGAAACACCTGAGGAGGAGATGCTGCGGTAACTAACACACCTGTAATACTTTAGATCAATTACATCCACTCATTTAGTCAATAGAGTGTGATTCATTAATAATAATGGTATATCAATATCAATTAATATTAATATTAAACGAACAAAACAATAAGAACAGTACTATTATCTAATATTAGGTCTTCTTAAAATACAACAATTCAAAGACCCACCACACGCTATTCAATACTATTTATGTAAACGCCTATTAATATATCTTACATTAGAGTTCACTAATTTATTCATTTATAGATTATATTAATTTATACTTATAATCTCTTATTGATTATATATAAGAAGAAATCACCTATATATAAGTATAAAATACTCCAATATAAGATAGAACATGAGAAAACCTGAGTTTGTTCGATTATCAGGCTTTCCCCCAGATCTAGTGACTCTACTAACGCACTTAAGAATATTAAGTTTCGCTTCTATGTTATGATCTATGGCTATTCAGCACCTTGGCAACCGGGCACTGACATTCATCAATAGATGGCGCATCAATGTCCGTTTGTGACTTAATACAATATTCTAAAGGAAAACTCTCCAAGAGAGACCATAACCTCACTTGTTGTTATGACACTTTTGCAGTACAGCGTAAAATATACGTGTATAAATAGTACCTTCTATAAGTTGTGTATTCTGTCTAAATAACAACTGATATTAATATTAAATGAACAAAACATAATAAAAACAGTACTATTATCTAATATTAGGTCTTCTTAAAATTCAAAGACCAGCCGCACACTATTCAATACTATTTATGTAATCGCCTATTAATATATCTTACATTAAAGTTCACTAATTTATTCATTTATAGATTATATTAATTTATACTTATTAATCTCTTATTGATTATATATAAGAAGAAACCACTTATATATAAGTATAAAATACTCCAATATAAGATAGAACATGAGAAAACCTGAGTTTGTTCAATTATTAGGCTTTCCCCCAGATCTAGTGACTTTACTAACGCACTTAAGAATATTAAGTTTCGCTTCTATGTTATGATCTATGGCTGTTCAGCACCTTGGCAACCGGGCATTGACATACATCAATAGATGGCGCATCAATGTCCGTTTGTGACCTAATACAATTCTAAAGGAAAACTCTCCAAGAGAGACCATAACCTCACTTGTTGTTATGACACTTTTACAGTACAGCGTAAATATACGTGTATAAATAGTACCTTCTATAAGTTGTGTATTCTGTCTAAATAACAACTGATATTAATATTAATATTAAACGAACAAAAGATAATAAAAACAGTACTATTATCTAATATTAGGTCTTCTTAAATTCAAAGACCAGCCGCACGCTATTCAATACTATTTATGTAATCGCCTATTAATATATCTTACATTAAAGTTTACTAATTTATTCATTTATAGATTATATTAATTTATACTTAATAATCTCTTATTGATTATATATAAGAAGAAATCACCTATATATAAGTATAAAATACTCCAATATAAGATAGAACATGAGAAAACCTGAGTTTGTTCAATTATCAGGCTTTCCCCCAGATCTAGTGACTTTACTAACGCACTTAAGAATATTTAGTTTCGCTTCTATATTATAATCTATGGCTGTTCAGCACCTTGGCAACCGGGCATTGACACTCATCAACAGATGGCGCATCAATGTCCGTTTGTGACTTAATACAATATTCCAAAGGAAAACTCTCCAAGAGAGACCATAACCTCACTTGCTGTTATGACACTTTTGCAGTGCAGCGTAAAATATACGTGTATAAATAGTACCTTCTATAAATTGTGTATTCTGTCTAATTAGCAACTGCAGTGCACAGTGACAAAAGTATCGGAAAAATAGCCAAGTAATGTCATTGGGCATTATCAAACATAAGTATTCATGATATATGCAACATTACGGTAAAGTAATTCAGCCTTATTAGTATTACAGAAACCCTTATAAATCATTAATTGATATATTAAATTGTAGTTATAATTATAATAATTATTATTTAACTAAATAGATTAACAACAGACAGTTATCAATATTAATATATAAAAGCATAAGTTTCTGCAATAATTGTTATTATTATTAAGGGAGAGGTTCCCTCATATTCTCATATGATTTCATATATTCTACGAGGAACAACAATGTATGGAGAGAATCTCTCAAGGCTATCATATGAAAACTTCAATATCAGCCACAAAGAAGCACTCGCAACCATAAAAGAATGTCACGCAGACCTACACATATCATGACGTAAGAGTTTATAGTCTCTCTAATTAACAATAATAGTAAAGTTATAAGTTGTCATTAATAATCTTATCATATCACATAAATATATAATCTAATTACTACTATTATTGTATTATGAAATCTTCTAACAGTAACCTCTTATACTTCTTATATTTATCAAGGGCCAAAATGAATGAAAAGAATACAGTAACGCAAGTATCAGTAAGATACCCAAGTAATGTCATTGGGACATTATCAAACATAAGTATTCATGATATATGCAAATTGCGGTAAGTAATTCAGCCTTATTAATATTACAGAAACCCTTATAAATCATTAATTGAAATATTAAATTGTAAGTTTCTGTAATAGTTGTTATTATTATTAAGAGAGGTTACCTCATGCTCTCATATGATTTCATATATTCTAGGAACGACAATGTATGGAGAGAATCTCCCAAGGCTACCATAATATGAAATATAAAACTTCAACATCAGTCACAAAGAGGCACACGCAACCATAAAATGTCACGCAGACCTACACATATCATGGCGCAAGAGTTTATAGTCTCTCTAATTTAACAGGAATGAGTAAAGTTATAGGTTGTCATTATCAATCTTATCATATCACATAAGTATGTATAATTTAATTGTTACTATTATTGTATTATAAAATCTTCTTCTAACAGTAACCTCTTATATTTTTTCTTATATTTATCAGGGCCAAAATGAATGAGAAAATCATAAAGTTCAAAGTTCATAATTCAATTGATAAGGCAACCGCACAACTTCAGAGCAGAAAAGTATGTGACCACATAATCACACACTCATTCCAACATCCTGACATACTAATTATAATTCAAGTCCTTCTGCAAGTTGTATATCGTCTAATTATATATGATAATAGATTCTCATATATTATATAAACTAACTTTCTTACTATTCTAAATTAATCTAAATATTGTAATTTATAAAGTTTATAAAATTTATAAAGTTATAACAGCCTGAATTAGCTTGTATTTAACAAGTTATATATCGTCTAATTATATATGATGATGATAATAGATTCTCATATATTACTTAAAAACTAACTTTCTTACTATTCTAAATTAATCTAATCTAATATTGTAATTTGTAAAGTGTATAAAGTTATAAGGTTATAAAGTTATAACAGCCTGAATTAGCTTATACTATAAATGTTCTTTTATACACTTCATATCTTAGTTAATAACTTTCATTTATTTATATTTCAGTAAATGCCTCGATGATGAAGACTCCACATAATACTCATAATCTGTGATCTAATCCCAAAGGACACAGCATGTTCCATACATACTGGGCATCAAAACCTCTGAGACAAGATGCATCAATGGAGCCATTATTCACCCTCAGATGACAATATACACAAGCAGATCCAATTGTCATATGTGTCAATTATTAATTATTGTCTACTCACTTAGTGAAATTTCAACATATATCATATGATAGTATATTCCACTAATTATTCATAAACGACTAGCAAATTCAATGTCGTCTAATATTAGTACATAAACAGCAGTGTCCATCAAAGGAAAACCCTGCATCCAAACATGGCAAACTGTCAGGCTATTTCCATTTACATATGACACATTCACAAGAAATTATGATTTTATTGTCAATCATCAATTAACTCACGTTTTCTGAATATAAGTTATCTTATATTTAACTTTAAATTAGATTAAGTTTAAATTCAGTTCTTAATGAAGTCCAAATAATTCACCAATTACAGTACATGATATATTATTAGTTTAATCTGAATAGTATAATTGTAAGCTAAAATAAGTTATAGTGAAATAGCCTGAAGTTAATTAATTACACTTCACAACAGTTATTAATTTCACTTATCTTATATTTTCAGCACAGTACTTAAAGAGAACTCCACCTCATAGCCTGCAAGTCAATCCCAGGGAGGACAGCAATTCCATTCAATCAGGACACCATGACCTCTGACACGATTCCAAATGCATCAACGGGGCCATTAATCATCCTTCAGTGACAGATGTACATCCTCCGCTCCAACAGTCACTTATCACACATATCTTGCGTAACATATATCAATTATTTAGTTCAATCAGCTTCCTTGTAAATTTGTCGACGCACTTGGTATGTATCAAGCATATAATATAATATGACACATGATATTAAATTCCAGTCAGTATTCTTAGCAAAGTTAATTCAATAAGTAAACAAGAGAGTAAACTTATCCTATTTTATTTATTTTAAATTCAAATATTGTATTGTTCTCGATACTGTAGAAATATTTATTATCTAACACTTAGTTATAAACCATATATTAATATGCTAAAGTTTCTGGTTTATTTCAGGATACCACACCGGAGCACAATTACAGCCTATATATAGTTCCTTCAATATTTAATGAGGAGGAAGAGAAGAATAATCATTCTTTTATCCTTATAAATGCTCAGGTTAGTTATTTATCCTATTTAATAGTTCAAATAGGTTGTTCACGATAGTGTAGATCTTATTATTCACACAAAATATGTATATGTATATATATATAAAGTTATAGACCTTGTATAACGTATTTCATTTAATTAATTAAACTATTTCTTTATAAGTTTGACCACGCACTTAATATGCATTTAGCATATGTTATACGAGGAAGTCCGTGTGTATATAAGTTATCTTACTTATTATAATTTCAACACTTAATAATGTCCAAATAGTACACTAGTGCATCGCATAATATTAAATATTAATGCTATTTCATTTTATTTTCAGTGTTGTTCAATGCACAAGTTAAACAAAACACTCAAGAAAGTCATTTATCTCATTCTTGAAAACATTCATATGCTGCATATAAAAGGAAGAAGAAGAAAGATCCTGCAACCACTCAACAGTCTGCAACCTATTTCCATCTTGAGATGACACGTCACATAATCAAGTTTATCAGCAATTAATACACACGTACGTATATAAATTATACTATACTTATTGTGAGTTTAACATTTGAATGTTCAAGTAGTAAACCCAATGCAATGCACAATATAATGCTAGTTTATTTTATTTTTCCTTCTCAGAGTCGTTAAGATAATGCATCGAAGTCCATCACAGGCAAAATTAATGAGGAAAAGAAAAGAATAATCTTTCTTTTATCCTTATAAATGCTCAAGTTAGTTATTTATCCTATTTATAGTTCAAATAGATTGTTCACGATAGTGTAGATCTTATTATTCACACAAAATATGTATATGTATATATATATAAAGTTATAGACCTTGTATGACGTATGTCATTTAATTAATTAAACTATTTCTTTATAAGTTTGTCCACGCACTTAATGTGCATTTAGCATATGTTATACGAGGAAGTCCGTGTGTATATAAGTTATCTTACTTATTATAATTTCAAACTTAATAATGTTCAAATAGTTCACTAGTGCATCGCATAATATTAAATATTAATGCTATTTCATTTAATTTTCAGCATTGTTCAATGCACAAGTTAAACAAAACACTCAAGTAAGTCATTTATCTCATTCTTGAAAATAATAATCATGTATTGCATATGAAGGAAGAAGAAGAAAGATCCTGCAACCACTCAAAAGTCTGCAACCTATTTCCATCTTGAGATGACACGTCACATAAATCAAGTTTATCAGCAATTAATACCCACGTATGTATATAAATTACTCAAGTAAATTATTTACTTATCCTATTTTAATAGTTCGAATATTGTTCTCGATAGTAATGTATAATTCTTAGATATTAGTACTAGTTATTTAATTAATTTATTTTATCTTCATTTTCAGAGTTGTTGAGAGAACTATGTCGTAAAATCCGTACACAAGTCATCCAAAACAGTAATCAATGTGCAAGACACTACTTTACTTTACACAGGAGTAACATATGTTTTGGACCTCCAAAAATTATGAGTTAAGTTGCAAACTATCTCCTATTTTCGATTGTTCAAGGAGATTGATTCACATAATAAATTTTTCTTCCACACAATGTATATAAATATGCCTATAATAGGTTCCAATTTGTTTCAGAAGAATTATCAGAATCAACACAACACCATTGAATGCATCCTGATCTTCAATTATTTTAGTGTATTAAGAATTAACTCCCAATAAATCCTTTCAAATAAGTAAGCTTCTGGTTCACTTAATTCATCTTAGTTTAACCAAGTAACTAATATCTCATTTAAGTAATGTAATTAAATGTCTCATTAGAACAGTTCATATTATAATTATAATTATAATTATAATTATTTCACAGTACATTAATTCTTTATGTACTATATATTTTTTATATATTTAATATTCCTCAAGATTAAGAATTCAATTATTGTTTAATTATTGTTTAATTAGTTAAGTTTAGTTTATGCTTAACCATATCAACTTATATCATTATATATCACCACATAAAGATCAATCATCAAAAATCCGCGCCTTAATTGTAGCCAATGACATTACGCCAGCACTTGGCAAGCAAGCTGCCAACCCTCGTGAACACGCGCGCACTGCGCAGTACATATGCGCCTTGGTCAAAAGACTGCCACGTGCTATTATTGTTGTACTTCTATTTATCAATAGAATATTAAAGAACTGTATGAGTCATATACTAAGCACTCAAATAATTACATATTCACTATTAATGATCCAATAAAAGGCATTAAGCACAGATTATTAAATATTTAAAAGTCAATTTTAAATGAATCTTACTATAAATGTCGAAGCCAATAAGAGGCTGACAACGAACACCAACTCAATGTAGCCAACCCATTCTTGAACACGCGAGCGCATTCAATCTAGTGGGAAGGGACTAATATTTAATAATTCAATTAAACAATAATTAGAGTTATTTCAACTAATTCAAGTCACAGAATAGGAACTTACTGATGTAAGAAGCACATATAAAATGTCTACTCCCCTCAGAAAAATAGCAGTTAGCCTCCAGTGGGGCCCAAAAATCTTTGACAGTTTTGCCCCAAGAGGGACAAGGATAGCACTAGTCAGAGATTGCAGCAGTCATTTATAAGTAAACTAATAAATTTCAACTACCAAAATTTTCACACACTATATCTTTTAGCCATAGGAATACACCAAAAATATATTTCCACGTGAAAAAGATATATATCACTGTGAACATGAACTTTTACTCCATATCCATTGGAGCGAGAGAGACAGCGACAGTCAATGATGAAAACTAATATTTTAACAGAATAAAATAATTCTGGCACTGCAAACTTTAATAGACACTACTTAATGTTAGTGAGAGTATATTAAAAATATTTCCACATGTGTAATAATTATCCAAAAGCCAGATTATATGCTTCTATCATAAGTCTATTAGTAAGAGAGAGACATCAATAGTCTCAACTCAATTTCACTTATTTTATATAAAATAATTAACGGAGATGTCTAAAATTTATATATGTAATATAGTTCATCTCAACAAACAATCTAACAACAATAAAAACCAGTTTTAATGCACTTTTCATTCATTTAATAAGTGTTTAACTGCCTGTCAAAAAGTAACTAGACAGGCAGAGCACGTGTGAATATTTCAATGGCTTATTATAAACAAACTAATTGTTTAAATGATCTGCCTCCATTTGCCATTAATCTTGGCACCACAAACAATAATTCTACAGTGTTTTATGTATTCAAAATACACTTTAAACCACCTATACACGTGCTACTGTACGGAGCGCACTCAGTACACGTGTACCGAGGACATAGTCTCTCGACGGACTCAACCTAACCTAACCTAACCTAACCTAACCTAACCTAACCTAACCTAACCTAACCTAACCTAACCTAACCTAACCTAACCTAACCTAACCTAACCTAACCCCAAAAAGTGGTTAGTACCGGATAAAAAGTGGTTAGTACCGGATAAAAAGTGGTTAGTACCGGATAAAAAGTGGTTAGTACCGGATAAAAAGTGGTTAGTACCGGATAAAAAGTGGTTAGTACCGGATAAAAAGTGGTTAGTACCGGATAAAAAGTGGTTAGTACCGGATAAAAAGTGGTTAGTACCGGATAAAAAGTGGTTAGTACCGGATAAAAAGTGGTTAGTACCGGATTTTTTCTAACAAAAAAAAAAAAAAAAAAAAAAAGGTGATTTTTAATCAGTATTGGACTTAATTATATTGGAATTATTAAAAGTTAGGACCAGGTGTATTTCCCCCTTCGTGGTTCGCGGCCTTGCCGTGGCGAAGGGGACTCACCCTTTGCAAGAGGATAGTCTTGCAAGGGGTGCCAACAGCGACCAATATCTTCCGAGGTACACTGCCCCCGGTCTCGGGGGCACGCCCTCCGTCTCTGGGGGCTCTCCTCGGGCGGTGGAAGAATTCCACCCCCCGGGGAGACGAGGGCCCACTTCCCCGTTAGAGCTTCGGCTCGTATGTGGTAAGGGATGGCAACCCGGAATTCAAACGCCCGGTGGCATGGCACCGTTAAGGAGAGGGGACTGCACGGCGCTTCGGCGCTTCCCCTCCCACCATGCTCTGTAGCCCGGTAAGCATACCGGGTAGAGCGGCTTCTGCCGCCCGGGGTTTTTCCCTCTTCTCCGTCATGGGGTGGGCCTGCTAGGGGTTATGCCTGGGGGGTGGGATCGGCGGGGGTCCGCATCGGAGGTGCCGCGCGTGACTACCCGAGGAGCTTTGCCCAGAGGGTTTCCCGAGGAGCTTTGCCCGGAGGGAGTCACGCCGGTGGAGGGGTCAGCATGGTCACCCGAGGGGGCTTTGCCCGGAGGGTTGTCCCAAGGGGCTTCTGCCCGGAGGGAGGCCATGCTGATCGGTCCTCGGAGTCCGTTCGTGGAACGGTCCCCGAGGACAGGGAGGTGCCTCAGGGTGCTGGTTGGGGGTCTCCAGGCTAGGTAGCCTGGGTTTCCCGTCCCAGCGTCCCTGAGGTAGGCAGCACCCAGGCCGCTCGGACGTATTCCGAGGCAGGGCTGGGTCGGCGCAGACGGCCACGCGTGGTCACCCGAGGAGCGTAGCCCGGAGGAGTTTTCCCAAGGGGCACTGCCCGGAGGGGACCACGCGGGATCGGCCGTCGAGGCCGCTCGGACATATTCCGAGGCAGGGCTCGACGGCGAGAGGGAGGTCACAGGGTGCTGGTCGGAGAGCTTGCTCTCGTCCCAGTGTCCCTGTGGCCTACCATCCTCGGACCGCTCGGACGTTTCCGGATCCGGGCCGAGGATGGAGGCGAAGGCGCACCGCGGTTACCCAAGAGGCACAGCCCGGAGGGGTTACCCAAGGGGCACAGCCCGGAGGGTGCCGCGGCCGCCCTGCCCCAGGGCCGCTCGGACGTTTTCGAGGACGTGGACCTGGGGCGAGAGTAGATATCCCCGGTCGGTCGGGACCGTTTCCTCTTCCGAACCGGCCGACCGGGGAGGCGCCTGCCCCTCTCTGAAAATCTTCAGAGAGGGGCGCCCACATATGCTGGTCGCCACGGCGTGTAGGGCAGGGCCGGGGAGCGGCGACCCTGTCCAAAGCGTCCGTGGGGCCCCCGGGTAGCGCCGCCCGCTGCGGTACCTACGTTGTCGGAGGCGTGGGATCCCCGAAAGTCCGTGTGGGCGTCAAATCCCACACGGGTGAGTAAGGGGCTCGGAAGTCTGGCCAGGGGTGCGGTATCCCCCCGGCCTAAGACATATGTCCCCTCCCCGGAGGAACTTGGGGCCCGGCCTTGGGGTGTGGCCGGTCACGTTTCGGGGCACCCCTTGGTCGGTGGGGGTATACCCTGGAGGACGGAGCCGCAGCGGGACAGTGGGATAAATAGAAATGAAGAACTTTAACCACACGATAAATACATTGAAGGCGGAGGCGAATCCCCTGATTAACGCAGGGGAGGAATCGGCATGTGACACCGAGGCGATGGAGTCAGACCATAGCCAGGGTCATGTCGACAGGGGAGACCCCTCGACAGCAAAGGGGGAACTGAGAGGTCGGACACCCATAAACGGGGAGGTAAGCGCGGAGATACAGATCGCCGCGGCATCAACTCCCCTCCCTCCGGACTCGGACCTACAGACGGAGAAAGAACCCGATACGGGAGGAAAGGAGGAATGGAAGAAGTGGAGGGACATGGAAGGAGGCAGGAAAAGAAGAAAAATGGGAGGCCGTACCCACGATCCTTCCACCTCCTCAGAGTCAGATCTGGATATAGAGGGGACGGAGAAGAATTACGTAGAGATCATCAAAGGTCCAATCCTCTCCGCCAAAAGGAAAAGGGGGAGACCCCCCACGACCTGGGAACACGTAGGGAAACATAAGGCGAAAAAAGAATTGATCCGCCTAGAACGCGAAGACGAACATCTTCAAGCGGAAAGGGACCTCTCTGAAAATTGGACCGAGAGGGCCAACACTCGGGCCATGAAAGCCCTTTTAGGAAACACCACGGAGGAAGGAAAAGAAGAGGAGGTAGAGAGACGGGAAATTCCAGATCTCCCCTCCTCAGAAATCATGGTAGAGGTGAACAAGTCTGTAAAAGCTATAAAACAGATCTCCAACTTTACAAAGGGCTATATAAAGGAACGTCCCGAAAAGTATTGAAAGAGGTGGCGGACGTAATAACAGCGGCCACAAGAGAACTCTGCAGACGAACAACGAATGAGGAAAACCTGAAGCTGATGGACGAGAACCGCCAACTCAAGGCGGAAATCACATCAATGAAACGCATCGTACAAGGGTTCCGGGAGAAGATAAAGAATCTAAGAGAGGAATTTATAACATCCGGCCAAAAAGAAAACATCCCAGCCGGAAAGAAGGAAATGTCCCCTGTTGACTCTCAAAGAGAAGAGAAAACAGGGACATTAATATCGCACAAAGACCGCCTCAACAGGTCTTAGAAACTGGAAGGGCCGAACTGGAGGCCTCAATAATAAAGCAGGTAGGCGACATGATTAACGCTAGATTAGCGGTAGTCGAGGAAAGACTGCCACCTGAAAAAAGTCTCCGACCCCCAGTAGGCAGCACTGCCAAATCGACGCCAATAAGGGAAAAACCCACAAGATCATACGCGGCAGTAACGGCAGCAGCAACAGCGATAAGACCAGGGATAAATCCCAAGGAAAAGAGGACGCAAAAAGCGAAACCCGCTCAAATCTCTGCCCCCCCGAAAAGCGGACAGAAAGAGGGCAAGACGGAAGTGCTCAAACCGAGGATAAAAGCAATCCAAGAAGTCAGCACTGATATTAAAATACTCCCAGCTCCTCGGGAGCAGGAATGGACAGTGGCAGAGGCGAGAAAGAGGAACAAGAAGAAGGAGGCGAAGAGCTTCGGATTCCCTCAGCCAATCCAAAAGGAGGCAAAGACTGCAATGATAGCAGCAACTGGAAAACGGGAGGCAGCAGCGAATAGCGGCAAAACGACGAAGGAGAAGAACAGAACCAACAAAAAGGAGACCAGTAAGCCGAAGGTCAACATACGTCTCCATAAGAGAGCGGCAATACTCATCAGTATGCCCTCTCAGAAAGACGATGAAATGGAGACTACGGACGGGAATGGCGAGGCGACCCAGAAATCACTGGGGGAGGCGATGGCTGGAGTGCAAAAAGAGATCCAACTTAAGGACTTCGGCATTCCAGCACTCAAGCCTAAAAGAGGCCGCCACAGGGGGCATCCTATACGAAGTGCCTGGAGAGGACAACGCCGAAAAGGCGAAATTGCTAGCGGAGGCTCTGAGAAAATCGCTGGAGCCCAAGGGAATTAAGGTCTCAATCCCTACCAAGAGGACGGACATGCGCATTTCATGCCTGGAGGACGCCACAACGGTAGACGACATCAGGGCGTCACTAAGCGAAAACCGGAGGTTGTCCGGCAGAAGAAATCAGGACGGGAAAAATATCCAGGTCTCCCAGGGACGGGCTGGGAACGTGTTGGGTACAAGGCCCCGTCCGCAGCGGCCAGTAAAATCATAAGAACTGGCCCGCTGGTCATCGGCTGGACCGCGGTCAAAGTGGAAGGCACTGGAGGCTCGTCCCCTCCAGTGCTTCAGATGCATGGGCGTGGGTCACATCCCGTACCACGTGCAAAGGCGGAGAAAGACCGCAGCGGCCTCTGTTACCGCTGCGGCCAAAGTGGCCACAAGGCCAATGAGTGCGCCGGAGAAGCCTTGCTGCCCGTACTGCAAGGATCACGGTCTAAAAGCGGACCACAGGTACGGGGGCAAGGCTTGCAAATACGCCACATTAGACGGCAAAGGGGGTAAGGGAGGCAAGCAGCAGGGGTCAGCCAAGAAGAGCAACGGGGGGGGTAACCAGAAGCCCACGAAACTGGTCCAAACAAGGGCCAACACAAAGGGGAGCAGCCTCGAGGAGGGGAGCAAATCATCTGCAAGCATGAATGCTCTCCTCCTCCAGGCCAATATAAACCACTCCGCCAGGGCACAAGACCTGCTCATGCAACACCTGGCGGAGTGGAATATAGATCTGGCGGTAGGTGGCGGAGCCCTATCGTGTCCTTCAAAGGGATAACTGGATGGGTGACGATCAGGGCTCCGTCACCATTATTGGTAGTTCAGCGAGAGGGGGCCCTTCCCCTTTCCCTATTGGGAAAAGAGGGAGGGCTATGTTTTAAGCAAAATGGGGGGAAATTGTCGTGGGGGGGGTGTACTTCTCCCCAAACAGAGACCTCGCCCAGTTCGAGAGGTACCTGGGTAGGCTGGCGGAAGAATTGAGCCGCCACCTCCCAGGGAGAGTATTGGTCATGGGGGACCTAAACGCGAAATCTGACGCGTGGGGTTCCCCCGTGACCAACGCAAGGGGCGAGGTCATAGGAAGAATGGGGGGCTCAGATGGACCTTCTAGTATTAAATAGAGGGTCCGAGTTCACGTGTGTGCGGCACAACGGGGGATCCGTGATTGACGTCACCTGGGGATCCCCTCAAGTCGCACACATGGTGAATGGCTGGCGAGTTATGGTGGGGTCGGAGAGCCTGTCGGATCACAGGTATATCAGAATGCGGGTCTCCGACCCTTCCGCCGGACGCCGGCCACCCCCCAGGGAGGAGGGAAGAGGTGCACCCCCACCCCCCAGATGGGCGCTTAAGCGCCTCGATAAGGACGCCCTGATGGCGGCCGCCGTAGCGAAGGCATGGAGAAGACCCCCCCATGCCAGACGCCTGCGACGTGAATGAGGAGGCGGCCTGGTTTCGCTCGGCAATGACGGAAATATGTGATGCCGCCATGCCGAGGTGCCAGGCCAACTCGAAAAGGAGGGGGGTGTATTGGTGGTCTCAAGAGATCTCGTGGATGCGAGCCACATGCATACGAGCGAGACACCGATACACCCGATGTAGGCGCAGGCGTCACACTATCGAAGAGGCGGCCGAACTGCTGGAGGATTATAAGTCGGCCAAGAAGACCCTCCAGCAGGCCATCAGGGAGGCCAAGGCCCGGGCGTGGAGCGAGTTGTTGGAGACCCTCAACAAGAGACCCATGGGGGCGGCCTTACCGGATTGTTAGAAAGAAACTTCAGTCCGGGGGGCCCCCCATCACAGAGGGTCTCCAACCAGATATGTTGGAGGAGGTGGTCACCACCCTCTTTCCCCCAGACGAGAGGGAGAAGGAGGGTGGGGACAGATCCCGGGGCCCTACGATCCAGAACGGATGGAGCGAGGACCTCGGGATCACAGGGAGGGAGCTCACCCGGGCGATCAAACGGCTCCGGGCAAAAAATACTGCCCCGGGGCCGGATGGGATCCCGGGTAAGGCTTGGGTCCTGGCCCTGAATGCATTGGGAGGGAGGCTAAGGCAGTTGTTTGACAACTGCCTTAGGAAGGGCCAGTTTCCAAGGATTTGGAAGGAGGCGAAGCTGGTCCTCCTAAGGAAGGAGGGGCGCCCCGCAGAATCACCCGCGGCGTACCGCCCCATATGTTTATTGGACGAGGCGGGCAAGCTGTTCGAAAGAATAGTAGCTGCCCGCCTCAGGGAACACCTGTCGTTGGTGGGACCCGACCTGGCGGATAGCCAATACGGATTCCGAGAGGGCAGATCGACAATAGACGCGATCATGCGTGTCAAGGCCCTCTCGGATGAAGTGGAGGAAGGAGGGCGGCGTGTTGTTCGCGACGAGTCTCGACATCTCGAACGCGTTCAACACGCTGCCATGGCAGCACATCCGCGAGGCACTGCCAACACCATGGAGTGCCTCAATATCTACAGGATTTGGTCGGGGACTACCTTAGCGACAGGTGGATAGCATACACGGGGCGGTACCAAAGGCCGCATCGTCAAAGAGTGACTAGGGGGGTTCCGCAGGGGTCGGTCTTAGGACCACTCCTGTGGAACCTCGGATATGATCAGGTTCTGCGGGGCGCACTTCTCCCGGGCATGCACCTAGTGTGCTATGCTGACGACACACTGGTGCTTGCCCGGGGGAATGATTGGGGAGACGCGAGGCGCTTGTCGTCGGTGGGGGTGGCGCTCGTAGGTCGGCAGAATCCGCGCACTGGGGACTGGGTGTGGCCCTCCAAAAGACCGAAGTCATATACTTCAGCGGTCCAAGGAGGAAGCCTGCCTCAGTCCCAGATACAGGTGGAGGGAGTCCAGATCGAAGTGAGGCCCCATATGAAATATCTGGGGCTTACACTCGACAGCCAGGTGGAACTTGGCGGGAAGCACTTCCGTCGCTTAGGCCCCCCGGATTAGGGCGGCAGGTAAACAGCATTGGCTGTTTGCTGCCAAACATCGAGGGGGCCGAAAGGAGAGTATCCGCCGCCTCTACAGGGGAGCGATAACATCTATGGCGCTCTACGGAGCGCCAGTGTGGGCGGGCGACCTGTTGGCCCCAAGTAAAGCGGACTTCTTCTGGGTAATCCAGAGGAAGCTGGCCATCAGGATCGTCCGCGGATACCGCACGCTCTCCTTGGAGGCGGCATTAGTGGTGTCAGGGGTCAATCCCATGGGAATCTGCTGGCGGAGGCGTACAGGGAACTGTACGAACAGAAGACCAACCTCCGTCAGCGGGGCTTGGCCTTGACACCCAAAGCGACGGAAGCGGCCCGGCAACGGGCTAAGCAGCGCGCGGTGAATAAATGGTCGGAGGATCTCCTCCGACCAAGAGCCGGAACGCGCGCTGTCGAAGCCATCCAGCCGGTCCTTCCAGACTGGCTGTCGAGGAGATCTGGACTAACCTATAGGGTCGTGCAGGTGCTCACCGGGCACGGGTGCTTCGGAGAGTACCTGCACGACAAGGCGCGGAGAGAGCCGACGAGGGAGTGCCACCATTGTAGCGAGGTCAGGGACACGGCGCAGCACACACTGGAATTCTGCCCAGCCTGGGCAGATCAGCGCCGTGCCCTGACCGACAAGATTGGAGGAGACCTTAAGCTCTCCAGCATGGTCAAGGCCATGCTGGAGAGTAAAGAAAAATGGGAGGCGGTCGCCTCCTTCTGCGAAGACGTACTTACGCGGAAGGAGGCGGCCGAAAGGGAGAGAGAGGCCGACCCTGATGCGCCCCCAATGCGGCGCAGGAGGGTCGGCCTCAGAGGGAGAAGATTCGCCGCCCAAGCGGCGATAAATTGAGGAGACGGAGGAGGAGGCGGGGTAGGGGGGAGGAAACATGTTCTCTCCCCCCGATCCCGCCCGTTGGAGGTGTGCAGGAGGGATCCTTCGGGGACCAAGGCCGAATCCCAACCCATTCTGGGGAAGGAGGGAGCCTGGTCCCCGAAGGAGAAACATCAACGGGAGAAGCGGAACGGAGGGGATGCGACTCCACCCTAGGGTGGGTTCAAGCGTCCCCTCTCCTTCCGCTGAGGGAGGCTTCCTCCAAGGAGGGAGTCTCCCGGGAGAGGTCCCGGGTGTATGGCGCCGAATCCTAACCCCCTTCGGGGGCGGAAGGAGCGCCAACACCCGGAACGGGAGAGTCGCAGAGCTCAAAGGGCGGGGGCCCTTCGAGCTCATTGCACGCGGCTCTCCAAGGAGGGGAGAGGAGTGGTGGTGGTCCCCACTCCTCTCTGCCTGGCGGGCTTGCCCGCCAAACGGGAGGGACGCACCCTGAAAGGGGTGCGTCACGGCGTTTCGGAGGCCCCGGTTGCATGCGAAAGCGATTCCCGGGGCCTCCGAGTAGCGCCAGGAGGACCACCGTCAGGTTTAGCGGGTCGGGAATGGGCCTTCTGCCCATTCCCATCCCCGCATAACCCGAAGCCTCCCCCGAGGTGGAGGGTATGTGTTGAACACATTCCTGACGTAAAAAAAAAAAAAAAAAGGACCAGGTGTATTATTTCGATTAGGACCAAGTTTTTTTTTTTTTTTTTAATTTGAACGTCTTAAAATTTACAATTTAAAGAAAAAAAAAAGTCGGTCTCCCGTCCGATAATTTTTCGGGATAGGGCGGGAATCCACCACGAAGCTTTCTGACCTTCTTTCAGGGGTCAGGACGGCGAAGTTTGGTTTTGGCAAATTTCCTGACTTGAAAAAAGAAAAAAAAAATAATAATAATAATAATTCCATAACAATTGATATTGGTTAGAACAAGATTGAACACAATTTTCAGTCGTTACATAAAAATTTATAAATTTTTTTTTTAATTTAATTTTGTAATATCAATTTGCTCAATATTAATAACGTTTAAGACCGGGTTCAATCTAATTTTTGACAACTGCATAAGTAAAGAAATATTTAACAATTGTCGCGCTGTTTAAGTTATTTCTTGTCATTTCAATCAATTTCATAGCAATTGATAATGTTTAAGAGCTGGTTACACACAATCTTTAGCTATTACAAGAAAATTAAAAAGAAAAAAAAAAAAAAAAATTGTTTTACAATTACTTTCATCTCATTAAAGATACTTTCTTATAACAATAATAATAAAATTACTATAATTTTTTTATATTTAGGACCAGATTCAACAAATTTTTTTCAGTTAGAAAATTAAGGAATTTTGTTTTTTTTTAACAATTTTTATTTCCTAATAGATACTTTTTTATATTAATGTTCTACTTTCTAAAAAAAGAGAAGGTAATGATTAGGGCTTGGTACAATACAATTTACAATACAAAAATAACTTTATCTTCGATAAAAAAAAAAAAAAATTATAATAATAATAATAATATTGGGAAACCACAACACCTAACGGTACGATATTCTAATTGGGATTCTAAAATAATGAATAAATTAAATATCGCAATTAGCGATTTAAACTCTTTAAAAAAATAAATAAATAAATAAATAAAAAATAAATAAAATAAAATAAAAGAGCATGGTTAAATTGTAAAAAAAAAAAAAAAAATAATAATAATAATTATAATAATAATAATAATAATAATAGTATAGTCCTTATCTTAATTCCCTCAGGGGCACTACGGACTCATCCCCGTAGTGTACGGGTGTCGCAATCCCGAGGTACCCGAGCTGGAGTGCGTGCGAAGGATGAATGGGGCGTGATGGGCGTGCAGGCCCTAAAAAGGACTTGTCCACTGCACTAGGTGAAGGAAAACACCGAAGATAACACCCGGGGGGGAGGCCCCGTTAGCTGAGTAAGGCAACCTCCTAAGGGGAAGGAAAACCCCCGACAGAAAAAACCAATTTCTTTTCTAGCAATTATGAGTAGTTCTGAAAAGAGAGAGAACGTCCCGGGTTCGGGTACCGGGAACCGGCGTGGGGGGGGTGTAGGCCTGGCTCTCCCCTCGTCGTCATCGAACGACAGGTCGTCCACGGATTTGCCAGCTGGGTCCGTGGATTGGAATACGACATCGCTGAGGGACAGGACGATGGACAAGGTGGAAGGCAAGCTCATTAAGCTATGTATTGCCTGGGAGGATATGAGCGAGGGCGACGATCCGAGTAGCCTTGCGACCAAGATCCAGCATGTTCTCCAAAATGAGAAGTTTCGTGCCTATCGGCATCTTGGGATGTACAGGCGTCTAAAAATGCACATAAGAAGTTATCTTGAGGAGCGGTCGCGTGGCGACACAAAGCTGTGCGGTCGCCCAGAGCCGGACAGATGTGCCCTGGAGGCTGTAGAAGAGAAGGAAGAATGCGAGATGGAGGAGACTCGTGGGGACTCGCCGCGGGATGCGACTGAGCAGGTGAGTTTGCTGGGTGACGGTGTGTCGGGCGCTGCCTCTGCCTCCCTTGGGAGGTCTGATGGCGCGCTCGGCGTGTCGGAGCCCGGTACTTTCTGTGGCTCGGTGGAGGTCTTGAGCGGGGAGCGGGTCCTGTCGGATAGCTGCCCGGCTCACGTGGAAGAGATTAAGAAGCTCAAGGAACGCGTCGGTGAGTTGGAGGCGAGCAATCAAAAACTCCGCGAAGGAGTTGGAGGTTGTTCGCGGTTTGATGGCTCCCCTTCCTCCCTCTTCTGGGGAGAAGGAGGCGCCCCCCGCCAAGAAGAGATCGCGGAAGAGACGGGGCAAAGAGGTGGTCACTGAGCCGGAATTTTCTGGCAAGGAGACCACCTCTGAGGCGCGGAGGACTCTGTTTGAGTCCTCCTCTGATGCGGCTTTGGGGGGAGATCCACACCAGCAGCTTCTAGCGCGGGTGGATCTCCTCATCGAGAGGCGTATTTCTGGGGCGCTTGGGTACCTGAGGCGGACCGTAGAGTCCCTCAGGTCCTCACTGGAGTCTCGGGGGAGTGGGGCAGTTTTGCCTGCCTCCGTTTCTCCTACCAACGAGGTTTCCCCTGTCCTCTCCATGCGTAAGCGGGGGAGGCGGGGTCGGGGTGGTCTTGGGGCGGTCGGCTCTCCTGGGGCTGGGTCGCTTGCCCCGTCGGCGGCTATTATGGTTGCTGGCGGGCCGGGTGGCCTGGGTCCTGGGGGAGTTCAGACGTCGGGCCCTGCGGCTGGTCCGGTGTTGGGCGCGAAGCGGGGCCGAGTGGCGCGGGCTGCACGTGCTCCGGGTGCGTCAGCGGTGCAGCTCCTTTCGACGGGTGGTAGGACATACTCCGATGTTCTACGGGAGGCAAGAGCGGCCATCAACCCTGAGGAGCTGGGTATTGGTCCAATGACCATGCGTTTTGGTGTGACCGGGGGTCTGCTTTTGCAGGTCCCTGGAAAAGACACCGGGGAGAAGACGGACTTGCTCGCGGGTAAGCTGCGAGAGGTCTTCGCGGGTAGGGATGTGGTGGTCTCCCGCCCCCAGAAAACCGTGGAGCTTAGGCTTCGTGGTACCATGGGGGAGGAGATCGCCTCGCGCGAAGAGATCTTGGAGGCGTTGGGGTCTCTGGGGGGATGCAGCGCGGGGGATATCCGGATCGGGTCGGTTCGGTCCCTGCCGCGGTCTCCCTTGAGCACCCTTTGGGTGCGTTGCCCGCTGGCTGTTGGCCGAAAGGCTTTGTCGGCGGGTAAACTTCGAGTAGGGTGGAACACCCTGGAGGTCGAGGTGCTTCGCGCCCGACCTCTGAGGTGTTTCAGGTGTCTCAGGTTGGGACATGCGCGCGTAAATTGTACGTCTGACGTGGATCGCTCGCGGTGTTGCTACCGCTGTGGTGTGGAGGGACACCAAGCGGCGGGGTGCGTCGCCACTCCCCGTTGTCCGGCTTGTTTGGACGGTGGGGAGTCGGCTCGACATATCCTGGGGGGTCGGGGGTGCGTTTCGCCCCTCCCTCCTCCCGGGCAACGAACAAACGGGGCGAAGGATAGGCGCCAGGCTCCGGGTCGTCCCGATGTGGGACTGCCTATGGAGACCGAGGCTGCCTCGGCGTGTGCGCGGACTCCGGGGCCCCCTGCTGGGGGGGCTCCCGATAGTCCTGAGTGGGTGAGGGTGGACTGCAGTCGGGGGCGGGGGAGGTCGCGGAGAGGTGACTCCCCTGTGCCGGGCTGCAGCTCTGCTCTCAATGTTTAGTGTTGTTTTTGTCAATTGGTCGTAGTGTAGCGGTGGGTGCGGGGGGTTCCGGGGAGGATGCCGAAAGGCGACTCCGTGGTCTCCCTGCCCCGCCAAGTTTATGTTTATTAGGTAGCGGCGATGGGTGTTGAGTGTCGGGGAAGGCTGCCGAAAGGTGACTCCGAGGCCTCTTCACCCGCGCCAAGTCCATGTTGATTGTTTAGTTTTGTTGTCTTTCGTTCATAGGTGGGAGTAACAACCCTCCCACCTTTATTGTGGTCGGCCTCTGTGCCTCATCGTTGGCCCCTAGAGGGCTGGGTCTGTGGCCCTTATTTGGTTTTTGTTGTGGACGTGTATATGTTTGTCCACTTAGTTGGTGACGTCCCGTGACGTCTAAGTGTGGGGTGGGCGGCTGCGGCCGTCTCACTTACCGGGTTTGGCAGGGAGAGGGGTGAGGGCCCCGATCTCATTGCACGTCGACCCAGGGAAGTCCGGGGGGAGCTAGTAGCCCGGCTCCCCTCGATGCCCTTTCGGGGCAAGGGATGTCCTCTCCGGGGGGATACCTGTAGTATCCTCCCGGGGGATGTGTCCTACCTTCAGGACACCGGTCGGGTGTCCACCGTGAAGTTATGCGTTAGCGGTTCCGCGGTGGACAACACCCATACGACCAGGGGCTTCAGTCAGGTTTTAGGTCGGTCCCCCGTCCGATAGTCCCTCGGGATACTACGGGCGGGAATCCACCACAAAGCCTCCTGACCCTCCCTCAGGGGTCAGGACGGCGAAGTTTGGTTTAGGCAAATTTCCTGACTATAAAAAAAAAAAAAAAGTCCTTATCTTAATAATACAAAATAATAGAAAAACATGTGACCTAACGTCAAGTTAACATATGTAAATTTGAATTCTAAAATAATGTAAAAATTAATTATCTCGCAATTAGCGAATTAAATTCTTTAAAAAAATAAAAACATTTAAAAATAAAAATGTTATTATATTTGTATTTTTCAAAAATTGTCATTACAACATATAGCAACTTTAATTGACAATTTGGCACTAATAACAATAATTTTACTATCACGATTCAGTATTATTTATTTATAGAATACAATTATTCTTTCCCAACTTTTTCTTGTGAGATCCTATAATACTTTACAGTCTACTCTAATTATTGACTTTGTGTAAAAAAGAAAAATGAATAGAAAATTACAATCATATTAAATATACTTATGTATAATACATTAAAATAATGAGACAATAATGCGAGAAATAATAAAAAAGGCAATTTTAAAAATAAATAACGATATCTCTTTATTGTATTGTAATATGTATTAATAACAACGAATAAAAAATAATTATACTACAATAATTATAACGTTATAATTATTGTTTAATTGATTACTGTTAACAGTAATCAATTAATACAATATGTTATTGACTAGTATAAAATGTGTGTGAAAATACTATGATAAATTATTTCATTACAATATTATAATAATAATATTAAATTATGATAATCTTATTTAACAACTAATACCTTTTTTAATATATTGCACATATATTAAACTAATATATTGCACATATATTTAACTAATATATCGCATATACAGGGTGTCCCATAATTCGCGAACCACCGCGAATGGGCAGATAGAGCGTCTTAAACTGAATAGAAAAGTCCTGCATCATTTTGCGATATTCGCAATAATTATTGAGTTATTAACTAAAATATCTAAACGAATGAGCGGGTAGAAAGCGATAGGCCGAACTCGGTGTGCATGTCGGATGACTTATTTGTTATATGCCGCTTAGTATCAAAAGTATCACCTTACTTTTCAGCGCCACTACATTGGTCGCCGCTCGCTGCATGACACCGCCTCTCGATCAAATAATGCTTTCTACTTGCTTATTCGTTTAGATATTTTAATAAATAACTCAATAATTATTGCGAATATCGCAAAATGATACAGGACTTTTCCATTCAGTTTAACACGCTCTATCTGCCCATTCGCGGTGGTTCGCGAATTATGGGACACCCTGTATATTAAATTAAGTTTATATAAAACTAATTTTTCCATGGATTCAAAAGTCAGCCTTCCAAATTACGCTATTTTCTTATCATTTTAAAATCGTAATCTTACTTTCTAAATAATATTATTGCTTAGTAGTAAAAAACCAAACTAAAAAACATTTTTTTGTAATAATAAACAAAATCCTTATATCACTTTTCGGCCTTATATTAGTTTCATTCGTTACATTTTTTCTCATCTCTTATTTCATTATGTTTTCCTTAAATCTTAAAAGTGACTTTGTGCTCCAGTAACATGTCATTCTCTGGTGGTAGAGACAAACAGGCTCGCAAAATGTTTTCAATAGCACTTCGCTGTCGAAAGAGGGAATTTACTACTGGCGTTCCTTGCGGCACTAAAGGAGCCTTGCAGAGATATGATAGAATGGAGAGTACGCTATGAAAACCGGAAAATTCTTCATCCTCCTCGGAATCCATTCTCTTGAAAGTAATACGAGAACAGATCTCGGCCAATATTACAAGATCGAGAATGATAGGAGCCGCCAAAAGTGAATCCTCACATGTGTTATGAATCACAATAGTATTATGACCATTCAGCATGATTTCAGAAGTGTATTCGTCCATGGCTCTTTTACTATCGCCTACAAAAACAATGTAATTAATTTTTTTTTAATTTAACACATACACACAATTATAAACTTTTAAAAAATATTTTTAAGAAAAAAAAAAAAATTTTAGAAATTCTACATCAAAATATTTAAAAAAATAAATATTTACAAATATCTAAGAATTATAAAAACTTTATTTTCAAATTACAAGGAATTTTTAAATATTAAACAAATTTTTTTTTAACTAATCGCTCCCCCAAATTTTAAATTATTAAAACAATAAAAAGACAGTGAGGAGCAACACGCGGTAATAAGTGCGCAATAAATTATTTATTACATAACAAATAACAAATCTTTCAACGATTCAACGTCTTTCTTTAGGTATTCTTTCAAATTCCAACGTATTGTATCGTTTCTCAGCCTACCAACGGAGAAACTGCCAAATCCGTTTAATGCAATATATGTAATGACAATCTATATACATCTAATTTTTACATAATGAGATTGTACAACTTATGATGTAATTTAATTATGTGACGACATTGCAAAATAAATATGTATATTGACGATTTTTTAATTTTGCTGAGGAAAACCCATAGAGAGATGCCGAAACATTCAAAGATTTATTATATATAATACGTTATATTAAAAATAATTTGTTACGTACTAATTACCGCGCATTACTCCTCACTGCCCGTTTATTGTCATTAAAATTTTAAAAGTTTCAAGAACCTTAAAGCTAAGAATCGTAAAAACTTTGTAATAAAATCTCATTTTTTAGATAAATAGTACTTGTATCAAATTTCGTATATCAACTATTAAACTGAAGTACTATGATCTATCTCTGATACTATAAAAAATAATTTTTTAAAATTATAATGTTATTTTCCTGCTTTTTGCATTCTTGTTCTTTTTCATAAGCTTTTAAAATTTTAAAATATTTAATTACAGAGTAATCTAGCCACCAATCAATATTGATATTATTTATTGGACTTTATATAATAAAATATTACACCAAATTCAAACTTTTTACTGTATAGTCAAATTCTGCTTTTATTTCAAAATAGGAAAATATTCGAATATTATCTTATTTCATAATTATAGATTTTTTCCTCAATAATGAAATATTATGATTAAAAAGAAGAGAGAGGGGGGGGAGAGAGAGAGGGGGAAAGAGAGAGACCGATTATTTGTTTTAAAACTTACCGACATAGGGAACATATTTAATAACGACACAATGATCCGGTTTTTCTCCAGGTTTGTAAAGGATCTTGTTCGATTCCACTATATCATCTATAACATTGCTCTTGGAGATCTGTACATTAATTATACATATATGAAAATAATGGATACTGAAGAATATATGTAATATAAACATAGAGTTTCCGACAATAATCACTTTTTCATTATACACGCACATCTTATACAATTGTAATAATGAAACAATAAAATATATACAAATAAAATAAATATATATTATCCAACAGAACAAAATGTAAACAACATGCTGTTATAATTTACTAAGCAGATTTAAACTAAAATTTTTACAGATTAATATTACAAATTTATATTATATTAAATTAATATTTACAATTGTATTATATAAAATTAGTTTTTGTTGGCACAGATTGATGATATACGAGCCAAAATTTATAACAAATATTAAACAAAATCTACTCAGTCAATTTCTCTTAGTTTTATGCCACCAAATAATTTTTATTTGACTTTATTTTCATTATATGTCATACAAGTTCTGAATTCTTCTTTAAAATAATAAAGTATAAACACTTGAATACAAAGTAACCGTTTACATCTATTTTTACATCTCTCCTAAATAATGAAACATAATATTACATATCATGAAAATAAAATGTATATCATATTTTCTTTAATAATACTGCGTACCTCTTTTGAGTGAAATTGTTGTGGTGCGGATAAATTATATCCATCATTATTTCCTAAATGGTTATAACTAACAATCGATACTGGTTTAATGCCAGCCGATACGAGGAAGTCTACAAGAACAGATTTTAATTTTGTCTGGCCAGATTTAAAATCATCACCACTAATAAATGTTTTCTGCCTTTCGGCTAGCTCAAGAAGACCTGGCACGAAAGTATTTTGTGGTGATCCATTGATGTAAGTACACTGAAAAAATTGTTTTCATAAATGAAAAAAACTTCTGTTCTTTGGTTGCTTATAAATTTTAAATAAAGAAAAAATTTGTGTATTTATTATTAATCAATTTATAAAAACGCGAGAATTGTACACAAAAATTTTTTCTTAGTTCTCAATTATTAATAATTATTATGGATTTTAATTTCTATGAACACAATAAATATGTATTTTCTTATTGTAAAGAAAGCAATTTCTAAATAATAAATATATAATCAACAAAATATATATATATATATATATATATATTTAACTTATTTTCCTGAAAACAACAATGCATTTCTTTTCTATTTGATTTCTCTCATCATTTTGTATATAAAAGTATTCAAATAAGATCATCGGAAAATGAATATTTAACGAGATATTTCATAGTTTATATGTAAAATCATGTTAAAGTGTAAAATGTCGTAAACTATTTACTTTTTGGCCATTTTATCCTTATAACATCTTATGCCGAATATATATATATACATATATACATACACAGAAATGTTTTATTTCAAATGATACAGTCAATTCTCTCAAAAATAAAATGTTTTTAAAAATTCCATATAAAAGTTATAGAGTTTTCGACATAATATCATAATTCAAAATTGTTTTTGGGTGGCAACGTCAACATTTAGAGGTCACACACCAACACAGTTTTCTAAAACAAAACTATCTTATTCTTTTCCATGTAAATTGATTCCTTGTAATATTCGGCATAAGATGTTATAAGGATAAAATGGCCAAAAAGTAAATAGTTTACGACATTTTACACTTTAACATGATTTTACATATAAACTATGAAATATCTCGTTAAATATTCATTTTCCGATGATCTTATTTGAATACTTTTATATATAAAATGATGAAAAAAATCAAATAGAAAAGAAATGCATTGTTGTTTTCAGGAAAGTACGTTAAATTGTAACTAGCAGCTAATATATATGTATATATTTTTTCTTTTAAACAACTATGTGTTTTCTTTACATCTATTGAATTCTTTTCATTATTTTGTGCATAGAAATATAAGATAAGATTATCAAAATATAAATATTTTACAAAATATTTTAGTTCATGTAAGATATATTACTTAAAATGAATACCTTGTATATTCAATAAAATAATAAATAAAATTAAATAAATGTATTCCACAAAATATACTTAACAATTGTTAAATCATAAATATGTGTGTATATGTATATATATATTTTTTTTCTCTTTTACTAATTTATATTTAACAAAGATATATATAGAGTATTTTTTAAATAACAAATATAATCGCTTCTTTTATTTATAACATTCTTTTCAAGAAATTTAATTGTTTATTTGTAATTATTATATAGTAATTACTCTGATATTATTATATCGTGACATAGTTTTATTTAATAATAATCTTCAAAATACTGTTCATATATTCATTATTTAAAAAAGATTAAAGTTAATACTTGTTCTAAAGCTGCCGCCACAGCAAACATGGTGCTGGGACTAATCTCTATATGATCTTCATTGATTGCCTTCAAAAGATTATCAGCCGTATCATTAACACCCGTTATAATTTCCGAAAATCTTTCAGTATTAGCAGTCCACAAGACAATTACTTGATCCAGGCCCTTCGTAGTTTTAAATTCCACGATATCGTTACGAATTTTATTGAGTTGCTCGGCCTTAGTGCCCATGATGATGTTATTTGCTCTTTCGCCCTTTGTAAACAAAAATTTCATCAATAAATAATTATATTTTTATAATAAAAAAATTAATTAAATATAATTATGCTTAAAGAAAATTAAAGATTGTTATATCTACATATAATAAATATGGCACTTTAATATATATAACGACAGTGTTTCAGAAGGTGATCAACTTTTATATTCTCCTCATTATAAGAATAAAAAAAGTCATTAAATTAATGGAATCAATAAACACTTTTTTCTCCTTCCGAATTGAAACAAACACTTATACTTTTACTAGTATATATGATTTTCACAACAATGCTGATCGGTGAATTGAAGAAAGAAAAAACAATTTTACAGCTTCTGTGGTCTCCTGATTAAAATCTTCTGGATATTGATTTATGAGGACAACTCTAGGCTCTTATTTACAATATCCTTGTTGCTACTGTGGAAATATTTCACGAAATAGATGTATTGTAGCTACGTTTCACAAAATTAAAAGTACTATACATTTTTGAATGTTTTCGACATTTCAGATGTCAATACGTGTTACTATGAAAGAAAATCATTTCCAAGAAATCATTATTTTGAGGAGTATTCTTGTCAAAAACTTGCCGTAAACAAAAAGTATTTATAGCTCGAAAAAAGCATTTTTTAAACACATTTATATATGACTTTTCCATCCTTATAATGAATAAAATGTTATATATGTTCTTAAATGTGTGTTGGTCAATTTCTAAAACATTCTTCACATATCTGCACAACGCACACACATGCGCACGTCATGCACATTATACACATACGTATACATACGTACATTGCATGTACATGTAGGTACACATGAACGTGCGCACGTACACTCGGTGTGTGTGTGTGTGTGTGTGTATGTTTATGTAAAAAATTTAATTTTAAAATATTAATATAAAATAAAAAATAATTTTTTACATTAATTTATTTCAAATTAATTTATTAATTTAAAATTAATAAATTAATTTTAAATTAATTAATTTTTTATTTTTTATAATAATATTTATAAAATATTGTAGACATTTAAAATTATTGATACCTCTTTCTCACAGTTGGAACGTGTTGTCACCTTCAGTTTTCTTATGTGCCATATAATGAATTTCCGTCTTGAAAAACTAATAATATATATTTTACCTTCTTATATTATAAAAAATTTAATAAAATCTAATTATATATAATCTATGTATCCCGACATAAAATGCATTATTACCTTCAATTTTTTTGTATATAATAATCTTTTGTCTATCTTTTATCAAAAAGAAAGTGAATACACATGCACGCGCGCGCCATTCCTTAATTTTATATTAAAAAAATTTATATAATATTTAAAAAATTAATAAAATTTTAACTCCATTAACCTTTTGCCAGAAATCAGCTAAAAACTGTTAAAAAATATGAATCTAATTTAAATAATATATTATTAAAACATACTAATTAATTATTAATGTTAATTGATCAAAAAGAGTTTTGCGACACATTTCATAAATTTATTCCCACATTAATTATAATTAGACCGGATTATATTTATATTTATATTTATATATATACATATATATATATATATATATATATATATATGCAAATTGCATTTTTCTTACTCTTTACATATTATACGAGAGCATTAATAATGTGAACAAATTATAATGTTTTTAACTAACTAATTTTAAAAAATTAATATTTTTATAGTGCAAGAAAGTACAACTTGTCTAATTTCAACCATATATGTACTAAAACAATACAAAAAACATTAGCATGATTCATGCATAAGAATGATTATTAATACCAAATCTTTTAAAAGAATTCAGTTCAATTTTGCAAAAATACGAAATAAATTTGTTCAAATGCTCTCTAAAAAAAGTGAAAAATTATTACATAAGAAAACTGAAGATGCATGTGATAATCTTATAGTATGGCGAAATCATAACTGAAAAATATTTTGCAATTTACTATTAATTAAATAATTGCTTTACATTAAAAAATTAAAATTACTATTTTCAAGGGAATAGACGAAAAGAGTTATCATATGTAAAAAAAAAATTGAAAAATCTAGATCGCGCGAACAAATATAATTAAAATTTTATAATATTTGTTATAATATCTTTTTTTCTACGACTCTATCGCATAGAAAATTGGATCCTAAAATTATGATTAAATACCTGGTTTGATGCAATAAAATCAGAGTAATATAGGCTCTTTCTAGGCTGCATATGCGTCATATAAGGCCGCAACTGTACTTGTAGATTTACATCCAACACTTTAGCACGTGTCATGGCGTCAGCAAGATTTACATTCGAAATGTCCCAACCATCAATCTCGATATTATCGGGATTTACCATGGGCAGCATACTAGAAATAGGAACATAAATGTCCCCTCCTCTGCTTTTTCTGCCTAATCTTATAGTGGACGCTTGCGTTAAAGAACCGTACCTAAAAGGCAAAGTAATAAAAAAAAATAAAGCTAACATGTAAAAAGGGAAAAATGCAATAAAAATTAAAGCTAAAAGTAAATGCAATAACATATAAAGACTCGTAAGCCTCATAAAATTAATATGACTCGTTATTAATAATATATGTAAGGAGATATACATATATTATTAATAATGCATATGTATATGCATATGCATATATATGCATATATCCAGAAATAATTCTATATGAAAAAATAAAACAAAATTTTAACGCATAAAATATACATATATTATTTAATATTATATGTATAATTAGACTTAAATCAAGCATATTGCATAATAAAACGTATATGTGCAAGTATATTATATATGTATATTAATAATATTAATATTAATATTAATAAAAAAACAGTAATATAAAAAGTTAATATTATTGTGACGTTTAATATCTTTAAAAAAAATTAATTTCATATATACATATAATAAATACACAAAATAAATATATTTAAATCTTAAATATACACACATACATATACATTATATGCTTCTATAACATTTTCAAAATCAATTAAATCGTGATAAATATAATATTTTAAATAAAATTTGCACTATTTAATCAAGGAGAAATAAATATGTTTTAAAGCGTACCAATTTGCGATTTTCTCACCCTCCTTCGTCTCCCATGTTAATTTAAGCTTATTCGCAATTAAAGCTGCTGTTATAGTGCTGCCATTGTTACCACCCCAGCCTGCTAACATCAATCCCAATTTAGGAACTTTTATCATGGTCTTGATCAACAACTTCGTGGATGTGGGTGACACCTGCAAAAAAAGTTTCATGCAATTCCACAATTACACTTTAAAATTTTTACTCACACACGCGCACACACACACACACACACGCACGCGTGCGCGCGAAAAAAATTTATATATCCATTATATTTAATTTTATAGAACAAAGCAAGAAACTGCTATAAAAGATTCAGAGAATATAAAATTTTCTGTAATTTTTATAATAAAATATTTAAATTTATATACATCCATACATCCACCTACCCGTCTAAATATAAAAAGTAACATCAATTACTAAAAACCAAATCATTTTCGTACGATTTTTCCATAATAGTACGAATCAAAACAAATATAATGAAATTCCTAATAACCGCAGCAGCAATAAGTTTAATATCAACAAGACGGAGCAATAACACATTTTGTCAGAATTACACGCGTGTTCGTATGCCCAATTTGATGAACGATAAATTAAACGTATTGAACCTCTTCAGTGGCCTTCACCTCATCTTACATCCTCAATTTTTTTTGTTATTAATGCACACATGTACACATGTACAAAAATACTTTTCACATCTCCAACATCAACAAAGATATGAAATTGTCAAATTCAAAGTTTCGTTGAAAACAAAATTCTTTAATTTATATCTCAACTCATTAAATTAATGGCCGATTTAATTAATTAAAGTTTCTTCAAAATAATTATTGAAAAAAATTAATAAAAGTATATAGCGGTTGTGGCGATTAGATCGTCACATACTTCCCCAAAATTAACAAGCAAAAACACGTATACGAATACGAACACTCACACATACGAAAAGTACAGAAACATAAATAAACATAAATAAAAATATAACAGACGAGACGAAAGACGAGAAGTACAGAGAAAAATATCAAGACGATAAAAAACAAAACAAGTAAACAAATAGAACATTCGCGAAGCCTCTCGAAGCCTATCGAAGAACGATTTTGAGGCGAAAGATGGGTAGAACATTTTTTACATGCGAGAGATTCCGTTTTCGACAGTCGCCGCGTACGGACGCACATTATATATTAATCCGAGCGAATTAACACTTATGTATCGACTTTAAAAGACTGTGTTTTCTTGAAGAATATATTTTGTTAATTGCAATTACTGCCTCACGTTATTTAATTCCCGACTCGTACCGAAACGAATAAGTAATCGCGCCTCGCGAGACAAAAGTAACGCGCGAGTTAACTAAATGGTTAACATGTGTTTGTGATATGTAATTAAAATTTAAACTCTGCGACATAACTATTAATTATTATAATGGATAATTTTGACGAAAATATTTCTATAATAATTATTATTATGATCTCTGAAATCCAGATTGCATAAAATAAATATATGATGTCAACATGAATATATATATATATATATACAGGATAGGCCATTTTAATCTTTCCACTAAAATTTCTCAAAATCCAAAAGTTTAAGACAAAATGTTTCAGATAAAAGTTGTATGGTTTCAAGGGGGACATGAGATGGTGTCATTGATTTGACCTTGAATAGCCATTTGAAGGTTACGTGAAGGTCAACTTCAATTTCTTAAATGGAACACTATATTTTTTCTTGCATACTTTTGTAGCTGACTTCGAGATCTTTCCAAAACACTACAATAAAATATTTTTTCATGAAGTATTTTTCGAGTTATTAAGGCTGCAAATTTGCAGTATTTTGACATAAAATACAAAATATCTTGGGAAATATTCATTTTTCGATTATCATACCTTAATACTTTTATGCACAGAATAATGAGATGAATCAGTTGGTGTAAAGAAAACACAGTTGCCTTTAAAAAAAATATGAAAATTGCAATAAGCAGTTAGATAATTTTTATTATATATATATATATATATTCACGCACACACACATACATATATATATATATATATATATATATATATATGCATGTGTGTGTGTGCGTGTGTGTGCATGTATATATTGTGTGTATATGAAAAAACGCATGTGCGATACGCATATCGACAATAATCGACCTTGTCGACTTCATTCTGGAATAATCTAGAAAATACTTATTCAACAGTAAATTCCAGCAAATTATCTACCAATTTATAAATAATTTCTTTAATAAAAATAATAATAAGATAAATTATTTAATTTAAAAAGAACTCCAATTTTATTTTTCTATCTTACAATTTAGTGTAAATTTAATTAATATCTTTAATTTATATCTCAAATAAAAATTCTATTAAAATAAACTCCTGATTCTGATATTTTATATTAGTTGATATTAATTATTGTGTAATCTGTCATAAATTTGGCTTCTTAAAATTATTTCGCGAAAAGTTTTTCCTTTTTAATCGTTTATATAATTAAAATTATAGCGATATACAGTACATATTTTCATAGTTTATTTCAACATTTTTTTTGCTAAGAAACAATTGACTCCAAATTAGTAAAAGAATATATACCGAATCTTTGTGGAACATTCATTATATTCGTCAAACATAAAACATAACAGCAATAATAATAATAATAATAAAACGGAAAAACATTCAACATGCAAACTTTAGCCTAAACAAACAGACTTATTGTTCTTGACCAGTCGGAGCAAGCATCAATGACATGCATATTTAAAATAAAACTAGTAGATGAATAAATGAGTTAAGAAATGTATGGATTCTCACTGTATACGTATCATCATCATCACCCTCGGCCTCGGCTACGCTAGTTGTCCGGTATTCGTACTCCGCTTCGATGAAATCTTCCGAGTAACGTACCGTCGGTGAATTTACACGTACCTTCAAACTCGCCATCTCCACAGAATGTAATACAAGAATACAATAATAAGAATGTCCAAGCACACAAATTAAAACTTGTCAGCTGCTGGCCTGAAAACTATATCGAAGTATGCGTGTTATTGAGAATGAATTCAAGCATTCTATATATAGTTAATGACGTCGATTGTATATCAAGAATTATATGTATATATATTATATATATATGGAGAATTGTCAGTTCTTAATAAAATATTTCAGTTAAAGATTCGAGTTTTCTATTGTATTAAAATACATTTTCTCAGACTTATTAAAAACGCATAAGAATCATTTTTGCACGACTTTCGGCATAAGAAAATCGGAAATCTTTTATGGAAGCTATAATTCATACTCCGATTTTGTTGGAAAATCAAGTAATTTAGCGCACTTGTGTGTAGAGAGAGAGACTAATTATAAGATATTTCGAGAAAATTTGAGTAAGATTATTCCATGTGAAGCATCTGAAAATTCGAAACTTGCTGAAACTGTAACATTTAATTGATAATCGCAGGTGTGATATTCTTCACGATAATAAATTATCGAGAATAAAAAACGAATACGAAACAAACTAGAAAAAGAGAAAAAAAGAAAAAATATAGACTCACAGTGTTCTCTCAGTCGATCTTTTCGTGACCACTCGCGACGACTGCTGAAACGTAAATGCCAGCAAATACGCAGGGCGCAGCCGTCGTCATTCCTCATCGCTCATCGTATCACAACGTATTGTGAAGGGTCGCGTTAAGGGTTGAAAGGAGACTGTGACTGATGGAGACCTCTCGTGGAAAATTACAAATTAAAACACTTTATTAAATCAAGAATTCAAAAAATATTAAATCTATCATTTCAATAGTTCCACATATATTTTCTAAAATTAATAAACTAAATCAAATAAATATTATTTTCATGTATATTTTTCGTTTGAAGAACTCTAATAAAATTATGTCTATTTCAAACCCGAGTACATATAAAAAAAAACATACATACATACATACATATATATATATATATATATATATATATATATATATATATTGTGTGTAGTGTTTAAAAATATATCGATTTTAAATAAAATTAAAAAACATCACACATTTTCATTTTTTCAAAAGTAACTTATTCACTGAAAATATAAAAAATTAATAAAAATGCGTATAATCTTATTTATGATCTTAAAAAAACAATGCAAAATCTATTCTCAAAATCGATTTTTTATAAGTAAAATATGTTATGCAAATAAAATTTGTTATATAAAATTATCAAATATTTTCTTACACACAATTTATACTTCTTTTATAATATATTTTACATATTATATATTATTATCTTAAAGATTAAAGACGATAAAAGAAATTTATTTGAAATTTGAATTGAAATATCTCTGAAGATATATAATACATATTAATAAAATATAATTAATATATACGCATATATATACACACATTTATATTTTATGTATATAGGGTGTCCTAATGTTACTTGATTACAATTATAGAACGAGCTAGAAGATGGAATTAAATTGAATCAAGCATTGAATGAAGACATTGAATGAACCGATTAAGTGTCGGTATTGAGCATGTAATTTTTTTTTACATCATGAATATTTACCGAGTAAAGTTCTTTTGACTTCTACTTAAATGTTATTATGATAGAAACTACAATAAATGACATTCGATTGTGTGATTGGCAGCATTTCACATGTTTCAACATGTAGATTTAATGTTATATTCCTTGATGTTAAGAAATTGAAATATAAATGTAGGCGTGCGATTATTATTTTCAAGAGTATGTATCACGCCATCATATTATTGTCGCCTTGTCGTCTCGTCCTCGTGTTCGATTATTTATTTATATTTATGTCACTGTGTGCGAATAATAAGAGATTTGATCGGTGTAGAAAATAACAGATGCGACCGTTCGAAAACAAACCAGAGCACGGATTAGTTGTCGCTTAGCGATTGGCTCAAGTATGATAGGAAAGGATTATTAGGGAAAATTAGGAGCGATATAAGTATCAGCGATTTTTGGTAGACGAACACTCTCTCTTTTTGGACACACTCTTTTGGACGCACTTTTACGCTTCATCACGGACTCGCAGACACTCTCTTACGATCGGACAGAGGACCGCCGAGGTCGGAGCGACGGCGAAGAGACAAGGGAACATTTCGTATTTGGACGACAAGAGGCACCTTGATTTCGCAATAAATACATTATACTCTAATAATAATTCCTTATTTGATCCGGATTCTTTCCTGACTCTCATTTATCCGGTCTCCTCATATATATATATCTATTGAAAAACACAATCGTTCACCGTCTACATAAAAATGAAAACTGAAATATAAAAATAAAAATATAAAGAACATTATTCGCAAAACTATCAATTGAATTTTACTATAGATTTAACTAGATCTTTCTCTATTTATGTACCATAATATATATTTTATTTCTAAATGTACGAAAACGAGAGACAGAGACAAAGAAAAAGAAAGAGAAATAGAAAGAAAATTTATAAAACTATTTATTAACAATAAATAGTTTTATAAATATAATTTTTAATTAGAAGGAATAGTTTGATTTTCCTGATCAACTATTGTAAATGTAGGAATTTCGTAAAATTCTTTATAACTGCATGATGACTCGCCATCATTATTAAAAAAAATATTTCTTGATGATGTAGTTTGTTTCGATCTTGCTGGTGGCAGCAAAAATATTAATGACATCGCCATGACAATATGCCATACACTATGAACATACTGCAACAAAATATACAAAAAATGAAAATTTATTGCTCCTTAAAGTATCGAAAAATATATATAGTTGACTATTTCTATCTATGCAGTTTTTTGACGACCACCCATGACATTTTTTTGTATACTATATTAATTATATCTGTGTATGTGTGTGTGTCATTAAAAAATGTTGTTCTTTTGAATTTGTTGTTATTAAAAGTTCTTTAAATAACAAATATATTATTTTTACATATAGAAGAAAGAATAAACATTTTTTTATACATATATATTCATAAATAATCTATTCAAATTAAATACAAATAGATTGTATAATATATATAGTATAAAGTCCCCCCCCCTCATATGTCCGAAATTGTAAAATTATTATAAATTATTAAATCCTAAATAGATTATAAAATTGATTAAAAGAAATAATGTGTAAAATCTATATATTGGACGCGCTTTTTTTGTGTATGTGTATTTGTTTATGTGTAGATAAATACGAACGTACTTGATAGTTTTCCTCCGTTTCAATGAAAGAATAAAGTAATAATCCTGCAATAGCAAAGAGGAAACCTAGTAGTATTTTCCGGCTCGGTTTCTTGCACTTTTTAGATTTGACAATCCGATAGATATATGTAAGAATCTACAACAGAATATTCCAAATTTTTCATCAATACTTGCTAGAATATGTTTTAAATATTGCTGAAAATATATAAATAAAAAAAAATATCTTTAAATAACAAATATATTATTTCTCTATATTTATAAATGAGAAAAAGTATAACGCATTTTTATTTACTCATGTAATATTTATCATAATCATAATTTATCATACTCTACTATTAAAATTAGCCGATATAATAATACAAATTGCACGTGCTTTTTTTACTATATATTGTATTCCAAATAAATATTTATAATTTTTGAAATTATTGCATAATTGTAAAACAAAGTGTAATATTTTTGTGAACGCATTAAATAATTAATTAGGAATATATTTTAAATATATATACTCTATATTCTATATTATTGCGAAAAGGTTATATGGTTGTTAACGTTAACATTAACATTAATAAATTAGTTGATAAATTATGATCAGATAACACAGTTTTTCATAAAAAATATTTATCAATAATTTAATAATTACTTTAGAATATTTGGTTAATTTAATACTTTTTTAAAATTTTACATACATTATCCAATTAATTACATAGTGTTTTTACTACATATATGTAATTAATTTTATTTTAATTTGATGCCTGTATTTACTAACGTTATGAATTAAATTAAAATTATATTGTACAACACTCTGTCTTTTATATATATGTCATAAATTTACCAGTATAACAACACCCATCGACAATGGTGTCAAAATGCTGATCAGACACATCCTGTCAACTTGCATTGCAAAAGTGATAACAAATACTCCTGTCATATGGCACAATGGTACAAAATCAATCGGTAATTCTGCCATTGCTACTAACGTAACCCAGAACGCCAAAATACTCGAGAAAAAATCATTATATTGTAAAACCTGTATCAAATATATAAAAATATTATATCGTAGAGTGTGTATAAAAATTTTGATTAAAATAGCCATTAAATTTGTTTTATTGAATTAAATTTATCAAATTTGTATTAATTTCTTAATTATTATTATTTATTAATCATAATAAAACAATTTTATTTCAATTTGATAAAATCAATTTAATATTATAAAATTTGCATCTTTAAAAAAAAACAGAATACTTTAAAAAAACAGAGAATGTAATAAATAATACTTAAATCCAATATTTAACATGTATAATATATAACTTTTAAATGCTCAGATAAATTTTTCGACGACTTTTAAATTACTAACATTTAATTTAAATACAAAGTGATAATCCAGGACGAAACAAAGATATTCCAAAGGCTTTAGTTTAAGAAAAATGGAATTCTTAATTTGGAAAGAGATAGATTAAAAATGAACAGTTTAATCTGACATACTTCATACTTGGCAATACAGAATCGTTCACCATTTTGATCACAGGCATGATAAAGCGACGAGAAAAGCATGATAGCTAAGTACACTAGTCCCTCTGCATAAAATTTCCGTTTTACAGCTATACATATAGCTGGTATAAAAAAAATATTGCTCAAAATGAGCAACGTGGTACTCATAAAAAAAGAAGTAGGAGTGATAGTACTCGAAATGTCAGTACAATCCCATCCCGTGTAACCTGAATAATTCAAATATATATTATAATTGTCACACAATTTGAGATGATTCCATGCATGTATTTTACATTGTTAATTTGAGAAGTTATTTTATTCCAAAAAATTTTTTGCTTTAATTTCAATTACAATGTAAGTTAATATATTTATATACAATATTGTATACAAAATTAGGATACATATATATAAAAAATTATTTCAAATTTTTTATATAATTCTATACTTTTTAAGATTAAATATTCAAAAATGTTTCTAATCACAAAATTATTCTATATATATAAATAAAAATTACTAATACAATTATTTTGCTAATATTACCTTTAAAACAATTGCATGTTGCATAATGGAGAACGTTCTTCTGAATTTCTTGACACACGCCGTGATTACCACAAGGACTTTGGTCAGAAAGTACACACTTTTTGGTGCGTATATTCATTAATATGGAAATCTTCTCATTTTGACAGTGTACAGGTTTTCTATATTGGATATAATATTATAATGTGATAAATGGAGTATCAAATAAAAAATATTTTCTATAATTTTATAAGTTAACCAAACTCTTAATTTTTTTTTATCTCAAATTTGATGTAGGTACATCATTCTTTAAATAATTTTTATAATTTTTCTTATTTTATTACAATTAACGTTTTTTAATCATACAATATTATAAAACGTTAAATTAAAATTTTACTAAAATCCTAGGGTATAAAATTGATACCCTACACACACACGCACACACACACGCACACACACGCGCGCGCACACACACGCGCGCACACACACACACACACACACACACACACACACACACACACACATATATATATATGTACATAATTTTTAATTTTGAAACTTTTCATATTTATATAATCAAAATATCAAAATCATGTAAAAATATTTTTCTGCTAAAAAAACATGAAAAATTTAAGAAATGTCATTATAAGCATAAACTATAAGTATATTTCTCTCTATAGGATATAAAATAAACTTTCTGATGAGACTATATTAGGACCATAGTCATAGGAAATATAGACTACACATATTAAACAAATATACTACATCAAAATTAGAAAAAGAAACAAAGCTTTGGGAAGTATAGTTTTCTCTCTTAAATATGAAAGTGTAGAGAGGGATATATAGATATTGCTTCCTTTTTCTAATTTTGGCACACAAATTTCTAACAAAACATAAGATGTGCAGTCTATATTTCCTATATTTATGATCAAAAGAGACATTGAAATTTTATGCCCTACATTTATATCAAATCATCTCCTAATATATGTATAGAATTCAATGTAAATATTTCTTACATATAACTACATGATCATATATAAAATAAAATAGGGTGTAAAAGATAAAAAGTTTTTGTTTTACTCATGCTATTAGAAGAGAATGAAAATTAAGAAACAATTTTAAAGAAACAACTCATTATCAGTCTCAATCAATAATTCAAGAATAGAGATCTAATAATGTATATGCAGAAATTCAATGCTTACCCATTCCTGTTATAACATGTTGCATAGATAATAATATACCATGTGTCTGGTTGTGGATATAATATTAACAAATTTGTGTTGTGCTTGTGTAACGATGATAGGTTCATTGATAAAGTTCCATTTTCACAAGAATGGAACTTTCTTAGTTTAGGTATACGACCTTTTTGAATGCACAATGTTACCAAAACCGATTGTGCTGATGGTAGCTAAAAAATTTTATATACACAAAAATATTACTTATATATAATATTAATTATAGTAGTATTATAATTAATTATAGTAATTATAATTAATTATAGTAATTATAGTAGTACAAAGGGATCATTATTACTTCTGTATTTTTTATCGCTTATTACACTTCTCCTCTTACGCCATTTCACATTTGCGTAATTACATGCCTATGCATAAAATAAAAGACAAAAAATATATCTAGCATATTTTTTCTTTCACATATTTTGTTATTTTAAGTCATATAACAAATACGAATAATAAACAATAAATAATGAATGGCGCAAAAAGAGAGTTCAAACTAAAGAAAATATTTGGTGAGTCCAAGATTAAAAGACTTTTAAACTTTGCATGTAGAACAATTTTATATATATACAGGGTGTCCCAGAATTACACGTATCACACGTTAATGGGAGATTCCTGAGGCGATTTGGAGACGATTTTTCCTCAGCGAAAATGTCGAGAAAGGTCATCATTTTTTTAATGTTCCCAATTTTTGAAATTATGTATCTTTGTAACTAAGCCTTAAATTAAAATTCTATTAAAGTAAACTTTACCTGAAATTAACTAAAAAATGTAGTTTTGTTAATAATTTATTTTTACAAGGCTTAGTTTACAAAAAAGCTTTTATTTTCAATCGTTTATAACTCGAAAATTATTGGTGCCTGGACATTTTCGCTAAGGAAAAATCGTCTCCAAATTGCCTCAGGAATCTCCCATTAACGTGTGATACGGTAAATCTGGGACACTCTGTATATATATATTTGCATAAGACTTAAAAGAAAGAAAAAGTTTTTAAAACAATCTAGTATCTTAAAATATAAAAACAATATATAAAAAAATTAAATAAATATTAAAACTTAATGTAAAATACAACAAACTTTTAATAAAGAAATTTAAAAATAAAGCCTACAAATATTATTTACCTTTTCTAATTCTAAATGTACATCGATATCAAGTGTACCACCAATATCGATTAATGGCAAAATATCAAATTGTGTCAGGATTGGAGCTGAGTCAGTTAGTATTAATTGCGAACTTAACCATTCTTTTCTCTGAAAAATAAATATTAATATTAATATTATGTAACTGTAGTTTAAGAAATAATTTCCCTATATATATTTACAACGACATATTTATTTTATATAATCTACACAAAGAAATTCATCTTATACATTTTAATTTATCAATCATAATTTACAATATTTTTCTTTAAAAAATGTCAAAACACTAAATCAATAAGTTCAGTAGCATAAAAATCTTTATAAAAATTTAATTATGAAATCTTAATAATTATTTTTTATTAATTCTGGTTATTATATTTTAGAAAATATTACCTGCAAGAGATAAACAGTTGAAAATGTCTCCGCGTGTTTTACACGCACCAATTGATATCTTTGCATACATTCCTTATCAGTTTCATATTCTTCGTTTTTTTTATCAAACTTACTTCTATCATAAAATCTACTAGCATTATTTTCTTTATAAGATTCATATTTTAATATATCTTTGGTATTTGGTCCTGTTACGGAATTAAAGCTTAAAAGATTATCGATATATTCTCTTGTAAATGATATATCTGTTAATCTGATTGGGCATCCTGAAATTATTTATTTCATTATAAATGAGCAATAATCTATTAGTATATAATATATAAATTATATAATATAAAATAACTACATAAATTGCTAATAATTATAGCAACTTTTATTCTAAACTCTTTATATTAAATTAACCTTTACTATATGAATTATTAATTATGTTTTCTCTAAACTGAATTTCTGCTTTTGTATACTATGCATTTATTTTAATAAATGATTAAATAACCATGTAAAAATATGGATATAAAAATGTGTATATATACCTAATATATCAACCTTGACACTGAACTCGATAACACTTCGCGAAACGACTAATAAATAGTAATAACTATCTTCATAAGGAGAAGATTCTGTGAAAGTATAACTAGCATTTGTAGTCAGATGTGTAAATTTCATGGGATAAAGATGGTTAAATATTGGCAAAGCACGTCCTTTTAAAGACATAGCGTCGATACAAGGTTCGTGAACATCTTGATTATGTAACAAGAAATTGCAGTTCCAGACTGACAAACGAAAACTCCATATTCCAGATGGAATATGTATTCTAAATAAAAAAAATTATTGATACATATAAATATATATATATATATATGTGTGTGTATTATTATATATCGTTGAATACTATATGTTTTCTCATGAATAATGACAATCTTACTTGTAATATGCTGTCGTTGTACTTGTTCGCAATATCATTTGACAACCAATGCAAATATTCTCGATATTATCTACTTGTGACCATAGTGCTACTGTACCTATGCTGTATTGACATTTGTGTCCAAGTCCCTGAAATATAAGAGCAAAAAAAATGAAATGAGTCACACATATAGAAGAAATAAGGAATTAAATAATGTTGATTTTCAAAAATTCTAATTGTTGAGAATCTAATTTACATTTATTAATTAATTAATTTATTACACATTATATGTGTGTATATTATTATCCAGTTATTGTCTAATTTATTATAGTTGGATTTTTATATATTTCTCTTTTTGAAACTTTCCTTATATATTTTCCCCAATTACATTTCCTATATATATATATATATATATAGAGTCACTAATTTCTTCTCTATGCTGTTTTGCATATATAAACTTCAAATAACTTTGACAGTAGGACGGAACAAATAAAAATTTCAAAAAAAATTATCCAGCATTTTTATTAACGAGATTGTCCAATTTCTGTATATTTTTTCTTTTTTTTCCTTTGAAAGAAAGAACGCTTCCAACTTGTGCAAAGAATTAAGTCAATGGCACATTAGTAAAATGTTTAAAAAATATAAGCAAATAATTTATTATTTACTTATTGTTATTTTGTGTGCCATAAACCTTACACTTACATTGAAGCATGTCAGATTAGCAAGTGCCCCTGTATCATTATATGTTCTGCCCTATTTTATCTATTAAATGAAGATAGCACGACATTAATGTTGGGGAAAATAAATGAGTAAAAGGAATGCAAAAAAAATTAATAAAAACAATTTTAAAAAATAATAAAATGATTTAGAGAAAGCTTATTTAGATTTTACAAATAATTTGTATATTTTCAATTATTTATATTCATCATGTCTATGGCAAGAATTAAAAAAAAATATGAAAAAATAAAGGAGCTGCTCAGTTTCAATGAGAGTAAAAAATACAAAAACTTAATTATATTTTATACTTTCAGGTAATCTTCTTATATGAGTTTCAATAGAAATTATTATTTGACAAGAATATTTTTTATATTAAAATAATATTTATAATAACTAATAACAATGATAATATTAGTTGCAATTATCTACATGAAAAGGTACTTGTAAAGATAAAATCATATACCTGTTGTTGTATTTTCTCATCCCAATAAGACATATAAGCTGCAACAAACCAATCCCCTGATTGTGGTCCAGAAACCGGAACAATGGTTGCGTTCTTTGATTGATATGTTGTGGTAGTAGTGATTATGATACTATCATCGTGTTTGTTGTATATACTTGATATTCCATTATTTATAGTTATTATTGGATAACTACCGACTTTCAAATGTCTGAAAGTTGTAATTACATATATCCCTGAATGTCTCTTTTTTTCTCTTAGGATAATTTATTCTAATTAATTTATTATTATTCTATATTATTTTATTCTTTTAATTACAAATCTCTAATAATATACTTTAATCATGAATTTAACTTATATTCATTATTTACTATCTTACTAAAAAAATTTATTCTAGATTCAACTAATTAATATCTTATATTATTTTTTCAACTGTTATTTTTTCTTCATATAATCTACTAAAATAATTTTGTTTAGAAACTAAAAAATAAATATAATTACTTTGTATTTTAGAAATGCATATTTATAAACTAATTGCATTTTATAAAATAAGAATTATATATATATATATATAATTCTTATAAAAGTATATATAAATTTGATATAAATTTTTATTAATAAATTATAGAGAATGTTTCGAGCTATTATATAAGATAATGAAGTTGATAAAGAATTGGTAAAACAATTTTTACCAATTAATTTACCAAAAGTGATACCAAAGAAATAAAGAATTTATTAGCATATTATAAATTTGTAAAACTAATTAAAATTGATAACACATATTACATGTCTTGCACATACAAAATATGTACACATATATACTAAGCAAAATTTTTAAAAATTACATTTTCCAAAAAATTTGTTTGCTAAAAAAAGCATATGCATGCAAATAGTGCAAAAATTATATTAGTGTAGTTTTTTAAATAAAAATTCTTTTAAAAATTATTTACATATAAACCTTCCGTGGTTGACACGTGGGCTCATCCATAAATGCAGCAAAATGCCATGTAGCTCGATACACATCTTTTGGTATAGTATAATGAAATATTGCCACATCAGAATAGCTCTTAAATGAATGAAGCTGATCTTCCTGACTTGCTTGTGGTATTGTACAGTGATTAACTAGATATAAAAAAAAACATTATTAGATTCATCAATATATTCATTATGCAAACGCATTGTGTTTGCATTTAAATACTTTTGCTTAAACACTTGGCAATTTTTTGTTTTTGCTCTTATACTTGTAATTATTATTAAAATTTAAATATAAATAAGTAAAATTTTATTATTACTTCTATATCATTATTATTGCAATTACATAAAAAAAATTATTTTATTAATATGCATAATATATATTACAATAATTGCATTAACAATTATATTAATACAATTATTATTATTTTATATTACTACTGATATCATTATAATTTAAATTTATATTAATGAAAATTGTTTCATCAAATAATTTAATTTTTCATTATAATTTGCAAAAAATAAGATTTTATACAAATTAATTTCTTATTTCATGATTCAGTCGAATAATTGTTTGTTAAATAATCTTAATACATCTAAATAGAATATTTTGTAAAATGTGAAATAAATGAATAAGATTTACAACAGACTATTATTGTATATACAGAAAATAAACATACTTCGAAAAAGAATGAACCAAACATTCAAAAAAACGGCAAAGCGGCAGGCCATCGAAAATTGTACATCGATAAACATTGAAAAACATGTTGTAATCATAACACACTGTTCGACTATATCATTTGTAAAAAATAAACATATAGGATATAGAATATATATTTATTAGTTAGACTGCACAAAAACTGCGTACTATACTTTCTGCACGTAAAATAGATAATAAATATTTAAATATTAAAGAGGAAAAAATATAAAAGTAAAATTGAAAAAAAATACAGATGAAACACACATTTATTCTTCCCTTCTTTCTCGGTGTTGAGTGCATCTCACTTTCACTCGCGATCGCAACATCACCTATTTGGCTGCGTTCGGAAACGTCCTCCGACCTCCGAATACATTCTCTCTCTTCTATATCACTTCTATTGTCAATGATATAGAAAGAGAGAGAATGCATTCGGAGAACGTTTCCAAATGCAGCCTTTTTGTTCCTTAGGCCGAATTCACATCTTGACAGAAAAGCAGGGGGTCGATTGTGTAATTTTTTCTAAAGTGAAAATGTGAAAAGTGAAAAATTTCTTCCAATCACACATCGATTTCATTTTAAAATCAATGCGTGATTGGTGGAAATTTTTCACTTTTCACGTTTTTACTTTAGAAAAAGTTACACAATCGACCCCCAGGGAGTCGATTATGTAAAGCGGGGAGCACACACTCTTGCATAAGAGCATAAGCATATGCATAAGAAATTCGATTGATTGAATTTCTTATGCATACGTTTATAGACCAATCAATATTCTCATGTTTACGCTTATGCACTTATGCAAAAGTGTGTGCTCCCCGCTTAACTTTTTCTAAAGTGAAAACGTGAAAAGTAAAAAATTTCCGCCAATCACACATTGATTTTAAATAAAATCGATGTGTGATTGGAAGAAATTTTTCATTTTTTACATTAGAAAAAAATTACATTTTTACTTTAGAAAAAGTTACATAATCGACCCCCAGAAAACAAAAAAGCAGAAGCCAATCAGAATCGCGCTGATAGTAAGCTTAAGACCAGGTCTATTAATAGATGTAGCAAGCTCTAAGCCTGAAGAAATTTACCAATCACAGTCAAGAATGAGGGGAATAATCGACTATTATTGGTGGATTTCTTAAGGTTTAGAGCTTACTACACCAAGGAGATCTTAAGCGGGGTCTACAATGGCAACAGAAGTACAGAGTACAAGAGTAAGCAGTAAGCAGTACGAAATGGGATTGGTTCATTCCGTTACTTCGACGAAATGAGCCAATCCCATTTCGTACTGCTTACTGCTTACTCTTGTACTCTGTACTTCTGCTGCCATTGTAGACCCCGCTTAAGAAATTGATCAATCACCGTCAATTATTCCCCTCATTCTTGACTGTGATTGTGAATTTCTTAAAGCTTAGAGCTTACTACACTTGTTGTAGATCCGGCCTAAGACCAGGTCTACAATAGGTAATTTAAGCTCTAAACCTTAAGAAATTGATCAATCACAATCAAGTATGAGAAGAATAGTCGACTGTGATTAGTCAATTTCTTAAAGCATAGGACTTACATCTTATTGTGGACCCGGCCTAAAAAATTCACCAATTAAGCCCCTTGCACAATGCCAGGAAACAGGCAATGGGAATAAGAAATATAAAATATCCACCAATAGGAGCAGACAATAAAGCCCCTTGCACAATGCCAGGCAACAGGCAATAAGAATAAGAAATAGAAAATATCCACCAATAAAAGTAGAAAATAATATCTATCTCCTTTTCCGATTGGTTGATATTTTCTATTTCTTATTCCTATTGCCTGGCATTGTGCAAGGGGCTTAACTAGTTAAGCTAAACCAGTCAGCAATTAATTCTCATCTATGTATTTTATATGTCTATGGTGCATGCAGTAGAAGCTTGTCACACATTTCATTTATAATAAACAAAACATTTCAAGAAGAAGATAAACAAAACATTGTATAAAATATAAAATTGTGTACAGTTTTTATTAGCGCATTAATAATGAGAAAAATTCTCTTTGCTATTTTTCTTTTGATTTTGGCAGGTCAAGGTGCGATATATTTTATCTTGTGAATGAAAGGGCGTGGCTATCTCATTTTAAATTTCTTTATTAAATTGAAATAATAAAATTCTAATTGCAGGCGATAGCTTATACTGTTATAGATGTAACAGTAACCATCCTGGATGTGGAACACCTTTAAATTGGTTATGGTATTGGGGAGAAACTTGTCCAGAATATGATGACAAATGTGTGAAGATAATTGAACGGAAAGGAGGTAACTATTAATATTATTTACACAATAATTTAAAAAAAATTTTTTTTATCTTAAAATTGTATAAACAATACACATATATATATATATATATATACATATATATATATATATATGTGTACATACATATATATTTTAATTGCGAATCTTTCAGCTGAGACAATCATTACACGTGAATGCCTAAGCTCTGTACGTAGCTTTAGAACAGATATTCCTGCAGATCATTATGAAGGTTGCAGACCTGCTGCTATAGATGTACGATTAGGTCATTATGTTAATAATAGCATTCATCAATTAGATATCCATCGTGATTATTATGATGAAGTTACTTGGTGCTTCTGTTACTTTGATCATAGATGTAACAGTGCACAGACTATGACTGTTTCAATATTGCTTGTAATTTTAATAATTGCTATGAAATATTTCATATCTTGAGATTATTGTGCAATATCTTGCTCAATATTTAAAAGGACTTTTTTAAAATATGGAGACACCTTATCTGTCATTACATTATGTGACATAATTATAATAATACTTTTTTACTAATTTGAATGTGAAAATTTTAATATGTTGAGGCTATACTTTTTAAATGGAAAACAACTGATAATAAATTAGTAATATAGTTAACAAGTGAATAATAGCTAAAATTTATATTTGGTACATAAAATATAAAGGTGATACAAAGCTGTAATTAAAAAGCATGCAAGCTGTGTCATCTTTTTTTAATATTATCATTCAAAATTACATATACAATGACAGTATAGATTTATCTTTACTAATTATATTTATATATAAATAAATAATTATATATTTATATAAATTTAACAGTTTTATAATTTCTCTGTGAATATATAATATTGATGATACATATGAGAAATAAGCTATCATATTTCGTTTATATATTATAATAGTTTTATCGAGTTTTTATTTTCAATTCTCTATAAAGTGTCATATACATTTAATTCACTTACTTGCTTTTTTAATTATTTATTAATAGTTGTTTTTAATAATAATATATGTAATTTTTATATGAAATATTTTGTATGATACTCTAGAAAAAAAGATGGCATAATCTTTATCTATATATTATGCCTCGCATTGTATCTGTATGTACAAACTTTATTATGAAGTTTATTATGAAATTTATTAACTTACTATTTTTGTATAAAACACACACTGCCTAACATACAAATAATAACTTAAAAATAATTTGCAGCAGATTGTTTAAGAATTTAGATAATTTGAGAAAATACAATTTTTATTTTAATTTACACACACATACATAAAATGCAGCTTGACATTTTAATTAGAAATTTATAATACACACACACACACATATATGTATTATATATATATATGTGTGTGTGTGTGTGTGTGTTTTATATATATATATATATATATATATAAAAGAATAAATTTTTGTTAATATATATAATGGATACTCTTTATAAAACTTAGATTGTAATATATCATACAGCCGTCCATTAATTATAAATAAAGAAAAAATTAAATATATTTATTATATATATCATATACATTATATATATATATATATATATATTATAATTATATATCTACTTTGTTTAAACATTTTAAATAACTTTATTATATTTTAATCTATTTTATATCAAATATGTAGAAATTTATAATATAATAAAATATTTTTTTCACAAATTCAGTGCTTAAAACCTCGTATCACCCACTTTCTTTTGCTCTGTGATACGTTTTTTGCGCCACTCCTGCCGCAATTGTGTTCACGCAGCACGCAGTTTAGTATAGTTTAGTAAGCCACCGTCGATCGACGAGGGAGCATCGTGCAGTTCGTGCATCGTTCAGTATTACTTATGATTGCGCTTTACGCGAGTGCCACGTATATACATATTCGACTGCAGTCATGTCGCTGAGCAGTGAGGATGCTTTGCCACCGCCAAATAAAAAATTAATGGTATGTATGTTATGCAATATTGTCTCTACCGCTATATAATAAGAATTTCAATTTATATAAGAGGCTGAGAGAAATAAACAATGTATTTGCCTTTATATGTATATATATATATATATATATAGACGCAATATTTAATGCTTATTTCCTTCTCTCCCCTCACCTCCCTCTCTCAATTTTTCTAAATGTATTTGCTGTATTATAGTATTTCATCTGCATCTGTCTCTTTCATTTAATGTACATACATATGTACATATGCATACACACACACACACACACATATATATATTTTATTTCTCCTATTTTTTTTGCTCCAAAATTTATGTTTTATTTTAAATGCGAAAAATACGAGAAAAACTGCAGAATTATACAAATAAAAATAAACAGGTTTAATAAGAGAGGGGAGATGCTTTTATTTCAAATTTTTATCATTATTGTTTTAATTGTGTGTTAGTGTGCGTTTGTGTGTTTAATATATAATATGAATAAATTAAGATAATCTGAAAAAAAACAGATATATCTACATTATTATCTAAATCTAATGTTTATTATTTATTTTATTAATTTTGTGTATGTGTGTGTATTCTATTGTTCATTATTATTATTTGTGATATAATCAAAAATTTATTTACTTATTATTGTTTTATGGATTATTATTTAATGTGTTTCATTCTAAAGTATATAGAATTAAACTATATATATAATATAATATAAGATAATATAAGAAATATGTATAGTAAAAATAAATGTAGAATATATAATACTTTCTCTCTCTCTCTCTCTCTCTCTATATATATATATATATATATATATATATGAATAAAAATGTCACTTTTAAGAACTGTATATTTAAAGTAATTTTGCTATTATCACTATCGAAATAATTCCTTTAATAGATTTAATTATGCAACTGTGTATGAAATTTTATATATATATATATATACACACAAATTTGCAATGACTTTAAATATCTATTACTCTCTTGAGTTGTTGCATATGAAATCAATAATATTTAGAAAGTTGTAGTTTACGAAACATTCTTGAAAGCTCTATACACACACACATACACATGCGTGTGTAAATGTGTGTGTGTAAATTTGTAAAATCAAGTTTTGTATCAAAACATGTTAAAACAATGATTTATTTATAAAAACAGGCTTTTTTTTGCAAAATTTTTACAATTTTTTTAAATTACAAAAATTGGTGAAAATGTGAAAGAAGTTGAAAAATCTTGTGTGTGTGTATTTACATAAAATTTTTTTATATATAAAAAATTTTTTTAATTCTCTATCTCATTCTTAAAATATTTCCAATTCTTAAAAATCAAGTTGTTCAAATTTTCAAATTTATTTAATCATTATGTTAAAAAAGTTAAATTAACTGATATAAAATTCTTTTAGACTTGTGCAAACGTATCTGAACAAGCGCATCATGTATCCAGAGCAAAACGGGGACAAGCAATCGGCAGTATTCGAGGTTTTCGAGGTTGCACAGTATGGCTAACTGGACTCTCAGGTGCTGGCAAGACTTCCATCTCATTCCAGGTAGAAGCTATCTTAGTGAACCACGGTATTCCAGCTTACAGTCTAGACGGCGATAATGTCAGAAGCGGTTTGAATTGCAACCTGACCTTCAGCAAACAAGATAGAAAGGAAAATATTAGAAGAGTAGCTGAAGTAGCGAAACTCTTCGCCGATAGTGGACAAATTTGTCTCTGTAGCTTTGTCTCACCTTTTGAAGAGGATAGACAAATGGCAAGGCAAATTCATAGAAAAGCTGACTTGCCTTTCTTCGAAGTGTTCGTAGATACACCTTTGCAGGTTTGCGAAGCCCGTGATACCAAGGGTCTCTATAAAAAAGCCCGGCAAGGCACCATTAAAGGCTTCACTGGCATTGATCAAATGTATGAGAGGCCTACAAAACCTGATTTAGTTGTTAAAACCGAGGATTGCACTCCTGAAGAATCCGCCGCGACTGTAATTGAACTTTTAGAGCAGCATCATATTATTCCACAGATTCAAAACCCGATTAGAGAACTATTCGTGCCAGATTCGAAATTGGCTTCCACGAAAATGGAAGCAGAAACTCTGCAATGTGTGGAAATTAGTGAACTTGATGTGCAATGGCTACAGATTCTAGCAGAAGGATGGGCGACACCATTAACTGGCTTCATGAGGGAGCATCAATATCTTCAGGTACACACTACGATATAAATATAATTATATCTCGTGTATATGCAATCAGAACTCGGTGAATCAAGCGAGTTTGCTTAAGTGAATTAAGTAATTTTATCTACAAGCTTAATTATCAAATCAGGTATTATGATTTAACTCCATTCAAGGCTCAACATTTGCGATGTTTGCTCGAAGATGGTAAGGAAGTAAACCAATCGATACCAATCGTTCTCGCGATAAACACAAGTGATAAGAATCGTTTGGAAGGTTCTTTCGCTGTAACTTTGAGACACAAAGGCAAAATTTTGGCAATTCTACGAAAACCAGAATTTTATTTTCATCGAAAAGAAGAGCGCTGTAGTTGGCAGTTTGGCACTAACAACTTGGGTCATCCATATATTAGAATGATTTATGATTCTGGCGACTGGCTGATGGGCGGCGATCTCGAAGTGCTGGAGAGAATTAGGTGGCACGACGGACTCGATAAATACAGACTAACACCGAATGAAATTCACGCCAAATGCAGAAAGATGAATGCCGACGCTGTGTTTGCCTTTCAATTAAGAAATCCCATTCATAATGGACATGCACTGCTTATGCAGGTATGTTATTGAATTTCCAACAAAATAACTTGAAAAAAATTAAATGTATATCCTCTCTCATGTGCTGTAAATGTGTTAATACTATATATTAAAATACTTAAATCTTTAATCTAACATTACTGTTCATTACAAAGGACACGAAGAGGTTGCTGGAAGAACGAGGTTTCAAAAATCCAATACTCTTACTTCATCCACTCGGTGGTTGGACGAAAGATGATGATGTGCCTCTATATACCAGAATTCTGCAACATAAAGCAGTTTTAGAGGAGGGTGTGTTAGATGCTAATTCAACACTCCTAGCTATCTTCCCCAGTCCAATGATGTATGCAGGACCAATTGAGGTGAAATTCTAATAACAAAAGCTTTTACATGTTATGAGCTTTTAACATTAGATTTATTAATTTAATTTTAATTTTATTTTATTATTTTTAACTTTAGTTTTTTTTTTCATCTTTTAAGATCTTGCTGCTAATTTTAATTTTATATCTCTATATAGTTTTATCATCTATTTTATTTCTTCAATTTTTGCTATACTCTCTTTAGATCTTTGTACTTTACATCTTATATTTATTCACATCAGTTAAATTTTAAATAATAAATCTTCGATTATTTTTCAGGTACAATGGCATGCAAAAGCAAGAATGAATGCTGGCGCCAACTTCTATATTGTAGGCAGAGATCCTGCAGGTATACCACATCCTAATAAAGATGCTACTCCTGATGGCAATTTGTATGATCCCAGTCATGGTGCCAGGGTGCTCTCTATGGCTCGAGGACTTCATAATCTCGAAATAATCCCTTTCAGGGTAGCCGCCTATGACACACAAAATGGCAAGATGGCATTCTACGAACCAGAACGAAAGCAAGATTTTGAGTTTATTTCGGGAACTAAAATGCGAGGTACTGATTGCAAAATTCTATAATACTTACATTTTAATATTATATATAAAATAAAACAATATATATATATATATATATATATATATATATATACTCTTTTATTTCATATATATTAAAAATATATATATATATATATATATATATATATAAGTAATATTAAAATACACAAATATGTATATGTCACTTGCATTTATATATGATTGTGTGTGTATTCTTATGTACGCTTGAGAGTATGTGTGTATGTAAATTTTATTTTATTTTATTTTTATTTTATGCAAATAACTATTTTAACATTGTTGAATTTATATTAAAAATTACTTTTACAACATTTATTTATTACTTAATAGACTAAAGTTAGATACATTTCTCAATTTTTTACATTATTACAAAATTGTAACTCGCAAAATTGCAATTTTATAAAAACACAAACATACTTTTTTTGGTATAAAATTACATTATTGTAACGTGATATACAATGTACTTAATCATTTGAAGATGTTTATAAAATTAAAAAAAACTTTAAAAAATTGAAATTTTTTCAATTTATTATTTTATATACAATAATTATGCAGTATTATAGTTTCATTATTTTATATGTTATTTGCAGGATTAGCAAAAGCAGGACAGAATCCCCCAAATGGTTTCATGGCACCTAAAGCGTGGCAAGTGCTTGTACAATATTATCAAAGTCTAGACAAGAATTAAACTTGGATTTGCTAATGAGTAACAAAAGTTAGATTTTCACTCAATTTTAGACGAATTTTTATGATATTTTATTTAAGATGCATTTATTGTGTATGTGCGTGCGTGCGTGTCTGTGTGTGTATGTGTATGCGCGTGTGTACAATATTTAACATTAAAAAATTTTAAATAGCATTATTTTTCCATCAAAGGTTTTAAGGAAAATTTGATATTAAATTAACTTTAAAAAAAATTGCAAATTTGTCAAAAGATTTATTTGGAACACAATCTGGGATTGGAATATTTAAGATTTAAAAACATTGTCGGCTTTTTTTATAAGACAAATAATTTATAAAATTATGCACATGTATACATAATTCATTTATTTGATTAAATATTATCAGCATTGATAACATTCTTTTTTAATTTAAATATATCAGACTATATACATATATACATATATACATATATGTATATAAAACTTGCATTTAAAAACTAAATAAAAAATTACAAACATTTATTTATAGAATTATTATTTTCTCTTACTTTGGCAAGAAACATATTAAAAATATGATAAAACGTAATTAATCTGTCTTTTTATCATATTTTATATATTTTTCTTATTTTATTTTATTTTAATAGTAATATGAGAAAACAAATTCGGTAATCTTTTATCTAATAAGATATCTTTATGATGTCAAAAATTTTTCAAGTATTAAATTTAAAGAAAAATAAGAAACAACCGCAGGATCAATATATCTTTTTAAAAAATTTTAATTTTTAAAAATTTGTAAATTTCTACATTTTACTACTTTGGTCTTACTCGTCTTTCCTCTTACTGTACAGATATACATACATACATACATACATGTATATATAGTGTGTGTATGTGTGCATTCCATTGTTATTACTTATTACAAATTATTATTATTGTTTAAGATGATTCGCTTTTATACACACATACATGTTTAATAAATTTTATTTTAGATTTTTTTTTAATTTTATAAATATTACAGCAATAAGAGATTAATTTTTTAAAACACACACACACACACACACATATATATATATATATATATATATATATTCATATATAATGTTTAAAAAAATCAATTTCTGATTGCTGCAAAATACTTATAAAATTCTAATATAATATAAAATAAAAGTAGTTATTTTAAATTTTAAATTTTAAAATGCGAAGAATGTAGCAAAATAAAAAAACGATGCATATAATTCTAAGGAATTAATAATATGAATATATATATATATATATATATATATATATATATATTTAATGAGTTAAAATAATTTTAACTAACATCATTATATTATCAGAGTATATATGTATACATATCTTGATATCATTTTTTGGACTACATTATATATTATATGTATATTAATGATATCCAGAAGGGCTGATAATAACATATTGTATATTATATTATAAAAAATATTTTCACAGTATTTTTACAAGCTTTCTGCGCTGTATGAAAGATTCTTATATCATCTTTGCTAAACGCATCGTCTGATGTGTGTGTGTGTGTGTGTGTGTGTGTGTGTATTGTAATGATTTATGTGTAAATTATAATTTTATTTTTTGTACAACTGTAAAGTAAAAAATACACAGTGTCTGATATATATATTTTCTATATGTGTATGTTATATATATATATATATATATATATATATATATGTACGTATACTACACACACACACACACACACACACACATGTATTTTATAAAAAAATATTTATATATTACTATATAGATATATTCTTATATATATGTATGTATATACATACATACATACATACATACATATATATATATATATATATATGTATATGTGTGTATATATAATTAATCTGCTATTTTATTTACTATATATATATATATATATATATATATATATATATAATCATCATTAATAAGAAATATTCGAAATATATTTTATAATTTAATGTAAATAAATTATACCAAATTATAAAGTACAAAACATTTCGTAAGCTATTCAATTTAAAAATATTTTATGATGTGCTTGCTGAAATCATTCGCTAAAAGATAGGCGTAATAAATAATTAGATTTATCTAATAAGAAACTGAAGGTGACCTTAAAAATATAAAAAAATATGCTAAAATTGTTTTAAGTCTTTGAACCATATGTGACACAAAAAATTAATCGGTCCACTATAATAAAATAAGTTTAGATGGATACACATGCGACTCATCTTGTGTGTATTTTTGTGTGTGTATATCACACACACACACACACGTGTATCTGCACGCATGCACATGAAATTTTCTTTATTAAAAATATGAAGCAAACTTTCTTTTGTCTTATCTTTTAATGTCCTGTATATTTTGTTTAAAACAAATTTTCACATTTTGTTTTTCTATTTAAATAATTTATCTTAGATATGGTAGAACTGCAATGATAATATTATATATATAGTATTATTATATATTATTTGGAGAAAATAGCTAGACACTGTAATTGTTTTTCTTACAATAAATCCAATATTTTAAATAAAGTTTTTTATTTAATATAAGCCTAACTAACATAACTCATCTTTGACAATATAAATTGCCAAAACAAAACAGAAAATTCCATTTTTAATCATCCTACGCATAGAAAAATTCAATCTTTATGTATTCTATATTTATAACGAGAATAAATCTTACAATATTAGATCATGGTTTACAATTATTAAACCATATGATATATCTTTGTCCCCTTCATCTTCATTTCTTTAAAAATTAAAATCTTTGATGTAAGAATATATATATATATATATATATATATATATATGTATATGGATAAATATATCGAACATATGAGTTAACATGCAAAAAAACTAATTAATTTGTACTTGGTACAAAATAAAATAACTTGTTTGCTTCTAATAATAATTGAATAGTATAGAATAAAAAATCAGGAATCTTAATTAGTGACAATTTATCGTTGCGCTATTAATTTAGTCAAGTTCCTAGAGGCAGATATATGCTATATATATATTAGCTCTTGAAAAATGTAATATATTTCATTTTCTGATTTTTGTTATATAAATGATAATGATATATTAATATATATATAAATTATGTCGACTAATATTTGATATATTATATATCTATTTTTGAAATGTAGGTTTTGACACAAGTGCTTAAATTAATTGTTATTAATAATTATAGTTCCTCAGAAATATAGATCATTATCTTCAATTCTATTTTTTCTTCTATCAATTTTATATTTACATATATGTTAGAAAAATTGATTAATCGTAAAATATATAAATTTTTATAGTAATTGCTTAATTAAGAATTTTTAGTTTTTATTTTGATGTGACTGAGAGAGAGAGGGGAAGGAGAGAGGGAGGGATAAATAGTGGAGTCTATAAATGATATTAGCAAAGTTAGAAAAAAAGCACATATTATCTTGTACATCGTGTCATATATCTTATCTAAGGCTTAGCATATATAAATCCAGCTCATAGCCATCTGGATTATAATATATCTGTAAAATATATAAGTATATCAATAAAATAATGTATTGAAAAGCATATAAAATCTGTTCTTTTTAGCTACTATACTTTTTGCAACAGTAGACTTTAAAATAAAAGAAAGATATATCCATATAGAAAAACTTGAGATTTTTATATGGGTGGAGGTAGAGACCCAGATAGCCACAGTAATTATTATGACATCAAAATGCATCATTTTGATGGCAAATGATGCATTTTGACATCAAAATGATGTCATAATAATTACTGTGGCTATCTGGGGAGATAGAGAGGAAAGGGAGGGGGGGGGGGAGAAGAGATGAGAGATATAGCAAATAAGGAGAAAAAGATAGAGAAAGTGCAGTTAAAATATATTGATCCTGTTAGAAGTATATTAGAATATTATATATATATATATATATATTATACTTAAAACATGAATACATTTATTTTCAATATTTATATTTAAAGAAAACTTTCAAGAAATAAACAGCTAAAAGAAACAGATCCTGTGTATTTGATGGATAGACTTTCATAATTATGTGTAGATGCAAGTTTCTTTAGCTATATTTTTTTACACCTTTTTTTAATTCAAATATAACTAAGTATAAGCTTATTAGACTTAGAAAAAAAAGAAAATAAGGAAAACATAGCGATGATAACAATAATGTTCTTTCATTCTTAAAAAATATTGAAAAAATGCAGATAAAAAGAACAGATTAGTTTGTTAGAGAAAAATGTGCTATGCATTGTTCACAAAGAATGATACAAAGATGATATATAATATATTGTAAAATGACTTATTTTTTAATACATAACACGCACACAACACATCGCATACATACACGCACACGTACAAATTGCACCAATACATTACGCTCCCACTTATTTATACAAAATAGTTTACATACTGTGCTATTCTACAAACTAAACACTTTCGAGAGTCTCTGTTTTTTTTCTTTGCATTTTAGAGTCCTCAATTTTCAATTTTTGTTCTCATGATAATCTTTTGACTTGTTTCTTCACATTAACTTTTCCTTACATTAACTTTCAATCTTCAAGTCTCATATATTTTTATGTTTTATACAACTTTCTACAATTATTTTCTTTTATATGCCAAGTGTTTTTACAGCATAATAAGAAATATTTTAAGAATCTCTCTCTTCCTAATTTTCGATTTCTTTAAACTTTTTTCTTTTTCGGAGTTTCTATCTTCTTTCTCTACCTTTCTTTACATTTTATAATCTTCAAATTATAAAATTCTGCTCATATTTGTCTTGTAATTTTTTCACAATTTTCTGTCTAAAATTTTTGATTTCTTACTGATGTCATATATTTGAAGTTGAAAAAGTATATGAATTTTTTTCTTACAATATGGTCAAAATTAATTAATTTTTAGCAATAAGAAATAGAATCGTAAACTGATAATCTTTATTTTTTTACAAATGTAGGTAAAAAATGGGGTAGTAAGAGCCAGGCGTAGAAATTAAACGCAACCGACTTGTTTTTAAAATTCATGCGTCTTGATTCACATTCTCGTTTTTCATCTTTAGTTCTCAATACAATCAAAGACAAATTGAAGAACAAAAAGCGAATGTTCTAATATTAGCGATATATAAAACAGTACATGATTACTTCTCTCACTAAGGACAGAATGTTCATTCTTTGTTCTTTATCTTGTCTTTGACCGCTTTAAGAAATTATCGAAAACGTAAAACGACGATGTGGATTAAGACACGTCAAATGTTTTGCTAATCTGCCGAAGATGATCCAAAGGAAGGACTGAAATGTTTAAATTAAAGTTAAAAAAAGTGTTATATACAGGGTGTCTGGTGACTCGCGTTTCACACATTAATGGGAAATTTCTGAGATTTGGAGACGATTTTTTCTCAGCGAAAATATCCAGGCACCAATAATTTTCGAGTTATAAACGATTGAAAATAAAAGCTTTTTTGTAAACTAAGCCTTATAAAAATACATTATAAATAAAACTACATTTTTTAGTTAATTTCAGGTAAAGTTAATAGAATTTTAATTTAAGGCTTATTGTTAGTTACAAAGATACATAATTTCAAAAATTGGGAACATTAAAAAAATGATAACCTTTCTCGACATTTTCATAGAGGAAAAATCGCCTCCAAATCGCCTCAAGAATCTCCCATTAACGTGTGAAACGCGAATCACCAGACACCCGATATATGCCTAATGTCTGCATCTGGTTCTCATTAGTCCGTTTTCTACCTGGATTTGTATACATTCAGATTTATTTTTCTCATTTTATTTTAATCTTTTTTTTACAATTGCTCTGGTATTGTTCTTATCATAAGACAAGCTCGGATGAGAATACTATCACAATGTGTATCCTGTAACTTTTGATGGAATTATTTGATGGAATATATATAAATTGAAGATTCTCTTGGCAATTTTCTAAAAGTTACGATCCTAAATCCAGAAATCTTGTCTCAAGTTCAAGAAATTTTACAGTCTGAGAAAAACCATATTTTTTTAGATCTTAGAGAATTTCTCAGGTTCTATAAAATTTCTCTTATGATACATAAATTCTAGAAATTCAAGTTAAAATAAAAATTCTGATATTTTGTATAGCGTTTCTATACACGTATCTCGTCAAACATCTTGGAATTTTAAGAGATTAACAACAGAATCTGTGAAGGCTTAAAAATCTAGAAACCCTTTTTTTAACGAATGCATTTAATTCATACAGAATTTTATAGTCCGAAAAAATTTAATCTAATTATTATACATGATAGATGCGGTTGCGAGATTGACTTCGGCATTCGTGTCGGACAGATCGGGCAAGGATAGCATCACGGGTATCACTTGAATCTTCCCCGTATCGTCCTGCTGTTGTAGATGCACTACAGCGGTACCGGATTGCAGAATATCATTTGTAATAATTTCGTCCGTCATAATTTCTGGACTGGGCTCCATATTGTCGGCCGTAACTTCCTCCGTATACACATTAGAATCCTCTATGTTCATGATTACTTCTGTAGCTTCCGATGCCTCTCTCGAAGTTTCTTCATATTCCTAGAAGAGCAACAAATATCGAAATAATCCCCCCAAAAAGAATATATTACAAAAAATGCAATTTAAATAAACAATCCATCTAATAAATAAATTTTTTTAATTAAGTGAATTTTATTTGATATGTTCTCCTTCACTAAGCACTGCAGAAAAAAAATAATAGTTCACAATTTCTTGACATATTTTTTTTCAATCATTTTTTTCATCAAGAAATAATGGGCATATATAATTGATGGGCACAAATTATAAAACACTATATATTCATTATCTATACACTGTTTACTTATTTATTTATTATTATTTATTAATTTTATGATACCTATTTATTTATTTTCTATTTATTCTCGATTTATTGTGTATATGTATATTTTTATCGTATATGTGTTACAATAGTTAAAAGGAATTTAAAAATGTTATAACAAATAGGGTTTCTCACCTGCTCGTACACTTGTTCATACTCTTCCTGATCCTCAAACTTGACGATCTGTTCCTGTTCGAATTTGACAATCTGTTCTTCCTGTTCGTATTGTTCTTCCTGTTCCTCTTCATATTGCTCTTCCATCTGCTGATTTATAGAATCCTTGATCGAGTCTTGCTCCTGTTCGGAGCCAGAGGAATCGTCGGCGCGCACTTTTGGTTTAATATTCCTTCCTGGCACAATACGTTTGAATCCCGAACCACCAAGACTCTCATGACGTCGCTCATGCTTGTTTTTATCGCCGAGATATTTAAAGCGCTGGCGACATACGCTACACGAATACGGACGCTCATTCGTGTGTGTACGTTCGTGACAAACGAGGGCGCTCACCTGCTTGCACCGCCAGGGACAAAATCTGAAAGATTTTCAAGACAAACAAGATAAATAGGTGAGTCAATAATAAATGACAATACAAATATCATTATTTCAACTTTTTCATTCTGCTGCACAAGCGATTGCATTGTTTTTAATTAATATTATCAAATCATATACACGAATTTAAATAAATTTTATTGTATTCTATTTACTATCACATTTGCCTAATGTTTTATTACAGTGATATTACATGTGTATAATAAGAAAATATGTTAAGATTTATTTATCAAGTATAAAATATAATACATAGAAAAGAAATATATATACACACTAAAAAAATCAATGTTTTAAAATTAAATAAATGGATTAACAAAATCTGTAACTAATTAGCAAAATTAATTAGTTATATATACTATGTAATAATCCTTACTTGATTTTTTAATTTCCGTAAGATTTGTTTTCTCACACATGCCTATAGCATGAGAAATTAATAGGAATCAGTTTACCTGCACTGTAAAGGTCTTTCGTCGCTGTGCCGGTTTTGATGATGCTTCAGAAGTTGAATCTTGGTTTTCAAGTTGAAACCACAAATCTCACAAGTATACGGTCTATCCTCAGAATGAGAAATCATGTGAGTCTTCAGCCTTAATTGATTGACGAATCGTTTCGTACAGTGCGGACATGCTAAAGTGCCCTCGAGACGATTGTGCGCGACCATCATATGATGACGTAGACGTACTTCGGATGTAAAAGTCTGGTCGCAGTCGGTACACTTCATTGGATCTTTTTCCATATGAGTGTTTTTTATGTGTGTACGAAGTATCATCTCTGTCTTGAAGGTCTTATTGCAATGATAACAGGAAACTCGTTTTTTTTCAGGCGGACCGGACTCGTCGCGGGTAACGCCTAAAAGAAAAATTTTCCTTTATGTATTGTATTTTTACTATTATATATATATATATATATACACCTTAACTTAATAAATAATAAAATACAATTGAATATTTTTCAACATTTATATTATTTAATAAAATTAATTTTTCTATATTAATATGAGAAAATGTAATAAAAACTAGATTATAATAAATAATAAAATATTTATAAGGAATAATATAAACAACAATATTTAGAGATAAATTTTAAAATAACTCTCACATTGACTTGAAAAATTTGTTTAAAACTGTATCATTTTAAAAATAAAAATATTTATTAAACAAATAAAGAGGTTTCTCTTTTAAAGATTTCTTATTTCCAAAAACTTTAATTAACTTTATATACTTTAAAAGACAGTGCTTATAGAATATTTCGCTCAATTTTAATATTTACGCAGTTAATATTACATATTCTTAGAATTTTGATAGAACTTTCACCTCTTCCTTCAAAAATATTAAAAAATTCCTAATATTTAGAAAATGTTACATATATATATATATATATATATATATATATATGTATATATATATATAACAATTAAATAAAAAACTAAAGATACTACAAAATGTTAACTTGATATTTTCAACATAAAAACACATATTACCTGGCATTAATTCATTATGAATGTGTGACATATGCCATTCGAGTGATCTTGTCGAAATCATTGATCTATTACAAATGTGACATGTATATTGCCTGCCATCCTTGTGCACTCTATTTCTATGAATTACCAAAGTCGAATGATTCGGGAATTTTTCTCCACAAACTTGGCAAGAACATTCTTTCAAGCCCCTACTACCTGTTTTTTCATGCACCTTCATGTGCAACCTCAAACCATCTCTTCGATTAAATCCAACCCCACAAGTGTCGCAACGATATTGTCTTTGATCTTCATGAATCCTTACATGTTGTTTCAAGGTCGAGCTATTTTTAAACATCTTATCACAATGCGGACACTGAATACTATAAGCTTTATGTGTGTGCATATGTTTGGATAAACTATAGAACGGCACTAATTTCCTACAAACGGGACATTCCCTTTTGTTTCCGACTGGTTGATGTTTTCTAATTCTGTGATGCCTTAAACTCGCAGGATTCTTAAAGTCTGCACCGCAATCTTCGCAAAGATATGCTCTTAAAGTTGTGTGTACTGATTTCAGATGAAAACTTAGTTTTTGCTTAAAAGCAAACTTTTTTGGACATTTTGAACACTGATAAATTTTCTCCAAAATCGTATGTTGTGTTTTTAGGTGCTGGTCCAGGGTTCCCTGATGTTTGAATCTTTCTCCGCAAACTTCGCAAAGTTGTCCATAAAGGGCATCGATATGTTTCTGTTCATGTTGACGTTTTTTCCCTTTAGAATCCAAAAGTAGATCGCAATATTTGCAAATTAACTTTCTTATACAAGTGACATTATGATTTCTCTTTGCTTTATTAGTTGGAAATTCTTCTTCACAGTCGTCGCAATAGTGAAGGATGCGGTAGTCGTGAGTTTTGAGATGCTCTTCGAGAACATCGCGATTAGAAAAAGTTTCCGGGCAGTAATCGCATTCCAGATAGCGCTCTATGGGGAGCGAATCAACAGACGGTTGAATGTCTATAAGATCTGGTAGAGGTTTAGGAGGTAATTTTAACGTAATGGAAAAACGATCTTCGTAAAGAGAGATTACGTCGTCGTCCTTGAGACGAGAAAGAACGATCTTGCGCTGCTTCAAGTATTCCTGAAATTCCTGAAACAAAAAAAAACTTATGAAAGAAAAAATAAAGGCTAATTATAAGAAAAAGACTAAAAATTGGAAATAAAAAAATAATATAAAAAAGAAGCAAATATAAATTAATATAAAAATTTAAATTAAACAAAAATCACATACAATTCAAATAGGTCATATTTGAAAATTGAAAATCTTAATAATGTTTAATTTCTTGTAATATTTTTTTCTATAGGTACAATAATGAATTCGAAAATCTGTTATAGATGTGTGTGTGTGTATATATATATATTTAAATTAAACAAAAATCACATACAATTCAAATAGGTCATACTTGAAAATTGAAAATCTTAATGATGTTTAATTTCTTGTAATATTTTTTTCTATAGGTACAATAATGAATTCGCAAATCTGTTATAGATATGTGTATGTGTGTGTGTGTGTGTACACACAGACAGCTAAACACAGAGAAAGAGAGAGAGAGACGCGCGCGCACGCACACACACACATACATATATATTTTACTAAGCAATTACATGAAATTTTTTACAAATAAAATACATTTTTTGAAAAATTAGATAAAAATTAATTTTTCTGTAGATTTTATACTTAAAATATTTAGAATATCAATTAATTAAATTATCGATAAATTAAAGCATTAAAAAAACTAATACTTACATGACATAATATTTACATGCATTAATTTTCAAGAGTAAGCTTTCATGCAAAAATAAAGTACACATATTAATAAGCCTCATGTTTAACTATTTTCACATTTATTCTCTAGTACACTTTATAGTAAATTGAATTTTATTAAAATTATACAGAAATTACCTGCAGATTCTCTTCCTTCTCTCCCAAGATTCTCGTCAACTTTTCTAAATTTCCCTCGGTACATGTTTCGTCTGGTTCCTGATTTTGCACATTTTCTTTCTTCTGCTTTGCTTCTTCCCATTTTAATTTTTCTCTCGATAACTTTGAAATATATTCCTTCGTACTATCATTGACCTTCTCCTGGCTTTCATTAACTTTTTCGCTTTCCTCTGTTTCCTCTTCTTTCTCTTTTTCTTCTTCTTCTTCTTCTTCTTCTTCTTCTTCTTCTTTTTCTTTTGTTGGAACTATTACTTCTTTTTCTTTTTTGAGGCTTAATGTAACGCACATGTTTTCTTCTTGTATTTCTTTTTGCATCTCGTTTATGGTACAAGTCTTTGCTGATTGATTTCCGAGAACTTTCTCGCGTTTTTTTTTATATTCTTCGATTTGTTCCTCAATTATTTGCTCGCGAGCATCAGGACGTCGAGATGAGGAGTCCCGCGATGTTAAGGTATCATAACGTTTGAGGAAGCGTTCGACAGGCTTGAGATCAGTGGAGGATACTATGCGTTTTGATTCCATAGGTTTATCCATTTTCTTAACCTATAGATCAGAAAGAGAAAATGAAAAATGTAATTATAATATCATTAATATGTATAATTGAAAACATATGAAAAAAAGTAATGAGATTTCTTGAATTTTAAAAATGAGTTAATATAAAGAAAAAAAGAAAGAAATTAAAAGAGGAAATATAAGGAGCAAATAAAAATTCTAGAAAAATAATAAAAATACGAAATAAAAGAAATAAATAAAAAGTAAATAAAAATACGAAATAAAAGAAATAAATAAAAAGTAAATAAAACGATAAAAAATAGAATAAAATTAAAACACAGAATAGTTCGAAATATAAGAAAAGATATTTAATTTATTTTTATAAATTTTGAGATAATAAATTAATAAAGAATTAATAAGGAATTGGAAACAAGATATAACATAAAATATAGCATAAATTGTGCGAAAGTAAAAAAGTTAAATTAAAAGGAAAAGAAAGAAATAATTTCTCGTTTGAAATAAAGATAAAAAAATAAATAATTATACAAAAATATAAGAAGACTAAAAAAGAAAGGAAAAAAGTGAAAAGGATATATATATATATATATATATATATATATATATATATATATATATATATATATATACATACACACGCACACGCACACACACACATACTTATTGGTACAAATGTGATATACTTAGAATATAAAATGTTGTATATCTTACAAACCATAATTAAATGAAATAAATATTAGGATATAAATATAATAAAACAATTTAAAACAATTAATACTAATAATTAAATAAATAAATTTTACTCAATTTTAAGCAATCTTCAATGCACAAAAACATTTTATTTAAACTCGTCATCTCATACTTATTGTAAAATATCATCTTATATATATATTCGCTTACCTTTACCAATAAAAGCTCGTTTGGCTTAGATCCCTTCACAGTTACGTACATAACTCCATCCTCATGTGGAGCATTGTTCACGCTCAGTGGATTATTCAAGTCTAACTTTTGCACCTTGCACTCTTTTAGAGTATTTTCCATTTCATTCTGTATCCCATCTTTTTCTCCACATTTCGTCGTTGTTGTTGACATCAATAATCTTCTTTTTAGAATATTTGGTTGTTTCATTCCCTCTTTTTGATTTTCTCCTTCACCCTCTGAAGTCTGAGTGATTCCAGATTTCATAGAGATTACCTCTTCACTTCCTTCTACTCTCACATAAGACTTTGCCAACATGTCATACTTGTAAACAGCAGCTGAAGACCTTGAAAATTCTTCTTCATCATCTTCCTGGAAAGCCGGATCTTCGGGATCAAATTCTTCAATAGATTCTTCGTCCTCTCCTCCCTCTGCTATCTCCTCGAAAATTCCTCCGCCCACTTGCGCCCCTTCTTCTTCCATCTTCAATTCATTCTTCAACGAAAAGATGGCACAAATTTTAGGAGCAGAGTGATCTTCTTGATTTTTCATAATTATTTGACTTTCTTGCTTCATTGATGATAAAGATGGATTTTGTTGAATTGTAGAAAGTGATTCTTGCTCTTGCTTTGTTTCTGTGAAAAAAAAAGGGAAATCTTTTTATATTCCCACAAGTTTTTTTTTCTTTCTTTTTTTTTTAATAAAAACTATAATTTGTTAAAATAAATACGTTAAAATAAATATGTTTTAGAAATAAAATAAATTTGCGAATTATAAAAAATTTGTATTTTCCTTGAGCTACAGATATTTTGGGCAATTTTGTATTAATTGTTCATTACCAAAATGTCTACACTTAGCAAGTTCAAATTCAAATAGTTTAGCAGGATCATTGATTTAATATTCATATTTCATTATTGCATAATCTTAACACTACAAATTTTAAACATAAAAAAGTAACATTTAAGAAAAAAGTTGTTTCCAAATTGATGGAAAAGATTAAAAGTTTAAAAAAGTGTCGACGATTTTAAGAATATACAGATATTGTGTAAATAGAGGATGTCCCATAATCTATCTAAAAGAAAATAATTCTACAGTGTTCATTTTAATGAAAACAGCTATATATCTCATAAATTTTGACATAAAAAATGTTTTGAAGAGAAGATGCAATATTTAAAAAGGAAAAGAGAGGAAACTAATATTTATTTTTTACTTGAATAAGATTTTTAATAAAAAAAATTACGTTAACAGTTTTCCTTCAAACCCTCCAATTATTCAAAGAAAAAGAGAAAAAAAACTTGTAAAATGTCAAGTTTATGAGATATAATTATTATTATCATAAAATGGATATCATATATATGCAAAATTAATATATGTAACACTCTGTATATGCAAAAATTCTATCCTTTCCCTTCTCACTCTCTATTATTACTTTTATTATAAATAATTAAAAAAGTTATAAAAAGTTATAAAAAGTATTATATATAATATATAAATATTAATTATAAGTTAAAAAAATATGAAAATATTTATTACCTAGGCAAAATGATTGATTTTCCTCATCTGTTATCAAAGACTCATTAATCGGTTCGGCTTTCTTTGCGACGTTATCGGTTGTCAAGTTGACGTGAATGGATTTAAGTTTCATCTCGGCCTTTTTGATCTGCATGAAGAATTTGTAACTTATTTTAAGATCACAGATGCAGTCCATGCACATCTGCGTAGAAAGGCTATCATAAGGATTCACTTCCAGGTGCTTGATTTGTTGACTCAATCGTAATTTGATACCCTTCTCGCTAAAGATGTCCACCTATAACATGCATTAATAATAGGAACAGTTGCCGTAATAATTAATAGTAACGGTCAATAATAAATACGTTCACCTCAATGTAGTCATTATAATAATAGAATTATGCTAATACATACATGCATACTAAAAGTTGCTATATACATGAAGTTATTTACATGTATAATGTAAATATTTAACGTTAAAATAATTAATATATACTGTGCTAAATAATACCTAATTATATAATATTAGATATTTAATTATTCAAACATGTTAATAGTTGCTTTCCATTTACATTAAAACTCAGATAAATCTCACTTCTATCTTTCTTCAACATGGATGTTAAAGAAAGACACAAGTGAGATTTATCCAAGTTTTGATGTAAATGGAAAGCAACTTATATTGATTTTACTTATATGATTTTACATTCAAATACTTTCATAGGAGATTTTAGTGTGTAATGTAGCACAATAATAAAATTTGTTATTAATCTTTTTTGAAATTATTGTTTATGTATTTATCTTAGTTACTATAATATATACATTTTTCTTTATGTATTTCACATTTATTTCAATGTTTTCTTTCATTTTGAATTATTTTATAAAACTATAATCCTATTATGTTTAAAAAAAAACATACCAAAGGTAATTTTAGACCAGCACAAGTACGGCAATACTTTTTTAATTCTTGCTGAGTTCTCTCAGAAATGGACAACTTGCTCTGCTGCAATTTAGTGCTGCTGTTACTTAAAGACGAGATCCTCGTCAATTCATTCAAACTTTTGGCATCTTGCAGTCGAACGCGAGGTGCAATCTTCTTCAATTCATCAATATCTTTAATCTGGCCAACAACAGGTGCCATTTTGGATTCCTTGCTGCTAATGCTGTCAGATATGTTGACATTCTGAGGTGGTTCCGATTCACTATAATTATGATCACGTTTATTGATTTCAGAGTTTGGCATTTTCTTCAAAATTATTTACACTTGGTCTTCAGCATGTGGTAAATTTTAATCCAATATCTTCTGTATGTTTTTTACTGTAAAATATATAACATCTTTATTCTCTCCTTTTTTGACATTTACTATAATATATAACAATAATAGTTGCAATAACAATTAAGATTTAAGAAAAATAAATATAAAATAAAATAGAAATAAGAAATATTCAGATATTAAATCTATTTAAAATCTTAATTTCCAAGGATTGAGTAGTTAAATGTTCCATTTAAAAAAATTTTTGTTATTTTTATATTTATATATCAGTATATGAAAAATAAAATCACTGAACGTTAATTGTGTTCATATATGTTCGAAACTTTTACACATTTATATGACAAATATAATCAGAATTTCTTTTTATAATTTCATTACATTTTATTCTATACCATTGCAAAAAATCTTTATAGCAGAATAAAATACCTTAGATGTTGAAAAATTCAGAGTTACTGCTATGCATTCTATCTGATAGTTTCTATTATGATCACCTTTTCATTTAGATATTTAGAATATACTAAAACCTCAAAGCAATCAATTTGTAGCAAAATTGCTAGAGAAATTTGTACAGAAAGCACTTTATCTTTAATACCAATGTTATATAGTAGCTAGGATTATTATAAATCTGTACAAGGAAAGAATCCAAGGACTTAAATGGGGTTTGCGGTTCATTGGAAGTCTTAATTACAAATTCTAAAAACGCTAAGGTTTCTTGAAGCAATCATCGCATAGAATTTCTTTTTTTTAGAATTAAATAAAATGTTATCGAAAACAAATTAAATTTAAGAATCGAATATTATGGTTAAACAGACATTTCTTATATGACAAAAAGTTGAATTTACTGAATTTCGTAGAATGATAGATTATCGAATGTAAAATGAAGAATTAAGGTTAGGTTTGTGAGAAATGAATCTTCGAAGCATAACGCGCGAATATCAACCTCAAAACACCCCGAAGACGCCGAAGCCGGAGACGTGCTCGCGAGCTCCGTCGCAACTCAACACGAGAGAAGAACGTTTTCGACGAAAGGAAACCCAACGAAACTGTGGATTCACAAATATATTTGTTACTTTGTCGTTGCGAGTGCCAGATGGCGCGTACAAATGGCGATCTTACCTTTGGAATAATATAGTCAGAGACTATAGATATGTATATATAAAATACATAGACGGTGCTTATTTTTCCCCGAGATGATCGAAGGATTTTATATAGAAGTCTGTGAGAGATACCAACAACTTTTTGCACGACTCGAAACATTTACTCATCTATCACAAATATACATATAGTCGAATCGAATCTATTCGGAAGGAATCAAACAAGATTGTAGCGAACAAAATCATCGCTTGCGTCCTGTTTCATCTACTTGCGTCAGTTGAGTCTTTCTCTAAAGCCGTAACCACACTACGGAAATTAGGATTGGGATTAGATTGAAATTTCACCAATTAGAGCAAAGTTTACTAAACTTGAGATTGGTTTCTTTTATTCTGATTGGGTATCGGCTTAAGGTCGAGTCCACAATAAGTAATCTAAGTCTTAAGCGGGGTCTACGGCAGTAGAAGTACAGTACAAGAGTAAGCAGTGTAAGCAGTACGAAATGGGATTCGCTCATTTTATCGGGAGTAATGAAATGAGCGAATCCCATTTCGTACTGCTTACTCTTGTACTCTGTACTCTTGCTGCCATTGTAGTCTCCGCTTAAGAAATTGATCAATCACAGTCGATTAATCCCCTCATTCTTAACTGTGATTAGTGAATTTCTTAAGGCTTAGAGCTTTCTACACCTATTGTAGACCCGGTCAGAAGAAATTGACCAATCACAGTCAAAAATGAGGAGAATATCGATGACTAAAGGCCTTCACACGCGAAGGTCTTAATGCTCGTCTATGGGCGATATTCATAGTCCGCATTCTTATATTTAAGATCCTTGTTCAACCAATCAAGAGATGCTATGCGATCATTTGATTGGTTGAACGAGGTCTTAAAACGATCATATAAGAACCAATTGTGAATACCGACCTATGTATTTTATAAGCTCCCGTAAACAATAACCTAAAATTTGTGCGATAAACTTCATAAAGGTGTAACGAATTAGTTTTATAAATCGTATATTATTTTCGACGAAATATAATTCCTGAACAGTCTTAAATTTGTAATATGTCGAATAAATTCGTACATTCTGTTACGGTCCCGCGTATTTACAAATTTACGGCCAACATTGTACGTCGCGTACAAGAGGATGGTGCAAGCCTAAAAACTCTCATTTACGAAAAGAATCATCCTGTAAGTATAAAACGAACGATTTTACAAAACACATAGAAATAGAAATTGAACAAAAATTACAGTTATCTTATAATTATTTTATTTATTATATTAATTATATAATTTTTATAATTTTTATAGTAATTATGTAATTTTTTTTCATGTGTTATGTATAAAAAGATTTATAAAAGAAAAATTGTGAAAAATCTTCTTATAAAAAATTTAATGTTTGAAATGTTTTTAATATAAAAAAGAATAATTACTTATATTTAAAAAAATGTTTTTGTATCTATTAATCTTTTCTAATAACAATTTTTTATATCAAATTTTTTTAGAAATATGCTTTATGTTGCGAATAATTTTGCTCTGTGAAAATGTAGGTCTTGCATAATTATGTATATATGTATATGTGTGTATTTCTTAAATTATCTTACAATTTAATAATTTTCTTATAAAATTGTCAAATTTGATACTGACTATTAAAAAAAATATATCTTATAGAAAAGTCTAAAGTATTATTTTTACAATTGATAATTATTATTTTTAATATTTTTATATTATTTTAGTAATTTTAATTATTTTAAATCACCTTATAAATATACAAATAAAATATTATATTTTTTTTATTTTACTATTGAAACAAATTTGATAGCATATAATAAAATCATTTGGACTATTCAAAATTTAAAAAAAACAAATATATTATATATTATTTTTATATAGTATATATTTTGAATAATTTTTCTCAAAAATAAAAATATGTAAAAGTATATAAATATTTTATTCTATAATTCTGTTGAACATATATTTTCATTAGAAATTATCTCCTTTTCGATTGTACTACTGATATGAAAATATCTTGTATCTAACAAAAAAAGGAAACAAATCTCACACATATTCTGACTTATTCTGCTGCTTTTGCGATTTAGAATAAAGCTGGCATATATGGTCTCTCGATGAATACTTTGCGAATGCTGCCTCACTTAGACCAACTCTTCCACAACACCCACATTCTTATAGAACAACCGCGTTTGGATCCCTGGCTAGCTAGAGTCCTCATAACAGAGCTTTTATGGGGCAAAAAATGCCTAAAGGGCCATTCTAAACCAGTTTTAACTGTGCTATCTTATGAGAAGAAGTTACAAGAAGAGTTGAAAAATCTCAACTACATAGAAACTCTCAGCTCTCATAAAGAAAAAGGTAATTATGCCACTTCGCTGTCCAATAATCACAACGTACTTGCATTTTTACAGAAATTTGATTTTTGGAGAGTCATCATTGCGCAGTAGAAATCTTTTTCTTCATGGTCCTGATTATTCGCAACTGCAGAATACTGTCCAGTAGACAGAATAAAGGAGCTGCTGGAATCAATAACCTGCGGGATCGTCAAAGATCCTGTCGTCAGGAGCCAAGTTGTGAAAAAAAGAATAACTGTGCGATGGGTCTAGTGGAAGTTCTGGGAACATTGTTCCTATATAGTGTTGCCATGTTTACTTTACCGTTTGCTGCCTTCTTTGGGGTACAACATTTCATGACATTAGAATTTCAGACCGACACTTTTGTGACTAATTGTGTTTCTGTGTTAGCTGCTGTAATCACGGTGAACTTAATTATTTCTTGTTATGCTTATCAGGCTCTGCACGAGTCTATTGAAGAGAAAGAACAGAGTGAAGATGAAATTAGAGTAGAATCTAAAGAAAGTTTGAATAAGAAAGCTAATTAAGAAAAAGAGTAACAAATTCTCTTTAACAAAGAGAATTTCGAATTATTAGAGATTTTTTATATTACAATGAAAAAGAGAAACTTCTTGTTAGTTAAGCAGAAACACTTGTATGTGCTTAATTTATGATATATTATTATTAATCAAAAAAATATGGGAAAAGATTTAATAATTAAAGGACAGCAAGATATTCTATATTATAAATAACAAAATGGCATTATATTAAATATATAAATATTAATTCATAATTCTCGTTTGCCAACATTATAAAAATATATATGTTACTGTAAAAATTTAATTAGTTTTATATAAAAAAGAAGTGATTTTATGGTTGTTGTTCTGGTTGGTTTATATAAAAAATAAATATTGATTTCTTTCAATTATTCTTTAGAATGTGCTACATTAAATTTTATACTTTCAAAATAAAATATAATAATATACACAGAATGAATCAGAAACAGAATATTAACTATTACTTCTTTCGATTTTGAAATGCAAAAAAAATGTAAAAAAATGTATAGAATAGGATACTTATTTAAACAATGTATATAATATATGTATTTTTTTATTTAGATTATTATTATGCCTCATTAGAACAATACTTTTTTTAGTTGCATATGATTAACATGAATAAATTTTTTACCTGCATATGATTAACATGAAAATAAATATATATAGTGATTAATCAATAATTCCATTGTACAATATTAGCATTTAGAAAAAGATGTTTGTATGAACACAAATCTAAAGAGCAAAAAAAGTTAATTGAAATTCTTCTTAATATTTAAAATTGATTTTACATAATTAATATATTGGAATTATCCGAATATATTCTACACATTTTTTTATAAAATTGATAAGGAATATTAAAGTATAAATATAAATAGATAAATGATATGTAGATAGAATGAAAATATATATAAATTTAAATAAATGGAGTATACTATAATCACAATAATTAACAACTTAATATGTAATAATGTAATATAAAAAATTAATAAAATTAATTTTTATTATTACATTTTTCTTTTTTCTCTTTACACACAAGGAGAATATACATTTGTGTTAATTTTTTATGAAAAAGTACAACTTTAAAGACATTAGATTTACAACAAAAAAAAAAGGTTATCCATTTCTTCCACTTAATTAGTTTATTTATTTTTCGCAACAAATGTTGAGTATATATTTGTTTCATTTGATCTATGACGAAATTGGAGATAGAATATCAGATAAAAGAGAAAAACCTTGCCGTATTTTAACGTAAAATATCAATATACATATAAATAACATAAAGATTGTAATATTGTGTATAGATTGTTATGATTGAATATTCCATAAAACTGATAGTTAAGATTTAGGTATTACATTTCAAACAGTGCGAATGTAGGAACAAATTATATATATGTATATTTTTATTTTATATAAAAATATATATTTATTTTATTTTAAATAAGAAGTGTGGCTAAATCGAACTATAGAAATCTGATGTAAAAATATTAAAATTTTTATTTTGGGCGTATAATTTCAAAGTTAAATTGTATAATTTAATATTATATAAGTTTTAACTTTAGATACAAATATATTCTAAAAAATTTAAATGTAATTGTATATAAATATTATTTGTTATTTTATATATTTTCAGCCACGCTTTTTTAACCACATATATTTATATAACTTGTTTTATGATAAATTGCGAATTATTTTTTTTTTATCAGATTTAGTGAGTAGTACTCTCTTTCTAAATATAGATTTAAATTGCTATTTAATATTTATATTATTTTAATATTTTAAAACATTTCCAGAAATATAAATAAAATTTAACATAATTTTTTATCTAGTGCAAAAGCCTCGATATGTCCGTGTCAACACTCTTTTACTATCAATAGAGGAAGCCATCTCTTTTTTTGAAAAAGAGGGATGGCAGTTACTATCCAGGAGCACAACATATTCTTCATATCTGCAATCCTTATCACAATTATCGGAACCTCATTTTATACAAGACATACATATATCGGAAGTGCTTGCTTTTCCGTCCTCAACATCCTTTCATGAACATGCCGGCTATCAAAATGGCAAACTCATTCTCCAAGATAAGGTATGGATAATGTTTTGAAATGTTCATTGATAAAAGTACTCAATTTAATTCTCATTTTAATTCTCTAACACTACCAAATATTAACTATTTAAAAAAATTAATTATTTTTAAATTTATATATCGAAAAGATTTTGTTATTTTTGAAATTAGTTTAGCGTATATAAAATTTATGTGTGTATATAAAATTTATATTAATTATTATTAATACTTTTATTTATATATTTATTAATTCTTTAATTTTGGATTTTATATGATATTTAGGCTAGCTGCTTATCGGCGCATTTGTTAAATCCTGTTACTGGTTCCGTAGTGCTGGATATGTGCGCGGCACCTGGCATGAAAACTACTCATATAGCAGCAAAATTGCAAAATTATGGGTATGTAATGTTATTTTACACGTGTATTTTAAATAGACTTATTCACATAATTTTAATTTTAGGCTTAATTACTAAAAAACAATTATTCAATATCAAAAATAATTTAAAAAATTTTTAAAATATAAAATAACGAAATGATGGACAAGTAAAGATATCGAGAGACGTTGAATTTGTAGTATCACAAGTATAAAACAAAATAGAGTTAAAAAGAAATAGAAAAAACGTAAGAAAAATCGATGATTATTCTTTATCAAATTTTAATCATGAAGAAAGGTATTGAAAAAAATGATAAAATAATATTAAAAATGTTTAATATACGCAGGCTTATTCAAAATGATTCATCCGATTTTAAATGACTATATTTTTGAAGTTTACAAATAAATACATAGCGACACGCGCATGCACAAACTTATTTTTTCGTATATAAAAATGGTTAAATTTTAAATTCTTTTTAGGGAGGTTTATGCTGTGGAAATCGATGCTAAAAGATTTGAAACCTTATCCAAACAAATACAGACAACTCATTCTTCCTGTGTGAAAGTTCTTAATCAAGATGTTTTAACTCTCGATCCAAGACGGTACTCACATGTGAAATATATCTTGGTCGATCCAAGTTGTTCTGGATCAGGTAAAAACTCCACTTTCTATTTTTTAAATTAACAATAAAATATAATGCATTAAAGAATTTGAAGCAGATATATTGATTATTTTTAATTAATAGAATTAATTGTAAAATTAATAAAAAAATATCTATTACAGATATTATAATCTTTTACGTGATATATTTTGTTTAATTTTATAAAATATAATGCCTTAAATAAATGGCAATTTTCATTTATTATACATAGAATGATTTTTATCATAGGTATTGTGGACAGACCAGAACAAAGCAATATAAATGACAAGTCTCTGTCAAAACGCCTGCAAAATTTACAATCATTTCAAGTTTATCTTCTTAGATATGCGCTTTTTAATTTTCCGAATGTAAGAAGAATAGTCTATAGTACCTGTTCTCTTTATCCCGAAGAAAATGAAGAAGTGATAGACGAAGTTCTTGCTGATATTGGCAATGCTTATTCCCTGGTACCAGTTAAACAGTTGCTGAAAAATAATTGGATAAATTTTAGTTCCAAAACATATAATTGCGGGGATAAATGTTTGTATTCAAAACCAGATATTGATTTCTGCAACGGTTTTTTTGTGGCGGTATTCGAGAGAAATTTTAATGTGGCTTTGCCAGAATCCAACCGCAAAGGAGGCAATGTAAATCTTACTATAGCTAATTTGGATATAAAAAAAAATGATATGAAGAAAATTGAATACAAGCAAAAACAGCGCGAAAAGACAAAGAAGAAGAAAGAAGAAATCTCAACAAATGATGGACAAGTAAAGATATCGAGAGACGTTGAATTTGTAGTATCACAAGTAGAAAACAAAATAGAGGTAAAAAGAAATAGAAAAAACGTAAGAACAATCGATGATTGTTCTTTATCAAATTTTAATCATGAAGAAATAACATTGAATAATCCAGAAGACATTCAAAAGAAGATATCAAAAGACTTGAAGCAAAAAACATCAAGAAAGAAGAAAAGATCAAAGTATGAAAATTTACTTGCAGAAAAAGATATGGAAATGAAAGTTAATTATGATTGTGAAGAAAAGGAGCTAAATGAAGAAAACAAAATTGAGCCACCAAAAAAAAGAAAGAAAGATAAGGAGATCTTAAAAGTTGAAGAGAAAATAAAATAGAATTAATAAAGAATGTAAAACATAAAAGATTTTTTTTTATTCTTTCGAAACTTCTTGTTATCAATATGTGTAAAATATTGATATCATTAATATCTAGTTTTAAAAGAATCATGAATTATTTAGTCAAAAACATATTGATGTAATAGGCTCCCTAAATTTGTGAACAAAAAATTTTCTTTATATATTTTTATATTTTGCTTTACAATTTTTTTCATATATTTCTTATCGAGATATTTTCTGAAGATATCTACAACAAGATATTGTTAAAATGTACATATTCGTTATAATATATTGATATTTAAAAAAAGGGAATTTTTAGATAATTTTTCAAGATTAATTTCCACTGTACTTTTATTGTAACGCAATAAATAAAAGAGCAAATATGTACATATTGTAAATAAGTAAGAAGAATATATACAGATTATATTTTACAAGCAGAAAGTTGTAGGCTAATGCACTTGTGTGCTCCAATATTGACGCGCGTCGCGATCAATAATTCTGAGAGTTGCAGTCTTTCAGAGAAAATCTAAGCATTTATCATGAAACTATTTGTTAAGATTCCTTTTTTTTCATTACATTATGTACAACTATAGTGTCATATTTTTTCTCTTATATTAAAATAGATTAATTTTTTGCACATTTTATAACTCGCGTGTGTATGTGATAAAATAGATTTATACATTTTCAAAATTCTTTATTATAGATTCGTGAATTAATAAATTAAAACTTGAAACTATAATAAGGTTTTTGTGCTAAATAATGCATATAAATTAGATTATGCATTTATTTATTATCATAATTTAAAACAATAAAGAATATACAATATATTGAAAAAAAATCTTGGGTAGACTTAATAGACGGAGTTTTTTAAATAAAAAATATGTGATAAATTGCTTGAACAATTTCGATGAGCTTCGGATAATTCCATTGACGCGATTTAAAAATATTTGGATTTTGTGATAAAAACAGATTACACCTACAAGTATAATGTTACAATATCAGTAAGCTCAATAATAATATACTGGAGTAAGAAGGTTTTCCCACACATATATATATACATATATATATATATATATATATATATATATATATGTATAATGCATACTATATTCTATACTTATTATGTTATAGTTGCTTGTAATATAAGTACTCACTTTATCGGCAATCTGCGACATGGCGACACGGAAGCTTGTTGACCTCCTTAAAGTCAACTGATAAGCACATCGATTACATCGAGGTATATACATATATAATTGCGGTGGAGTAGTTTTTTGGATAAAATATAACTTTTGATATAAACATAGAATGAGATATATAATATATATGTGATAATTATGTATATGATTCCAAATTTATTGGTCCGCTATAAAAAAGTAATTATTTAAATTGATAAAATATATCATTGTGCAAGTTACAATATAACATGAAGTGTCGAGAAAGATTGTTTATTATATTAGATGACTTAAAATAATCTATACCATAGGTATAACATAATATGTAGATATGAAATTTTTTTGCAGTGACGAAAAGAGAAAAGCAAAAAATTAAAACTATCATATTAAAATTGTTAAACTCTTGTATAAAAAAAATTAGAGATTCTCTAGATTTAATTATTTAAAATATGACGGCAACTATAACAACTAAACTTCTTTATTCAGAAATGTTGAGATTAAATTCCGCTATTCCAAAATTTCAATTCTCGTAATATCCAATCTATTTTTACGACCACATATGTATATAAAGAAATAGAATGTTATTTTTATATCTCACTTGTTTTCTCATTTTATGCATGATTACATGAATGCTTAATGCAAGAGCAATATATAATAAGAGCAAATTTTACTGACAATGAGAATGAATTGATCCAGAATAATGGATGATATAAAATCCACAAATTCTATATTATATTATATAAAGGTCCAAGAGAGTTCAATTTTCTAGTTATAATCAGCATTATAAATTATTATTATTAAATATAATTTATATTTAATATATATAATATAAATTTAATAAAAATAAATGCAATTATATATATATATATATATATATATATATATATATATATATATATATATGATTTATATCTTCCATACCTATACGCATATACGTAAGCGTATAAAAATTTAGATTTTTTAAATTCACTATCATGTTGAAATAGTTTTTAGATAATTAGATATGTATGTAATTGTAAAATGTCGAATTCAATAGCAGAGTGGCATATATGATACTGTATGTATTTAATATTTAGAGCTTGCATTTAGTATGTCTTTCTAAAATTTGAAGTCCGGTGCAACAAGTTCCGCGTTCACTGACACGGGCATCGACGCCGCGACGAAGAGCGACGATGGAGACGGTGAGAGAGGACATCGACGGCTGCCGGCGGCGCCGAGCCCCGAGGTTGCGCGGCCACTCGACGTCGGGACGCCATCGTCGAAGGACGCATGAATATGTATACTGTCGCGATCGTAGTCGATTGAATTTCAAACGCTAAGGCAATTCGACCGCGATTTGCTCGCACGTAATATGACCATCGCAAGATATGTCGTGAAATTAATATCGATCGCGATCATCAATGATTGCAGCATAGTGTCAGTGAACTTTAATGAACTTTAAGCTCCTTATTGGGTGGATACTTTATTTTCACGGTGTCGATTAACCAAATTCAAGTGAGTGCGAGAAATTTATAGTATTTATTAAACGAACACATTTTTTCATAATATATGCATATATTTATTATTATTTATTTTTAGTTATTTTTTATCTAATTCTTCAGAATTATTTTTTCGCAAAAATTAAAATCTAAATAACATTTGTTAGCTGTTACAATATTCTTATATAATTCCAAAGTAACTTTTATTACTCAAAATAATTATTATTGACTTTGCGATATACATTTCTTCCATCTTAAAGATACTTTACAATTTTTTTCTTATAATGCTATGTGGAATGCAATTTTCTTAATAAAAATTTATCAATTTAAATCATGATTTTGATATCATTTAAAAATATTTTTTATCATTGTTAAAAGATAAGAAGTTTAAGATTATTTAAACATTGTTTTGGAGAAAAAGCTAAGAAAAAATTCGCTCAAATGTGAAAAAGACAAATATGCTCTGCGTGAATCCTTTCTTATTCTGTCTATATTTATAAATAAAATCAGATAATAAACAATTTATTTGTCATGGAAAGATAAATTTTTACTCCATGTTAATAAATAATTTTCATTTGTTTTTCTATGTGATGATATTTGCTCTGCTTTTTGAAGATTAAGCGGATGCTAGATCGTAAGTTTTAACTAGTATTCAAACATCTTAGCTTTAACATTTAATACAGCTCAAATAACAAGGTAGACTAGACCTTTTTGTTATACTGAAATTTAATTATTCATGATCTGAACATATTTTGAATAATATTAATGAATAAGTTCGTTTGTAAAAAAAAAAAAAAAAAGTGATTTTAAGAAGAAAAATAATTGATAATTATTCAATATAAAAGGAATATCATCAGATCATATAAACGTTTAAATATTGCGATGTTGAAATTTAAAAATCTTTGAAAGTGAACTCGAGAATGCATGTATGCAAATATCAGAAAAACACAATAAAACAACACACTGCAGAAAAAAATTATATTAATAATTACTTTATAATCGATTTTTAAAAGTTTTTATATTGAAATGCATTAGAAATATTTTTGATTAAAATATATTCTTATATTTTTTCATATATATCAAATGTGAGATAGTTCACTTAACTGCAAAAATACAATTGTAATTTTATAAAATTGTTATATATATACATATATATATTCCATACTTTTATATAATATACAACAGATTGAAATTATCTATGAAACACACACACGCGCGCACACACGTATATATATATAATCCAAAATATAAATAATTGATAGCTTTGCAATGTAAAATTTATATTAATAATTGCTTTAAATAGAAATATATCTATATTCATGTTTTTAAAATATTAACAATTATTTATTATTACTCTATTAGATTATTTTTTGCTCGTAATACAATTTTTGCATAGAACATTAATCATTAATTGTATAAATGATTTCTTAGAAAGAAATAAAATGAGGAGGAAAAATCATTTAAGATTTCATATGATTAATGCGTTTAAATTAATTGGTACACAGAAAGACCAGATTAAAAAATGTAACGTTCAATAAATTTAAAAATTAATGTAAATTCTTATCTTAAATTCATATTTAAAAAAAATTGAGATTGTGTGTGTGTGTTAGTGTGTAAATTATATATATGACAGAGGATTATAAAATAGTAAACATATTTATTATAGGGGGGGTTTAATTATAAAAGTAAATTGAAATAAAAGAAATAAATTAATCACATGATAAATATTTTCATATTTTTAACAATAAATTAGTTTATAGTTGCAAAAGATTTTAAATATGTTAACTATATGTTATAACTAAATGTAAAAATTTATTATTCACTAATACTTTTTAGTAAAATGAAATATAAATCCTTCTTTTTCCCTGTATAAATTAAAATCTTTCTTCAGTTGCATATAATTTGAAATGATTTGAAATGAGAATATATTATACTCTATACGCCACAGTTTTGTGCGAACTTGTTGTCTGCCATTTAGATTTATTAGTTTTCTTAGTTGAAATGACAGAAAGTTGCTAAATAACAGAGGAAATGAGATGAAAAACGAGCGCATAAATCAAGGCGAAAAACAGTCGACACTATTTTGCATTTAAGAGAGGTGTGGTCACGCACGATGTGTCTTGTGCATACAGGAACTAATGAGAGATAGTTAGTCACGAAACTTTTGCAGAATTCGATGATTCAAAAGATATATGTATATATAATACGATTTAAATTCATAAAATGGAATGTTATTGTATAAATTTTCTAATAGGTATATTTTCTACTTTTTCATAAAAAATTTATTGCAACATAAAGAATTGAATTAATTAAAGTCAGCGACTTTGGCACTTTGAGACTTCTAGACGTAATTTAATCTTTTGCAATCAATAAGATTCTAATATATGCGTTTAATGAAAAACTGTCACTAATTAAAAATCTACTTTTAGGAAAATATGTTGTTTTGTCGTGTTGTCCAATATTTGATGGCCGAGAAAGAGATTTATTTTATAAAGTATTTCATAAAACCAAAACTATCGAGAGCAAATATAACTTAACGATTGGTAATAATTTTTAAAATTCACATTCAGAATTACAAAAATGTAGTCTACAGTTATGGTCTCTTCATGTTTTCGTCGATGCTATAATATGTACGCTATGTAAATAATAAAGAAAAGTTTAATTTCAGAATGAAATATTATTATGTATTCAATCGTACATCATTCACTCGTAAAGGAGTGGAATTATTATGAGAGCGGACAAAATATGCATATACATATATGTATACATAGGTCGAACTGCTGATCGATGAACCTGCAGTGAGAGCTGCAGTTACGAAATAAAAACGAGTGATCGATCGGGAATTTCTCTCATCACGCAACACATTAATTGACTGATTATTTAAATAGTATTCTCACGATTTGTGTTCCCCCCGTGTAAAGAATCTTGAAATGTTTAAAGACACGTGCGCTCCACACCTACATATTTACATACATGTATTATTTTTCGAGCAATTAGAGTCTCAAAAGCAAAAGTTATTTTATTTTATAATAATTTACATTGTGTTGATAATCTGTTCATTTTCGATTTTTTTAATTCATTATATTCGTTGAATTTTAATTCTTCATTGCACGACTTTTAGTTTTTCATTTTCAGCATTACAGTACATTATTTATCGCATTGCGAAATTACGACAGGTTCGCAGAATTCATCAATTCAATAAACCAACTCCCTTCTATCCAACACGCGAATCTGCAAATTTTTCTACAAAGTCGTAATAACTCGGGCCAAGTAAGAACGCATACAAGTGGCGGCGGCCTCACCTTGCGGATGATCGAGATTGAAAATCAATCGGGTTTGCATGCTGATAATCTGGGGCAGAATAAAGGTGGTAACGAGGGTGCCGATAACGGTGATAACAACGAGATTGGTGATACAGTCACCGTGACAAATTCGAGGGACGTAGGTGAGAAAGCATCTAATGAGATCGCTCTTATAAAACTATGCGTATATACTAATTGTATAATAGACGTACGCGGAAAAGGAAGGGACGGAATTGGTAGTTTGACAATTATTAAGTTTGTAGACAAAATTTATCTCAATTTAAATAAAATCTGCTCGCTCAAATTAATGTTATTTCCTCTTCCAAATGGCGTTTTTCAAAGTCATTTAAAGATCAACACAATTTTCTTAAAAACAACTATATCCATTTAAATAGTGACTTTTATTTTATAATAAGAACCGATAAAACACAAAGATTACTATAGTATATATATATATAACAGCGAAGCGATTACATGTATAATAATCACGGACAAAAGAAGAAAACTTAGATTATTTGAGTTAAAGATTTTCAACTATTTGATTTAGGTTCGATGAGAAAAGAAGATCAAGACAAACCGCGGACTCGCGAAAACTCACCGAAGAGCGGCGGCGCCGCGAACATCGCGACGCCCACAATAACGTCAGCAATGCCGGTGGAGGATGACGAGGAGGACGAGGAAGAGGACGAGGAAGTGGAGGAAGAAGAGGTCGTAATAGAAGAGGACGAAGAAGGGGATGAAGAGGGTGGAATCGCAGTGGAGGGTGGAATCGCAGTGGAGGGTGGAATGACGATGCAAGAAGAGATCGGGGGTGTGTCGGTTGATGGTGAGGGTGGGGGTGGAGGCGGCATGGCCGGCTTCTGGAGGCAGAGCAGACCCTCCAGTCCCCGCATGCCGCCTCCGGAGCAGTCGGAACAGTCGAGCCGACCCAAGAGCCGGCACGAGTTACAAGCCGCGAGATACAACAACCTCGGCTACTGGCGTGCGAGAAGAGTCACCTTTTACAAAAATGGCGATCCCTATTTTCCTGGCATCGAGTTCCGGTAAGCATATCATCCATTTTAATCAACTCCACTCACTCTCTCCACTAACTCAATTATCGCGCAGTTTGAAAAGGATTGTCGAGCTTGAGGATACATATTGAAAATTATATTGTGTCAACCTGTTCATTAATTATTAATTATTTATAATATATATATATATATATATATATATATATATATATACACGATAATTAAGTTTGAAACATGTAACATCTTTTCTCTTTTTAATCTAACACCTGTAACGAGAAAAAACATAACAAGATATCAAGATATGCATTTAATTTATTTTTATTTTCTTCTCTATATATTTCTATAAATTTTATTTTCGAAAAACATAATATATAAAATAATATATACAATTATTTACGTAATCTTTTAAGTGTCGAACCTTTTATAGATTGAAGTAAAATTATAGTTATTAATTATACTATAAATATTAGAGATCAATTTATACATACACACATATTATGTATACATATATACATATACATGTATGTATGCGTGCATTCGCGTGTATTTTTTTTTGTTGGCAAGAAATTTCTGGAAATGCATCATTTTCGAGATTTCTTATTTTTTAGTTACGTTTTCACAACACTTTTCTATAGCCACGAGTATATTGAAATATTTATTGCATGTATATGTACAATACTTCATGGTAGAGTGATTAAATACGAAATAATAGAAAGAAATAAATCTACTATATAAATCAAAATATATCTTCTTTATTTATATTAAAATAAAAAAAACACTTTATTGCTATAAAGCAATTTTTTTTAGAATAAAATTATTTTGTTTTATTATAAAAATAACACAATATATTAGATTTAATTAGATTTAAATTAGATTACGTAAATAATAGAATTACCAAAATTTTTCTATGAAGAATTATTTATTTAAACGAAGAACCAAAAAAGAGCAAATGCATTGTAGTTAAAAATGCATTAACATATATTGCATGTGTATGTGTGTATTGTAAGTTTTTTTTATAAATTTGACCTTTTTAAAATTTGCCTTTTTAAAAATGCCGAAATTTTATAAAAATGTTGAAATAAAAAGCATAATATATGTACCTATAATATGTACCAAATGAATTAATAGCATATCTCTTATACTGTTTTGAGAATAGTTCAAAAGAGTAAAGAATGATAAAAATTAATGAATTAAAATAAAAAAAAATACTCTAATAGCTTTGAGATTATTATTTTGTATTTAATTCAGAAAAATTTTGAATATTTAGATTCAAACCTGGACGTGACATTGGTTCTTTGGAGGCCTTACAGGACAGACTGTCCCTTCGGATGGATCTACCGAGAGGTGCACGTCATATCTTTTCGATGGACGGTGATCGGAAGATCAGTCTCGATGAGCTCGAAGACGGTGCCTCCTACGTAGTGTCCAGCTACAAAACATTCAAGGTAATAATAAAAATAGACTTTTATCGATAATAATAGAAAATTATTGAAGGTAACAAAAATCAAAGAGAAAAAGAAATCAAAGATTTAAAGATATTTATATAGAAATTGAAATTAAATTTAGAATAATTCATTTAAATTTATATGTTTATCTCAAAATAAAACATTAAATAGATAATATAATATATAATGGTTTTAATCACAAATGATTACATATAGAATGGCTAGTCATTACACACACATGGATATTTTCTTGAGATAAAAATATATATAAACACGTGTATATATAATAGATAGTGAGAATATTAATCACACCCGAATTAAACATGAGCTGATCGACCCCTATACTCGTGAACTTGACTGACGTTGTAAACACGTCTACTTCAAGGGACGATCGACTTCTCATCGCACTATAAAATGCGAATATTCTTATGTTTTCTTTCCTTTTATTCATAGTGCGCAACAGCATTTCCATTAAAATACAAACATTTGTTGAATAATCTAACTTTTAAAAATATATTATTTGATTTTCTAAATAATATTAATAATAATAATATATATATATATATATATATATATATATATATATAATACATTATTCAATATACCAATAGAAGTATTGATAATAATAATAATGTTATATAGACAATACTATATATTAATTAAAAGAGATGTTAAAATATAAGTAGATATCATATAGAAAGATATATTTTTTCAGAAACATTCCAGACAGCATGTCCAAAATTAGCACGTAAGGCATCTTTAAGAAGTCTTTAAGACATCTTTAAGAAATCTTATAAGATGTCCAAAACATATCTTAAAAACATCTTAAAGCTGTCTTATACGCCAATTTTAGACATGGTGTTGTCTGGGATATATTATATTTCTTTTGCGTAGTACGTATATAGTTTGACTTAAAAATGAAAAAGGTGAAGAAAAAGGGAGAGGGGGGAGAGATGAAATAATATATATTGAATTTTTTTTATTTTTTATCGTGTTATAGACAACTAACTACACCAATAACACAATTTAACAAAAAATAATTTTTTTTTTTAATACAAATAAATAGATAACTATGTAATTTTCTGAATATAATTTGTTAAATATAAAATTGTGACCTTTAACTTACTTTATCATATAAAAATTTTGAGAAATTTGCGATTAAAAAAAGTTATTTTAATGTATTATTATAGCTACAATGTACGTATAACGTGTTAATGAAAATTTTCATATCACTATCAAAATTAAAAATATATTGTTAGCACTTTCACCTCTTAAAAAAAATTTGTCACATCAATTACAATCGATAAGATACTCAGGAGTAAATCTTTCTTGCGTAAAGTTGCAAATTAGGCGATTGCGAATATATATAATTAATATATAATGTTTTTCAATTATATTTATTCTAACTTAAGAGTTTCTCGTTACATATACACAAATCTGATACAAATATACACATATTTGATTAAAATTGACGAATTTAAAATAGCTAAATAGCTAAAATAATAAATAATCTTTTATTTGATTAATAATAATAATTTTGCGCTTCATTTATGGCTGGCTCTTTATCATTTATTACTTCTTGTGTTTGATTATTCAAAGGAACCTCTTTAAGTTTAATTTTTTATGTTGTATTTTTTATTTTTTTATTTACTATATTAATTTTGCTATTTTAAATTAATCAATGTTTGACATCATATTCAGTGATCTGAAAAAAACTTTAATTTAAATAAATAAAATTTAAAGACAGATTTCCAGTGATCTAATTCATAACTTTGCACAATAAACTTTTTTTTATATTTAATTATGATTATTACATCAACCATAATCGACACGACATTTTACAAGTCCTAAAAATACATTTATAATTTTAAGTACAAATAAAATTAAAAAAAAAAAAAAAAAAGAAGGTAAAATAAAACTTTGAGCAGATCATACACATACGCCATAGTTATAAAGTAAAATACTTAAAAAGTTTATTCCCTTTCTTGTGTAATTTTAAACTCTTAAATATAAATTTCATAAAATTGTAATAACAAAGTATATAAAAGTTGAACCATATATGTAGTATAGAATTTTTCTGCTATTTGCAATTTTGCAATTTTGTGGATTTACCTTTTTAACTAATTCCTGTACATTGTAATTATATGTCCTTTACACATATCTCATATCATGTAATTACGATTGTAACGTATCTATTGTTAATTAAATTTATTTTTTTTATTATTTATTTTATTATTTATTTCATGTTATTTGGCAATAAAATAAATGTTAAAGTAAAGCCTTATTTTAAAATATATTTTTTTACATTTAATTCTCGTCTCTCTCCTTAAATCCTTCTGTAATTTATCCGTTAACATGATATATATAGCTATATATAATATATATATATAGACTTATATATATATATATATATATTTACAGCAACATTGCACGCTTTAAATTGTATACCTATATCGAGATTTCAGATATTGTTACCATTGTTAATATTGTATTAAAAAATAAGTTATTTATAATTAATATTATAAATTAATAATGTTATTTCTAATTAATATTTTATTCAATAAGCAAAATTAATTTAATAATTAGAAATAATGAAGGATTAAAAATAATAAAAAGTACAAATGCTAATATTGCGGTTAACGAATGTAGCGTGCTACTAAATATGCTGAAATAGATTTTTTTTATATGACCCTTAAAGGGGCGCGACATGACGGTGATTTATAAGAATGCTGCGTATAATATTACCGACGACGTGTGTATCTGGCCCAGATCAACTCCTTAAAGCAGGCCGCACGCAACGCAGGATTGTGTTTGCTTGGCTGAGGAAGCGGGGATCGTTATTCTCTCTCTCTCTTTTCTTTCTCCCTCTTCAATCTAATGCCCCCCAATGTCCATAACGAATTTTTTAATCTTTTTCTCTAAAAAGCGGCTAAATCAATTTTGATCCTATACCTACTTAAAAACCTTATATATTGTTCATCTAATTCTTTTCTTTTTATTGTTAAAAAAGAATTTATAATTAAAACTCGATTATTACCGCACCTAATTACATATTTGTTAGATTTATTAGTACAATAAAACTTAAATGAGTTTATTTCGACTTGCGACTTACGTCATTCGACATTATAGTTCACTTTCTTCCGCTAGTTCGAAGGTGTGACCAATTTAATTCATCGTATGCCCATAATACGCCCTACCCCTGATGTTAGTTACTTCGATCGTTAGCTATATGTATATAAAATCACTCTTTAATTTGCCAAAAGAGCTGAAGGTTATGCACGATTCTATCATTACACGATCGGGTTTTCATCTTTTCATACCGATTGACCTCGATTAGCTTCTTACAAAATTATAGTGTTCTTAAATGCGTAACCTACATTGCAATTTGATTAGTTAAAACGAAAGAGTAAGAAAGGGATTTAAGAATATTAGAATTATTATATATTGTACATTTAAAAAATTAAATACAAGAATATGTCAATTTTGTATAGTTCTCAAGAAAGAAATGTTATATTCCTTATAATTGCAAGAACGCTTTATTAAAAAAAGTAATAAACATATTAAATATAAAGGCTATTTATATTAAATATAAAATAAAATATTAAATAATTTTTAAATATAATTTTTAATTATTAAAATAATTGTTATTAATATGTAACAATATAAAAACGACGCGGTATTAATTGAATTTGTTTTGTAGCTGTTTTTTATTATAACTCGATTTTTATCCCGTATAGGAAACTATGAAAATAAAAGTATCATATAAGAGTTAATTTACAACAATAACTTATCGAGGACATTATTTTGATATTCAATAAAACTAAAGCAAGATACATATAAACATGAAATTCATAGAACATTGAATCTAATCTTTTAACGATGTACATATATTAAAAAATAAAATGTAAAATAAAACATTTTCAAATCAATGTCTTGACTCATATCATATAATATAATCAACGAACCAAAGGTATTTCATTGTCAGATTACATAAATTTATTTTAATCTGCGAATTTTTAGCCAAAATCTCAAAATGTCCTGTAGGTAATCAAAGATTCGATAGAAACCTTTATTTTTACAGTCATCTCTTAAATTGTTAATGTCTTTCTTATAGTAACTAAAAAATAATTAAATAAAACTATTTTATTTATATTTATTTGAAATTATCTAAAGAAAAATAAAATTTGTATAATTGAATTGTGTAATGTGAATAAATTGTTATAATTATGAAGATAAAGAGCTACTTACAACAACTATTCATATATATTTATCGGTACTTCGCATATTATTCTTAAAAAAACCTCAAAATAGGAAAAGAAAATAAATGAAGATAATTATTAGATATTTTATAAAAGCTAAATATTAAGAAAAACGTTATAAAAAATTAAAATTAAATTTTATTGTAATTTTCTGTCTTTATCTTTCTTAAATTAATTTTGTTATCTAAGATAATTATCCTCTTAAAAAGTAATTTGATTATTTTAAAAAATGATTGATTTTATAAATGATATTTTTATTTTTATCTCAGAGAAAAAAGGAGGAAATTAATATATATATATCAGATTTTATTTAATAAATAATTTTAAAAAACTTCAAATATATTATCACGATAGAAATTATTAAGTATTTTTACAATAGTAAGAAGTGTCAAATTATCTTTTCTATTAGCGTTTTCTGTATTGAACGAAATGGCGTGTCGACCTATTTTGCATTTCTCATTATCATTATTTCTGACAGCCTGACGCATTGTATACGTCCTTACACTTACACTATCGTGATAAGGATTCGTGCCATTAATTAGGTTTTTATTATATGTTCGTTCACCTTCGTTCTCTTTCTTCAAATTGCGTGTTTGTTCCTCACGTTGCTTATAGTATATTATTCATGACCTCAATATTAGTCACAAGAAATCACAGTTGCGTCGTACGTATAAACCATGTATGATCCTCGGAATCTATATAGTATATGTATCAATGCATTTATTTTAAAAATAATAGCGACATGAGGCTACTTGATATAAATGTAATAAAAGTTTTATTTATTCTCATAAATTATTATCTTGCAAAGTTTTTATATAAATATAGAAATAAGTAATAGAGAAAAAAATACGTAAACAAATTAAGAGAGTAAGTATAAATATACAAATAAGTATCTCACTTTAACTTTTTTAATAAACATCCAGCATAAAGATTTCTTTTCCGATTTTTTTAAGTTAAGGTGTTTAATCGTCTTGGCGCTCTCGTTTATAATGTATTGCGTGTGGTCAGTTATAGTGTCGAGATATTTGTGGTACAAATATATTGTAATTATAATCGACCATCGTGAATGTCGCAAAGAATCAATTGAATGATTTGATTAATGTCATCGCTATCATTATAATTACATTACAATATATTCACACATTATGATTATAAGAATTATTTTGCTCTCTCGTCACACATATCTGACAATGAGACAATTTTAGTTATTATATCGAAAATATCGAAGAATATCGAGAATAAATCTTGCCTGCAAATAAGTGTGTAATATCGCAAGTGTCAAGAAAATTATTATATTTCACAATGTTATGCATACAGTGTATAATATTTCGTGTCAAGGAGTGTGTATGGAAAATTTTGTCAAATAAACTTCACGCAATTGTAGTTCTAATTCTTCTTAAATTAACTTAGGTGTGTGCAATATGCAATAAGTACGCATAATTATGAATTATGCATTCTATATATTTTATATTATTATCAACTTCATATAAAATATAAATTTCAAAAAAATTGTGAGGTAAACTCTATGCTGAATATTTATATTCTTATATTTTTTACAATTATCTCGAAAGTAATAGTTGTTTTGAAAATTATATTTGAAAAAAAATTAAAGTTATTTTTGACAGATAGTATTTTAGAATTTACCTACCATATATAATATTTCGTTATAAACGCAGTTGTATATCACTTTTAAATATCATCTTTATTTTTTCAAACGAAACGATTTATTAAAATTAAATTATTAAAGAGTGAAAATTTTTCACAAGATATATATATATATATATTTTATATATTTTAACTTTTGATTTTAAAAATAAAATATCTGATAATTTTGATAAATAAGAATATACTATTAATTATTATTTTTTCGACGATATATAAGAGGGCTATAAAGTCTTCATAGAATCGGGTATCTATATATACTGTAATTTCCAAAAAAAAAATTATACTTCTGTTCAATATTAATTATCAAAAGTTTATTAATAATTTGATAAACAAAAAAATGATTAATCACAAATAATATTTTATTTTATTAACTTAATAAAAATTACTAAAGTAAAATAACATTTTGTAAAGATTAAAAACTAATTAAATAGAAATAAACTATTAATTAAATAGAAATAATTAAAACTTATTTATTTATATAATTTAAATTATAAATTTGTCTTAAATTTCTTTCGTTACTTTATATAATACCAAACGATTTCTTAATAGATACCACCGAGAATGTATGAATCACAGAATAGGGAGTAAGAGGCGGAGGTGGGAGGGCAATTCCTGCTTCCGCTAAGAAGGCCATTGCAGAGGGTGGCAAGAGAACGGTAGACCGTATCTCATTGACCGTTGGTCAACCGCGACCTTTTGGGATCAATAAACACCAAGTTCTCTTTGCTTACCTTACCTTTGCTTATATACCTCTGGCGTCATTCTTAAGATTTGAAATAATCTCAAAGTTGATTACCTCTTGAAGGATTAATATTTTGCTCTATCGTTATTAATGTAATTACGCTAATGAATGCTCTATATTGTAGATTAACTGATTTATATAACTGGTTTTAGTGCCACAAATGTTTTTTCCTACATAATTTAATGTATTATACATATATATATATATATAGATTATACATTTAAAATTACACTATGTACATATAATAACATTAATAAATATACAATGTTTAACATTAAAAGATGATATAGTAATAAATAATTTAATATCAAAAAATGATATAGAGAGGAATAATAAATTTAAATTATACTTTTTGATGTAATTTTTATAGGAGAAGAAGAGCAAAACTCTTCTTTTTTTTCTCGAATGAAAAATAAAGTAAATATTAATTATTTCTTAATTATTATTATTAATATTTATTTTAATCTTTTTTATCTTTTTTTCAATAAATTATAATTATACCTTATTGGTTTTAAATCTATTTAATGTAATATCTCATATAATTAGAGTTTTTGTTTACATACATCAGCCTCTATTATATTAATATATATAGCTAATATTTTTTTAGAAAGGGCGTCATTTTTAATAAGTAAATAGATATTAAAAATTTAAAGACTTAAAAATGTTCTTTTCGTTCTCTCTAATATCATTTTTCAAGAAAACTATTTGCGAAAATATAAAATAAATAAATATAAATTGGAAAAAACTCATCTCAAAAATGAGAATCGATAATTTAATCGATAATGTTTTATTTTTGTCAAATATATACATATAAAATTTAAAGAAAATGTAGAAAGAAATATGCAAATATATATGAAAATTTAGATTAAAGGGGTTGCAAAAAGCACATATATATTCTTATAATAATAATTTTGGAACTTATTGAACTACTATTTAAACCAATTGTTTGTTAATATATATAGTATATTATACATATATACACACACAGAAAGGAGAGAGAGAAAGAATAATTATATGTATATAAAAGATTATTACTATTGGAAAATAACAAGTTTATGATTAAAGCAGAAAGATAGAATAGAGTGAAGGAATTGTACTTTTATTAAATAATGACATAAAAAATGATATACATACATGTATTGACGCGATAATATCTATGAAACTGCTAACTTTATCTTATGTGTATCTTGTTTTGAAATACAATAGCTTTTTAGCATTCTTTAAGTTTCTTTAATTCAATTTAGTATATCCGTGTTTTTATTGGCAATTAAATCAGTAGCATTAACTCTAATTTTGATTGGGCGTAACATATATATAATATATGTATACCATATATGCGTGGAATTAATCACAAACCCGGCATTGATATCTCCGCTATTGAGCTATTTCTCTTGCTGCCATTTCAGTCACCAAATATTTCGAATAAAATATATGTATAATAATAAACACATAAATGCCTGAACATTTATTGAATATTTTCTAATCACAAATTATAAATATTTTATATCAGTTTTGATTCTCCTCTTTTATACACACATACACGCATGCGCGCGTTTATTATTTTTTTATAAAGTATAAGTATTATTTTATAAAATATATTTTTCCATAGTATAAATTGTTTATAACTTACAATAGTTTTTTTAAGCTTCGCTATCAAAAGTATATAAATGCTTGATCTATTTAATGTGTAATATTTAATCTGTGAGTTTTGATTTATTCACAACAATAAATATAATAATTAAATAGATGCAAATAAACAAAAATAATATAAATATATTTATATTACTTTTCTTTATTTGCATCTATTTAATTATTATATTTATTGCTGTGAATAAATCAAAACTCACAGATTAAATATTACACATTAAATAGATCAAGCATTTATATACTTTTGATAGCGAAGCTTAAAAAAACTATTGTAAGTTATAAACAATTTATACTATAAAAAATATATTTTAATACAACATAAAAGTATTTATTTCAGTAATTTAGATCAACATATGTACCTTATTATTGTGCATTTTTATTTTATTATTATTGAATTTCTTATTGAAACATTTTTGAAGTATTTTTACAATATACACGACGAAGGTTATAGATTAGATTAGATTAGATTGAAAAAAATTCCGTAATTACTTTGTAACATTTGTGTATATCACTCGTCACATCGGCATAATAATGTCAATTAAGGCAGATTGCCAACCGACATGCACTACTCACTTAAAAGATTTTTTAAAGATTTATTCAGTCACGGTAATCCTAAGAGAATTTCTAATATTATCCATTACGTTCAAAATTGTAATTTAATATAATAAAATCGAATATATTAAATATAATATAACGTAATGTACAAAAAGATTTAATGTGTGTACATACATATATGTGTGTATGCGTATACGTATATATCATATTGCAGGAGTTCCGTCCTCTCTGATTTTGCCGAAACTTTATGATTTGTATATTTTTACGCACAAAACATGAATTTGTAAATTGAAATTGTTACTCTCAAGTAATAAAAAAGTTATATAATGGAATCCGTCCCGTGTGGAGGAGCCGAATTTTAATTTACAGATTAGCGTTTTACACACAAAAATACACATATTGTAAACGTGCTATATTGAATTTATCACAATATCCGGGCGTATAATACAATGCTTGGGCGTATACCTATTTTTTATATCTTTATTATAATCAAAAATACTGAAATAAATAATTAGACTCACATTTCGATTATTTCCTCTTCTCCGGACTCGGCGTACTTTGGATTCCTCGCCAGCATTTTTTGTAGGAAACCTAACCTTTGCGCCGGGAACTGTCCTCGTAGAAGAAGCTTCGAAATACTTGCACTCGCGTTATTTTTTTTCTCATTTTCGACGCGTTTCGGTTAAAACAATCGGCGACAATTGCGAGAGCTTATTCGCACACAAAACCGATGCTCTGTTTCGCGTCGCCGCTTTTTCAAAACCGCTTATCGAAGGGCCTTACCGGACGATTTCTCCGCGACGCATTCAGGAGAAGAGTCGTCGATTTTCCAGAGTTGGGCACTACACTTCACTTCTGTTGTTTATGTCACCAAATATTCAACGACGAAGAAATCGCGGAGATCGAGAGCAACGCACGATATTGAGCTATAACAAAAACGACATGGCGATTTTTCCGAAGATTACGAATTTTATTCATCGCATAACGATACTTGGACCGGAGACGCGCAATTGCCCGCTTAGAATACGATCGAAAAACTCCGGAAATTCGCCGGAAGTCGAAAATGTAGCCGGTTCGACGCGTCCTAATAATGCACTCGCTTGCGACATTGCGACGCCAATAATGGACTCGCCCGGACTCTAAAGCGGGGAACACATACTCTTGCATAAGCGCATAAGCATATGCATAAGAAATTTGATTGGTTGAATTTCTTATGCCTATGTTTATAGACCAATCAAGATTCTCATGTTTACGCTTATGCGCCTATGCAAGAGTGTGTGCTCCCCGCTTAACTTTCGGCGACGCCAGCGCTACGCGAAGGAGCGCGAAGAGACGAAGTTCGAGCTTCGAGCCACGGTAGCGGCAGCGCTGCCAACTTCAAGACGCGCTGCAGCCAAGAAGGTGTGGTGGGGGTACGGTAGAGGGCGCCACGCACGCGCGAGCTCGGCGACATCTACTAAACCCCCCACCACTCCTACTTGGCGTGTTGCCGTTGCCTAATGCCTTCATGAAGCTAGCAGTGCTGCTTTAAGGTGCAACTTCGTTTACTTTGCATTTAATGTCGGTCCGATCCACGAAAGTGCGAATCTGAGTATTAATTAGTGTGCGTGATTGATTATCGTGATTAATCCAATCGCGTTCTTCGCGTGGCGTCGCAGCTCCGAGTTCGAGTCGCCGAAAGTTGGCGTCTGGGCGAGTTCATTATTAGGCGCGACCAACAAAGTTCGTAATCTTCGGAAAAATCGCCAAGGTCAACTCCGATATATCGCACCGCAATGTCGTTATTGTTCTATCGTCTATCTCAATATCGTGCGTTGCTCTCGATCTCCGCGATTTCTTCCTCGTTAAATATTCAGTGAAGGAAAAAATAGTGAAAGCGTAGTGATCAATTCGAGAATATCGGCAATTTCTGAGCGCGTTACCATCGTTGTTTGATAAAGGTCTTATAATAAGTGGCCTAAAAAAAGCGGCGATGCAAAAACAGAGCATCGGTCTTATTCAGGCATCGCCGCTCGTTCGTCGCGAATAATCAAAGTAATGCGAATCAAGTGTTTCAAAACTTCTACGAAAATAGTTTCCGACGCAGAGGTTACTTTCTTTCAGGAAAAATGATGCCGACGAGGAATCCGGAATCGAAATACACCAAAATCGGAAAAGAAGAATATAGTTAAAATGTGAGTCAAATTATTTATTTTATTATTTATGGATTAAGCTATAAAAAAATATACATTTAAGTATTGGTCGGATATATTCGATATACTTATAGTATGTTTATAGTTTATACCATTATATATTTTTGTGCGTAAAACACGTATCTGTTAACTAAAATTTGAAAGATTTGTTTTATGAACAAAAATTCATATAAAGTTTCGGCAAACTTGGAGAGGACGGAAGTCTTTTTCACAATATTATCTAACAACAAGAAAGATATAATATGCCACATATATATAAAAAATAATGTGAAATAAGATATAATAACAATTATAATTAAACCTAATATATGAAACTAATAAAATATTATAAATAAATATTACATACAAATCTTTATATAGAGTACATAATATAATAAGTATATAATATAATAAAATATATAAAATAATTGTTTTTGTAGAAAAATAAGTAAAAATATGTAATACATTTTTTTTATTAATATATAGTATACAAAATTAAAAAATCGAGCTTGAATATGCGAGCAACGTAACAATGTGAGCAATCTGAATCTTTTTTAACTTATTTGAAGAAATTACTTCTCCAATTATATTACATTTTTGACTTATTTCTAGTTTAAAAAATTTTTAAAGCATCAATACTTATATAAGACTTTTTCATAATCTGTCGAGATATCTAAGGAATTTTTAAGCATTGGAGTTGACATTGAGTTTTATCGAAAAGATTTATATTCATGGCTTATCAACTGCGTGATTTTTTCTAGCTTTTTTCAAGCTTATAATCAATCTAACATTGCACGCGATTGTTATAATTACATTGTTATTTTTTACGTACATTATACTCATCTATATGCATATAATGAAAATATATTTGTTACGTGAAAACTAATTCAATATTTTATTTAAAACAAAAAAATAGAATTTATTATATAATATAGTTTAAAAACCTATCACAATTTACAAAACATAATGTAATCCATAATCAGAAAGAATTATGAAAATTTCTCATTCATATATTATTTATGTATATGTATAAGAGAATTTTCGGATGACATATTACGTAGTATTATTAATATAGTCTATTCTAAATTATACTAAAGTATGAAAATTGAATTGTTCATTATCAATCAATCATCATCATCGTCGATCGTCATCATCAATCATTTTAAATGTAATTTTTAAAAAATAAAAACCTTATATCTTTTAAAAAGATTTATTAAAATATTGTAAGTTATATTGTAGTTTATTAATAATTTAATTACTTTTAAATTGATTGTTAAATATATAAAAATATGTAAGAATATTGGTATGTTATTAATCGCATTATTTGTTTTTATAACTTATTATGATAGAAAGTGTGATACGTGACTTTATCTTATTGTTAGATAAAATGCGTGCTTCAAGATCATAACTGAGTTTATTGGATTATTAATCTTGTTAGTCTTTTTCTTTTCTTCGATATACACTTTTAATATTGGCCTCAGTTAGTCAATCAAGTTAAGTGCTTTAACATGGGCTAAGCTTCCCGAGGAATCAAAATTTTTTCTAATTAGAGATTTATCAGATTTATTAGGAAGGTGTGGATATCTTTAATTTCCGCCGTTGCTTTTATTACCTTTTATCGAAATAAATACAGGGGAAACCAATGCAACGCCTAAAAAAGAAGGTTATTTGTAAAGATTTTTTTTAGCAAATATTTATTTCCCCCAAAAAAATCATTGTATTAATATTGTAAAGTACATAATTTAAACTACTTTAAAAAAAAAAGTTATGTTAAACGAGCATATGCATATAGCGTGAAACTCTGAAACAAAAAAGACAAGTATTTTCTAAAAATATGCCAAACAATAATTTCAATTTTACGTATAATAAAAAAATTTTTTAAATCGGTGAGGAATTGACCTTTTTAACGTTATAAAAATAATAAATTATTCAATCAGAAATTCCACGTGCAATTAAAGCTGTTGTTTCATATTTTAAGAAAATACTATTTTTTAGAGCTTTCGTTGGCCCGCTATGCATGCGCCAATAATTTTTTGAAACAGCTCATACTATTGACTATTGTAACTACAACTGTATAAGTATTAATATTTTTTTTAAATTTTACAAGGGAGTTGACATTATGTACTTGTTATATTAACCTAGTGATTTGAAAAAAACATATTTGTCAGAAAAAAAATTCCTAAAAATAGTCTTCTTTTCAGTTGTTAGACTGGTTTTCTCTTTTTAAGTTGATATATTTAATAATCTGTTAAGATAGTATCTTTAATTTAAATTTTGAATATGTAAAACTTTAATCTTTGTTAAAGATTACTAATAATATTCTTTATTAACATAAACTAATATAAAAAATATTCTTTAGCAGAAAATTCAATGAAAGAATTATAATTTGTGCAAACATGATTTAGCAGAAAAATAATAATTTTAATAGATAATTCAATAACATGAAAAATATTTATTTAAAAGATATAGTAGGAAAAGAAACATTTCAATTGTTTGATATATGTATTTAATAAATCTGTTATATTTATTATATTATAATAAAAGAAAAACAGCAAAAATAAACCGATTTATAAGAAAAATAACTTACATTTAATTTAATAAATGAATGACTTTAATATTATTATTGAAATAAAAGAATGATTTTATAAGATATTACACACACACACACACATGTAATGTATATAAATGTATATAATATATAATTACAACGCAAAATTCGAATCATCAAATTATATATTTTCCTTTTATTGTATATTCTTCATAATTGACCATAATAAAAACTAAAATAAAAACCTATTACATTATTCAAGAAAATTATGAAATTCTATCAAAGACGACACATCTTTGAAATATTTTGTAATTACACAACAAACCTGCATATTTTACAATTTCGTTTAATTGAAACAAGTTTCATATAAAGAGCAATGCATTCATTAAGAACCATAAACAGATGCAAAATAGCCGTGATTTCCTTGTGTGATTTCTGAAATCAGTATTCTGAATTAATATTACTGGTTGGAGAAGCAAGAAGAGGCGTAGAAGATGGAAAAGGAGGTGAAGGGTCAGGGGATGGTTGTCCTTGAGCGACGGTGGCCCTTCGCAAAGTGGAGGGGTGTGGTAGGGGATGTTGCAGCACCCTAGTTCTTCAATACATTTATCCCACCTACCTGGCTCAGTAGTCGTCCATTGAACACAGTCGCGGTTGCACCAGCCCAAGAGTGGCCCGTTCTGTCAATATTCGGAAGAGAAATAGCAATCGTGTCACGCAATTCAAGATTGATCAGAAGATAACTGCGATAGACTTTTATATTAAATCGCGTCGTCGCAACTTTTGCTGTTTAAATTTGATAAATTTTATCTTGAAACCGATGTAAAAGAAAGATGTTTTTTTGTTAAATTACAATTGTGACCAAAGTGGACTTAGTTTCATTATTTTAGAAAACATTTATTTTGTAACACTTTTTTGCACAATTTCTCCAATTTTCTCAGTAAGAAAATATTCTTCATCTTTGATTACAAAAAATTATTAAAGATTGAGATTGAAATTGTTTTAATTAAAAATTGAAGCTTGAAAATTGTTAAGATCATAATATGAACAATGAAATGAAAAGTCTTGAATCATATGAATCGCGATTGTAAACTTTCTTTCGATTTTTCATCGTTTTACAAAATCTTCATCATAATACATTTTTATTAGCCTGTCTCTATATGATTAACAAAACATTTTGCTAGTTCTTTTCGATGCTCGTAGAAGATTATCAAGATTATTAAATTTCGGAAGAATCAAAATCAATTAGATTAAAAAATCACGATTTTTTAATTCACAAGATAAACAGTGAAATGTTTCTTGGATCATGTGAGTTTGTGGATTATACATTTGACATTGAAAGTTGACAACAGTGAAGTAAGTGAACCTTAGGGTTGGAAAGGGGTTCGTTAAAGTTCACAATTGAGTCGGCAAGTTCGTCTTCGTCCCGATCGGACGATCTGGAGTCGGATTTTGGCATCAGTCAAGAAAAAGCGGACTTTTGTAGCGACTCGGAACTTGAATCTTGTAATCAAGACTCCAGTTGCTGGACGGACAGTTTTGTCGTGTTAATGAGCGATTCCTTTGAAGTGATATCGCTGCCGGCCGACATGATGCAGGTTCTCCAAATATTTATGCGACATTTGTCAGATTTGGTTTAATATTTGAGAAAACAATTTTTTTAATTCTATAATTTAAACATATGTATAATTGCTATAAATGCTTTTCTATCAAATTGAAATAAGATTACATAACTCGACACACCGCTGTAGATTAATAAGATATAAAATATACTCGATTAATTTTACTATATACCTATTAATATTTTTTATTGTGGTAAATATTAATCAGAGAAACTCTTATTCTCCCCACACCATATTATCGTACGATTACCATGATTTTCAGGATAAATTCTAAAAAATTCTCTCCGTGTGTCTATCTGTGTTTCCTTGCTGGAAAGCATCCTAAATTAATGACATTAACGATTATAATTTTTTACCATAGCCGGCCAGTTATGGGAAGAAAAATAACACTTGGTATACAAGCCCGGCAGGCGGTGGAGGCAGTAGAAGCGGTGCCACCGGAACCGGAGGTGCAGTTGGAGGATGGCAAAGTAGACCACCAGTAGTGCCGAGTCTTAGTCGGAAAGCTTCCATCACCGAAGAAGCACCACCCCCTGGCGGTGGAAAGCCTTCTTCGGGTCGTGTCATTCGTATTGTCAACAACCATGATCATACTGTTCAGGTATTATCAATGGAGATTGATTAATTAATATATTAAATGTTAATGTCTTAAATCTTTGTATATTAACATCAGGTTTTTTATGATCCATCTCAATTGTACGTGTAAATAAATTAACACAGTTCTCCTCTAAAAGCGTAATTTTTAATAATTTTTTGAAACAATGTATTTTATTTATATATTTAGTTAAATGCATATATTTAGATAAATAAATTTCCTATTTTATATAAATTATAGTTTTAACTCCAATTATATACATATAATTCTTTTATAATATAATTTTTCTATTATTTACTCAATTCTTAAATGTAATTTAGTTTGTAATTTGTATTTTTTTTTATTTTATTTGCCTAAAACTGACTTTTTAAATTTATATTTTGTAAATATAATATTTACATATTTCTAATTAAATTTTATTTTAATCGCGACAACGCAACAGTCACAAAGGTTTTTTATTTTTTCAATGCGCATATAATTTACATATACACGTACGTTTGTGTATAATTATTTTATTTAATATTTATTTTATAAATATTAAATAAATAATAATTACATAATAAATTAAATAAATAAAAAAAATGGTAATAATTCAATCGACCAACTCTGGCAAATAAGTGATTTTATTGAATATTATCGAATCTTTGTTTTTTAAAAAAGTTGTGATTTACTTTGTTTTAAGAACATAGCACTTGATAAGAGCCGAAACCCATGGCCGAAACGTTGTGAATATTCAATAAAATCACTTATTTGCCAGAGTTGGTCGATTGAATTATTACCATTTTTTAATTATCATCTGGTGACTTTATAGTTTTTTATATCGTTAAATAAATAATAAATTAAATAATTTTTTATAGTGAAAGCAAGATACAAACAGTAGCTTTCGGTTTGCTTTCTTCGAATAAATTCAAAAAAAATAATGATAATAAATCTAATATTAACTTGATTGAACATTAGGATACACATATTATAAAAAGTGTAATTAATGTTCTCATTCTACGAAAAAAATGTACTATGAGATGAATCACAAAATTACAAAAATCAATAGTTTTCAGTTTTATTACTATTATTAGGTTTTAAATTCTTATAGTTAACGACATAATTTTTTATATATGTATAAATCTAACTTCTGATTAAATTAATTTAACTTGTTAGTGCCGGGTTTTACTAAATCTTCGCACATCACAACCTTTCGAGGAAGTTCTAGAAGATCTTGGACAAGTATTGAAGATGAACGGAGCCAAGAGAATGTTCACTGTTTCAGGACAAGAGGTAATATAATACATAATATATAATATATTTTTGTAATTCAAACAAAACAACATGGTCGATGTTTTTTTAAATCTGAAAAAGAATGCGTGATTTGAAAGTATAAAAAAGAAAAAAGCTGTATGTAAATCCGAGATATCGGCGTCGTACTTGCAAAGTCAGCTTGAAAGCGACGTTAGTCCATAAATATGCATAGCGCGCTACAAGCAGAGGTAAAACGGGGAGGGGTAAAACTCGAAGCGTGACGATAACGGGGTCAGTTCTCACTCGAGATCGTAAGAAATAAGGTTATTGCTTATACATCTCATAAGTCACCTTCAAGAGAAATTTTTATATGTTATGTTTTTAGGATTTTATACACGTATACATACTACATACGTACACAAGGAATATAATGTAGCATCATATCTAACAATTGTATTATATAATCATATCATATATCAGGTTCTCGTATACGAAATAGAGAGGATATTCTTCTAAGCTAAATCTTTCGAATAAATCCTTCGATAATTGAATATTGAATATTACATAAAAAACACCATCACCACATATGACATTAAAGTGACAAGTAATGTTTTGACGCATTTAAATTTTTGTAAAAAAATATTTATTTGTAATTTTTTCCAAATCAATGTGTAAATTATAGTTATAGGAAAAAATGAAGAAATTTTCGTATAACATAATACGCTATAATTTTTCAGATTTGTTAAATATTGTCGAAACACAAATACACAATTCATAGTATAAATTTCATATTTAGGAAGACAATAATGTTTCATATTTAGGAAGATAATAATGTTTTATTTGTAATTTTGTAAACAAAATTTATTTATTTTGCTCTTTTAAGTTATACTAGGTTTATATTAACAGGATGATTTACATTTATATTGCAAAATATATTCAACTTAAATGCTTACAAAAGTTAGCGCGATATGTATATATATTTATCAAATCAAGACGTGACGAAAACGCAATCATTATAGTTTTTATGCTCCATGTTCTGAAAACTATATTAAATATGCTGTTTTCATAAAATTGACTTATTTAAAACACATCATTTAAGAACATAAAGATAAAAAGATGGAAAAAGTATAAATATCAAGCACACCGAATCAGATTTTTGACATCGCAATATATTTTTTACATATAGTTATACATTTCTTTCATAAGGTGATTATGACGTTAAGTGGGACGAACGTACCCCCACGTGTTATAAAAAGGTCAGAGATCCATCTTTTCAGGTCACGATCATATATGAATTTCAAATAGACCAATTTTCTTCGACGAATGGCACATTATCGACTTCTCACTCTCTCACTCTCTCTCTCTTTCCCCCTTCTCTTTCTCTCACGGCCCTTTCTTTTTCTCTCTTTTATGTATGTGTATCTAAATAAAATACGCATTTTACATTACATATTTCTATAATTTCTAATATTTATGAATCAATAACACATGTGAGTCTTAATTGCACACACGTAGCACACACACACACACACACACTATATATATATTGTCTTACATATATATTCATTATATTCGATATATCTTTTGCATAAGTAAATTTAGAAATCAATATATCATAAAAATGCGATATATCATGTAATGCTTGATTAGCATGATAGAGGTTTACTTTATAAAGGCATAAACTTAAAAACTTGAAAAAATGAAGCTTCTAGAATTAATTATATATATATATATATATATATATACATGATTTATATGTATATACGTATATATGATTTTATAAAATATTGAAATTAAATTGAATTAATTATTATTGTTTGCGTTCCTTTTACCTTATAATAATTTGTAATACGAAGCAAAAAAATTAATATACAATTTGTTGCTAGGTGAGAAGTTTCTCGCAGCTGAGAAATGAGTTTGCAGATATGGATACGTTTTATCTGGGTACTGGATCAGCTCTCGTTATGGCCGGTGGTATCACAGCATCCCCGATACGGAGATCGAGATCACGTGGACCACCTACTGTTGTAGAAGACATTAGTCGTCAGAGAAGAGCTCGCAGCAAGAGCAGACCTCGAGCATTATACATGCCTGATTCAGAAGTTATTCGAGTAAACGGTAAAAATAATTAATTATTTTCATAATCAAAGTTTTAATTAATTTGGATTAGTTTCATATTACTAGTTTTTCAATGTTAATAACGAGCAAATTATACCGTAAATTCTTTACATTTATATCTCCCTTTTTTAATCAATAAAGCTATCAGTAAAGCTCTAACGTCACTAAAAAATAATTAATAAGCCAATCAGCATTAATCTTATTGCTACTCTTTACGCCATTTAAATATTAAAAAGACGTATATCTTTAAGTGTTTATTAGACTGCGTGTTCAAGATTGAGCTAACGATAAGATTGTTTAAGATTGTATTAAGATCAAACATTAAATTTGAATTAACATAAAATAACTTATTATCTCGGCATTAATTTGAATATTGATAAAACGATTGATATGTATCTTGGAAATATATATATACACTAAAGGTTGATATCAAGAGACAGAACATTATAGGTTGTTCTATCATATAATAAAACAAAATAAAATTAAAATAAATTTATCAAGTTCAATCAAAGCACATCGCTTTTCTAATAAAAATTTACAAAAATTCAAATAACAAAAATTATTCTTCTAATTCTAAGTTTTGTATTGTTAAAAAATAATTTAATGTTCTCTGAAAAAAAATATTTGAAAGAAAAGGAAAGACTTGATTAAAATTATTAATGGAATCATAAAAAAAATTATTATTTTTGCAATCCATCTTGCTTGAAAGATATAATTAATATTATTATAGGAATTGCTTGAAAAAGAAAAAATACTCCAAGATTTGCTTGATATTTCTCTATTTTTAATCAAATTTCTTTCTTCTTCTAAACAAACACTACTTTAGGATTAAATAGGACATGTTATATCATTGATAGATTATAGCGTTGTGGAAGTACTACGCGAAGAACCAGCCAAAGTGACGATCAGGGGACTTAGACGATCGTTCTATCCCCCTTCCCATTTACCACCAGTAGACAATTCGCCACCTGAAAAAAAGTTACAACTTGAGTGGGTTTATGGTTATCGAGGAACTGATACTCGCAGAAATCTTTGGGTTTTGCCGAGTGGCGAATTATTATATTATGTCGCAGCTGTGGCTATTCTTTTCGATCGAGAAGAAAGTGCGCAACGACATTATATCGGTCATACAGAAGATATTACGTGTATGGAAGTAAGTAATCGCTACGCGATAAGAAAGTAAATTAAAAACTTACTCTTTTCCAATAATTATTTACTGCTATTAAAATCCAACAATTATTGTATTTAATTAAACATTATTAATCAAATTATTATCATTCTCTAGGTTCATCCTAGTAGAGAACTCGTTGCGTCAGGTCAAAAGGCGGGTAGGCACAGAAAGGCGCAGTCGCATGTTCGTATATGGTCGACGGAAACTCTTCTTACCTTATACGTATTTGGTATGACCGAATTTCAGATGGGCGTTTCAGCATTAGCGTTTTCACAATTGGTAATATTACTTCAAATAAAAAAACGATTTATAATTAATAATCAATAATTGATTAAGAGAGGCATTATGTAAATTTTTAATTATTTAACATACAGAATGGTGGTAGTTACGTACTCGCCGTGGATGCCGGAAGAGAAGCCATACTTTCAGTATGGCAGTGGCAATGGGGTCACTTGTTGGGCAAGGTCGCTGTAAGTTTTTCCTTTTTTTTTTTTATAATATAAAACATCTCAATTATTAATCGGTTATTAATACATCAATTATATTTTTTGTCAATAGTTTCTTGTTAATTATTATTATTATTGTATTTTATATAAAATTTTTATCAGTATTTCATTAATAGTATACTATAAATATTTACATTTTGTCAGTATTTAAATTTCTCTCTTATCACTAAATGCACGAACGTGATATTATATATATATATATATATATATATATATATATATATATATGCAATCGAGAATATATTATATGCAATCCATTTAGACCATGCAAGAAGATCTCACGGGAGCGGCATTTCATCCATTGGACGATAATCTTTTAATAACGCATGGGCGTGGTCATTTGACTTTCTGGAATCGGCGAAAAGACGGTTTCTTTGAGCGAACCGATATCATTAAACCGGTAAATTAATGTGAAATCTATGTGTTAAATATTCAATATTATAAATATGTTTAAATATTCAATATTGTAAATTTTACTAATATTGTAATACTATAGAATCTCTAATGTATAAGAATTTGCATAAAGTTAATATTTTAATAAGGATCAATATTTTTTCCAAATACACACACGTGTATGTGTATGTGTAGACATGTTTGTTATGTATGTTAAATTTTATATCGAATATCTAATATAGTTTATATAAATTCATTGCTAAAAAGTTCATAAAAATTGAAAAATTAATGAATAATAAAATTTAATTAGATTGTATTCATTATATTTATTAATCAGGAATATAAATTTGTAACAAACTATTATTGTGTAATATTATATAATTTTTAAATTTTTATATACTTTAAAAATGATTCGATATGTTTTAGCCATCTCGTACACATGTGACAAGTATTCAGTTTGAACAAGATGGTGATGTCGTCACAGCGGATAGTGACGGTTTTATCACAGTATATTCGGTGGATGCAGATGGGGCATATTTTGTGCGAATGGAATTCGAAGCGCACAACAAAGGCATTAGCTCCCTCGTCATGTTATCGGAAGGCACATTACTTTCTGGTGGCGAAAAAGATAGAAAAATAGCAGCTTGGGATTCATTACAGAACTACAAACGCATTACCGATACAAAGGTAAGAATAAACAAAGATATAGAAAGAAAATTCACGCAATATAATCAAATCTTATTTTCTCAATTTTAACCATTAACAAAATAAATTGATTTAATAACAATTTTTTATCTACGACAACACAATATATTTGAAAATCTAAAAAAATGATTTTAATTTTCGATTTTGCAAATTGTTATAATTATTGAAAATATAGAAAAAAAATTAACCGTTTCTTTTTATCTTCAAAATTATAATGAAAAGGGAGTAAAAATGGAGTAAAAATGACTCCAATATATTAGATTAATATTTAATATTTTTTAAATAAAATTAATATTTTTTTCTTTCGGATGACAAATTGATCAAATACTTATTAAATAAAAATCTTCTAATTATCAAAAAGCAAATTTTATTCAAACAAGTTAATATAATTAACTTATCATCACAGTTGCCAGAATCGGCGGGCGGAGTCCGCAGTATATATCCGCAACGACCTGGACGAAATGATGGGAATATTTATGTGGGAACTACGCGAAACAACATACTTGAGGGTTCTCTGCAGAGAAGATTCAATCAAGTTGTTTTTGGTCATGGCAGACAACTATGGGGTTTGGCGGTTCATCCTGATGATGAGGTCTTTGCTACTGCAGGACATGACAAAAATATTGCTCTCTGGCGAAGACACAAGCTATTGTGGACCACGCAGGTGATAAAATTTTTTGAGTTTTATTTATGGTTGGAAATAGTTTTGGCATTCCAAATGTGATATAAGAAAGATAGCAACATCAAGTTGTATTGTTTCTTTATTCAGTACAGTCCAAGCTTATTTTATGTTATTATATAGAAAAAGATATGTTTACTTATAACAAAGCGTATATATTTTCGTATATTTTCTTTCTATTATATATTTTTAGTGGAAAAGAACCAATTTTTAGATATATAGTTAAAGTTGTATATGGCACATATTTTTAATGAATTTTTAGGTGGGTTTCGAATGCATATGTATAGCCTTTCATCCATTCGGCGTGGCATTAGCGGCAGGATCGTCCGAAGGTCATCTTTTGGTACTAGCAGCTGATACCGGCGCCGCCGTAGCAACTCTTAGAGTTTGCGGATCGCCTTTATCTTGCATCGGATATAATCCTAGTACGATATAAGTATTACTTTGGTATTTTTTGAATCGTTCTAATTTCTGAACTTGTTAAATGTCTAAAAAATTTAAATTAAAAAAATTTAATTTGCAAAAACGATAATATTTTAATTGAGTAGTTCTTGTGTTTAAGCTATTTTATCGTATTTAATTTTCATCTATCTTTGGTTCAAAGTCTTCAGTTATTTTCTTTTTTCTTAAACATTATTAAATATTAATTTTTTAAAGATATTTTAAAAATAAAAGCGCTCTTAAATTTTTTTTATCTAAATCATATCATCTAAATCAACATGTCTTTAATTTTATATGATACTGTGCAAATTACATCTCTCTGAGAATGTCAAAATAATCTCAATATTTTCCTATTGTCTGACTAGCTGGAGAAATTGTGGCTATGGGTTCCCAAAACGGCAGCGTATATCTCTTTAGAGTATCTAGGGATGGATTTTCGTATAAAAAGAGCAACAAAATCCGCGGCACACAGCCGTTGATACAACTCGACTGGAGTTCTGATAGCCGCTTTCTCCAAACTGTCACTCAAGATTATGATCTTGTATTCTGTGAGTCATCTATCATGTCGCGATATTGATTTTAAAGAATATTCAGACGAATTTGCATAAAAAAATTGTATGAAACGTTACATAATATGTATAACAAAATTGACTAATTATATGTATATTTAATGCAAAGCATATAGTTGCAATTGTAATAGATGCGTGTTTAGTTCATTTCTTTGTGCATATGTTTTATTGCAACTATGCAAATCCGTCTGTCTGCGAATGTGTTTTTATTCTTGCCATAGACATAATAAGATAATAGATTAAGAACAAAGTCTAAACAGTTTATGAAAAGAGAGTAAAGACAAAAGAGTAAATAAAATCGTTCTTATCTCTCTAAAAAAAAGTTAGCTCTGCTAGAACCGCTTAGCATCCAATTATACACAAATTGATCGTTCCGCGAACATCAAACACAGTATAATTACATATACTGTGATACAGTTGTAAATATAAGAAAAAGAGATACGGCCATTATTTTTATTTTTTTTATTTTATACTGTCAAAATATTGTTAGACGTTCTGTTTAATTTTAGTATGATTTACAATTTTCCTCGATATATATAGAGATAACGAATGTAGATTGAGTGAGTCCTATCGTTATTACAATAATTTGTTAATAAAGATAAAATAAAAAGGAATAAAAAATAAAATATAAAAGAAAAGAATGTAATTTTATTCGCATATATTCAAATGTATATTTTTTTCTAGGGGATGTCAAGGTGCTATCATCAGAAAAGAGTCCTTTAGTTATGAAAGACGTCAAATGGTACACTCATAATTGCACTGTTGGTTATATGGTTTCTGGTGAGTTTTTTTAGATACTCTAAATGTGCTCTTAATGTGCATGTATAATATCCACTGCATCTTATTCAATATTGGAAAGAAATAACGGTATAGTCAAATTCTTTTCTTTTAGTCAGATATCTCTTTTTTTCTATAGTTTTTCTTTCTTCACATAAAAGTTTCTCTTCAAAAAACAAATTTCTCATATATTTTTTAAATTTTGATTAAATTTTTAAATCACTGCATTGAACTTTAAATATATACGAATGATATGGCTAAATAATATGGCTAAATTTAAATATATATATATATATATATATCAGTGTTTGTTGAAATTTTTAAAATCTGTTTTAGATTACATTAAAAATTAAGATTTAAAAAATAAGATTAAGAAAAATTATATTATGTTTAAAAGTTAAAAATTGCATTATTTTATTAGTTGTATTGTATTAATTTTGTTATCTTTTTTATGCAAATTTTTTCACTGTTGGATTGTTAAATCACAGGACTATTATTCTTATAATTACATTCATATCGACTTTTTGTGTTTTCAGGACAATGGAACAATCGTTATTATCCACTGACCACAGTTATCACCACCTCTAGTAGATCAGCGGCACATGACATGCTGGTAAGCGGCGATGCCGAAGGTTATCTTCGGCTCTTTAAGTATCCATGCACCAATGCCAAGGCCGAGTATATTGAGGAGAAAGTGTATAGTTCATTGGTAGCCTGCGCCAGATTCCTCTACAATGATCAAAATATCGTCACCGTCGGCGGCACTGATGCTGCTCTGATGCTTTGGGAATTGGTCGATGAATAAAACAAAATAGAATTACTAAAAATAACATATCCATTATTCATGTATTTGTAGCGATAAGTAGCGATAAGTACGAGGTGCTGGCGCCTCTTGGTAAACTTTAAGCGATGAGTGGGGCTCGTATGTTGATGAAATTAACATATAATATATGTTAGATATTCCCATCGAATAATGAGAAGTATAAATGTGCGGAAGAGAATAATTTTAATTGAAAAATTCAATTTTACACACAGACACACAATATTTTGCGCTTTCAGATATTTTATGCTATTTCCAATATTTTAACGGCTAAATCTTTACATTAGTGTTATCCATTTTTCAAATAACCTTGACTTTAATCTTAATGTTGTCTTTATAATTATATAATATATTACTAGACTGAACTCTTAAAAGATTTTAATCGCGCGCGCCTCCTTTGGTAAAAAATTTATTAAAATATTAATATATAATAAGTTATATAATAACAAATAAAGTTCGTGCAAATCAAGATTTGAATGCAGACAATGAACAACTCAATATCAAACATAATTTAGATATTGTTATTCATACTATACACATTTATATACATATAAATCTTTATTTAGAGAGAATATTCTATAAAAAGTTCTACCTTTTACTCTCAATTCTATCTACGAATTAGTAAACTTAATAAAGAAACTTTCTAATGTCATAAAAATGTGATTGCAATAAATACAATTTTTGAAAACCGAAAAGCAAATTTTTAAGGAATATTTCATTAACATTTGAGCTTCACAATAAAAGTAGATTTTATTGTGGTATATATTATGTTATTTAAGACATAGTATATATAGATTCAGCGCGCGAACGATTTGTTAGTCTGAAAAATATGTAGAAAGAAAGAGATGATCGAGAAAAGATTTTATCCTCCCCTTCCCTCCTCCCACTCTCTCTTTAATCATGAATTGATTATTTTGCAAACATCAGTGTATATGCAAATCGGGGAAAAATATTTTTCTAATTCTCTTTTTTGTCCTGATTCATATTATACGACAATAATATGATATATATATATATATATATATATATATATATATATATATATATATACACAAAATATTTTTCCCATAAATTTATAGATATATATATTTATATTTACATGTTTTGAGTGTGAATAACGATTTTATAAAAGATGAATATTTTGTCATGTCGTATAATATGTGTATCGACTTCTTTACTTTTTTTCAATATTTTCTTTTTTATATATACATATATCCAATATTTACCATCAAAATATTATGACCCATTCAAAAAAACCAAATATTTCTAGGACCCTCCTATATAAATGTCGAAGATATAAGAATGAATCCTAATGTATAACTACTGAACTTTATTAAATTGAAGTTTATTCTGACAATCATACTTCCTCAATTCTTTTCGATAAGAAAATTGTTTCCTTTCTACAGAGACGAAGCAAATGTTAAATTATATACATATATTAGGCATAAAAAATGTATATAATTAATATGGAATAAACCGAATAGAGTTCTTATGTTCATAATGTTTTGGTGGCAAAGATAAAGTAATCAGAGTAGATAAAGTAAAAAAATGAAATTCTACCTTTTTTCACTCATCTTTTCTTAAAAGAGATTTTTCCCTTCTATCCTTCGTCTTTTTCTACATGTTTTTTAGACGTCGAACTTTGCGCTATACTTATATCCATGATTATAATATCGTGCCGTTGTTCATGTAGTTTACATGAGTATATAACCGTATAAATGTTTTTATAAAGAGCTTCGTTGCAGGTCAACGCATCTCTCTTACGAGCTAGCCATTCTTTATTCACTATCTTTTAGATAATAGAGAAATAAAAGGAAACATGTTTTTTCATATTTATCGCAGTAGTTAGTAAAAAGCGATTAGAATTGTCACTGCCAAGGCATTAATATAAAACAGTTTTAATAATTAACGATTAGGCTTTGTTTTTTTTCATGTTTGAAGAACGCTTTGCGTTTCGAAAAATTCGCAACACATCAAAAGTCGAGATTAAATAAAATTCTATATGAAGACAAATTTGCATAGTTACATAATAGTATATATGTACAAAGAAAAAATTAATATCAAACGTTTGATATAAAGAATATCTAACATTTCTTAATATAAAAATATAAAATATTATAATTTTTATACTAATAACTTAATTTTTCTGAGCACTTATTATTACTGTGTGTATTTATTATGTGGTTATGCAAATCTGTTTAAATAGAAATTTTTGTTTCGTAATTGGTCAATTGAAAGCTACTCTGCTCTATCAAATAGATTTTTAAAAATAGAACTTCCGCATTCGCTACTTTCCGAATTCCCTATAATAATTATCATTTAAACATAATAAAAATAAATCAAGCGGATTCTCCATAATGCTTTAGCGGTAAAACCTAGATAAAAAGGAAAAGAAATTAAAAAATGGAATCTCTGTTTCTCTCTCCCTCTCCGTTATTTATTTTTTGTTAGAGAGGAATAAAGATTCTGTTTATTTCTTCTCTTTCTACACGTGTTCTTTAAGACAGCGATCATGTAACTTTTTTCTAAGAAAAATTATTATCAAAATTAATGACAAGTTTTTTTCATTTTTCGCGTTTTCGATCTTAAAAGAAGTTTATCATGATCGTTGCCAAGTAGTATAAGATTATAACAGGCACTCACTTTCTACAAATTTTATGTTTATATGTACAGTATAATGCGCGTAACACATGCATATATACACGCACGCACAAATATATATACAATACGTACAAGCTGTTTCATTTTAAGGGGTACAAGATACAATCAAACCTCTTAAAAATAAAATATGTTTTTGAGAAAAATATTGCATATAAAATATATATAATTACTAGTTTGCAATTTACATATACTTTTTCTTGAAAAAAAAACATCAAATGTGTTTTCCAATTAGTTTCTTATTCTATTTTGTATATAAAAGTTTATTCAGGTAAAATCGCCAGAAAATGAATATTTTACGATATATGTATATTACATATATTATAGTTTATGTAAGATTGTGTTGAACTAAAAAAATGTAAAATAGTTGTGAAAACTCTTTGGCTATCCTTATATCTTCTTATACATATATTATATATATAACTTTTTATGCCGAATATTACGAAATATCAATTTATATAAAAAAATAGTTTTGTTCCGTTTAAAAAAAATGTTGACCTCTCTAAATGATTTTGAAAAATACAACTATAGAGGCAATAATCTGAATTATGTCTTCCTCGAAAAACTATAATTTTTATATGAAATATTTTTCTTAATAAGATTTTATTTTTAAGATAATCGCTGTATCACACACATTTATAAAATGAAACATCCCCCCTTTCTGTATGTGTATACACATACATGTATGCAAACATTCACATTTACACGTGTTATATATAATTTATAATATGCGTGTATGCATATGTGCGTACTTGCGTGTATGTATTCTAGATAGAAATTTATGCGAATTTTAATATTGTATATCGAGATAAATAATGATAATAATAATAAGAATCAAATAATAATTATATAAATTATAATTATATAAACTTATAACTTAGAGTACTTTTTATTGAAATGTGATGCTTGGATGCTTGGCGCATCAAAAGCCAATTGTTTAGTTTTTATTTTTAATTAGATAATACCAAGAGAAATTAAAAATAATTAAGCATATGCAAAAAGCGTATAAAAAAATCACAGATTTTTGTATAAGGCCAGATCTACAATCGGTGGAGTAAGCCTTAGGGCTTCTACATACACAGGATACGGAAACGCTTGCCATGCGGTAGCCAATCAACGTACCGCTTTTTAGTAAGAGCTGTAAGTTTATTGGCTATCGCGTAGTTTCTTGCAGCGCGGCAGCGTCTCCGCGTTCCGTATGCAGAAGCCTAAAGTACTTTATATATATATATATATATATATATATATATATATATATATATATATATATATATGTGTGATCATTTTCATCAATTCCACAATAGGTTACATCAGAACAAAACAACTTGCTGATTAGTCAGCTCTTCAACTAGCAATGGGCATTGCAACCTATTGTGAAACGACCCTAATACTGATTTAACGCAGCTCTTTTATATACATAAAATGAGAAAAGAAATAGACACATAAATAGAATAAATGAAGAAGGAACATCTAATAACAAATGAAATAGAAAATATTAAAGGTGATGACATGTTAGTTATTCAGCCGATATTTTCTTTTTTTTTTAACGTTTATTGGTCATATATGTTTCTTCTATTGTCATTCTTTATCTTCGAATGAATCACAGTTTGACAGCAGAAAATTTATAATACTGAAGAAATCAAAATAAAACTAGAGCAAAAGTTCGGTTTAAAAACAAATTTTGCAGAAGAATTAATTTAATTTCAGAGGAGGAAATAAGATTAAAGAAAATTTTATATCAAATTGATTTTAGTTTCCGTGCTAAAATGCGCGCAAAAATATGCCTTTTTTAAAATTTATTAATATTTTCTTCAATCTTTTTTCTTTCTCTTCTTTTCCTTAATCATCTTCTTCATCTTTTACTTTTTCTGAATTTATTAATATCTTAATTTTATCTTTATCCTTTCTTCTTTCCTTTTTCTTTTATAAAGTTTCTTCTTTGTCTTCTTTTATCCTTGATGTGTCCAAAGGCTGACTATCTAAAGGTTGACTATCGCTATTGCGACTCGGAGTATCGTAACATGGTGTCGTGCTGGGTGCGTAAACGTTCGCCAACTGCTCATATTGATTCAAATCTCCACTGTGTTGACTAATCTCTGACATATTACCTCTATTGACATTTTCTTTCGGAAATAATTCTTGCTCATATTTGATTCTCTCTATGTCGCGAATCTCTGCCTGATCTCTTCTCATTATCCTCTCTTGGCGATTTGATAGCGTATCACTCATAACATCGCTATCAGTTTGTTCGGTAGTAAAAGAGGGACCGCCAGTCTTAGTGAAGAGATGTATGGGTCGTTGAAATCCTTGGGAAGGATGAGGCGGAATAGAAATAACTTCACACTTGCAAAAACCAACTTCGCTAGATAGAAGATATTGTGTAAACTTCTGCGGTCGGAACTCGATGCTATGATAGTTTTTATAGATCCGCTCCTAAAAAATAGAATTAAATCAGCAATAAATAAAAACCAAAAGTACGAAAGAAAATTTATAATAAAAAAACCTGTTTGTGTGTGTATATAAATTAATAATAAATACTTCATCAAAATAAAACGTTAATAATCATTAAAAGTATAAAAATAGTTACTTACTGTGAGATTCTTTTTCTTAATATAACTAGCCCATCCTTGAGGTTCCAAAACGAGAACTCCTCCGGGACGTAACTGCGCATGTATGCGCTTGAAAGTTTGTTTTAAGCCAGCATCGCCAAAATTTAAATGAATCCATTTGGTGATGGAAAGACATAGAATTGTATCGAATTGCGACTGTTCCGCACACAGAAGTGAATCATCTTCGAGCACATAATTACCCTAACAACAAATCATATACATCTATTAATATCATATAACATAATATAATTATACATATATAAAAAGTATAAAATAATGAGATAAATAAGATTATAATTAAAATATTATTCAAAAACATTTGAAAATATAATTCATTAATTTTAATAACTTTCATGAACTGAGAAGAATATAACTTTACATTACAAGACGCTTTTATATATTTTATTAATACAAAATTATAAAGTAATAGTACATTTTCATATTTTCCTAATATTTTGTTTTTCAATTGTTATATTACATATATTTGCGCCTGCATAAATATATACTTATGTGTATACATGTGTGCATAGGTGTATGTACTTTTATATGTACTTATTTGTGTGTAAATTATAATAACATTTCATGAAATATTAGGAAAACTTTTATACTATCACTTTATTATTTTATAGTCGAATATGACCATTATAATTACAAAAATATTTTATAGTATATATTTTTTCAATCTGCAAAATTATATATTAATATATTGTCATTAATATATAAACAATTATGAAACTAGTATATATACATCAACACATTTAAGACAAAACATGTGTCTTTGATATTCAGATTGCATTTTATTTTTATTTTTAAATGAATAAAAAGGAAAAAAGAAAGCAGTAGAGGGGAGGGGGAAAGAGTAAGAAAAGGAAAAAAGAAAAAAAAAAGAGAATAACTCTCTCTCTCTCTCTCTCTCTCTCTCTCTCTCTCTCTCTCTCTCTCTCTCTCTCTCTCTCTCTCTCTCTCTCTCTCTCTCTGTTGTTAAATTCCTTCAAAAAATTACTTAAAAAATTGTTAATATAAAAAAGATCTAATATATAATATATGTATATATAGAATATATGTATGTGAATATATACATTACCTGCACAAAGGTAACGTTGTAAGGAAATCCTTTATGTTGTTTATTCTTCGTAAATCCAGGAATATCCATAGGCCCATAACTAATTGGCATCGACATAGGAAAGAAGCTAACATCTGAAGAATCCCTTTTATCATTATCTTCATTGCTTGCAGGACTTTGAACACAATTAACATAGTGTTTCACATTCTTCCGAGCAATATTTATTAAAGTTCTATCAATATCAATTCCCGTAACACTTTTGGCACCGAAATCTCTGGCAACTGACAATGTAATGTGACCAATATTGCATCCAATGTCCAGAATATCTTTCCGTAGAAACAATTCCTTTCGCTGCGCAAACACTTTCAGTCTGGGATCTACTTCATGATGAGGATTTCTATATCCGTAATATCTATTGTAATTTCCATATTGATATCTAGCATCTTTGGGCCTAAAATTGGGCATTGCATGTTGCTGTTTCTTCTTCTTGTCTTGACTGGGCCTATGTTGTGGCCTGGGCTTCCAAGCACCAGGCTGTGGAATTACTGGGCTCACTATTTTATCCTTTGCATCAATTTTTCTTAATCTTTTATCCTTTATTTCCTCTAAACCTTTTAATCGTAACCTATTTTTATCCTTCTGAGGACTCTCTGTCTTATTTTCTTTCAGTAAACTTTCATCTGGTACATTTTGCGCTTCCTCTAAGTTAATTCTTTCATTAGAAAGTCTCTCTGTTGAGGATTCAATCACTGCTGCACTGTTTCCTTCAGTTTCTTTCAGTTTGGCTTCACTAGACTCCATCTTTTGATACATAAAAAAATATATAATTTTAATAAATATCTAATATATAAATATCTAATATAAAATATTAAAGATTTTTAAGCGTGTAAATATTATAAGAATTCTTCAAAATATGAAATTTTTAAAATAAATTTTGAAAATTTTTCATATATTTTTTAACAATTTTAATATTAGGTAAAGTTCTTAAAGATTTTAAATTATAAGAATTGAAAGAATATATACTTTAAACATAAAGTTTTCAAAATTAATTGATGAAAGGCTCGTATAAATTAACGAAATTAAAAGAAATAAATATTGTAGGCCAACTAAACGAGCAAAATTACATAAGATATAAAGATTTATTAATAATTAAATTCTCATTCCATTAGAGAAACAATATACAACGTAAACGTTTCGACTGCACTACAGTCTTCTTCAATACATAAAACTCAAATATTAAAATACAAAGTTAACAATTCTTCGCTGATGAACAATGGATAAGTAAGACGATTGGTCTGAGATTCTAAGTTTTGCGACATTTAATCATGCTGTGGAGATTTTACGCGAATTAATTAATATCAGAGAAAATTGAAAAATTTTTCAACTTACATTATCGTTTTAACAAGTTCTTCTTCTCGAAATTTCAAGTGTGTGTTGCGAAATCTAAATAACAAATGTCAAGGTAGAGAGCGTGATGTATATATTTATTACCAATGTTTTTCTAAACTATGATTCAGCTAATTTTTTAAGTATGTCAAAATAACTACTGTCTAGCAATTCAGTGTCTTTGTTTACATTAACTCCATTTTTCTGTTCTTTAATATGGATCATTTCAGATATTAGCCTTTTATGGTAATTCTTTTCATGATCCATAATCTTAGTGTTATCCCAGTCAAATGTATGCTGTTCATTTAGAATTCGGTTGTCACGGAACACATTCTAAATGAACAGCATACATTTGACTGGGATAACACTAAGATAATGGATCATGAAAAGAATTACCATAAAAGACTAATATCTGAAATGATCCATATTAATAAACCGAAAAATGGAATTAATTTAAACAAAGACACTGAATTGCTAGACAGTAGTTATTTTGACATACTTAAAAAATTAACTGAATCATAGTTTAGAAAAACATTGGTAATAAATATATACATCACGCTCTCTACCTTGACATTTGTTATTTAGACTTCGCAACACACACTTGAAATTTCGAGAAGAAGAACTTGTTAAAACAATAATGTAAGTTGAAAGATTTTTCAATTTTCTCTGATATTAATTAATTCGCGTAAAATCTCCACAGCATGATTAAATCGTCGCAAAACTTAGAATCTCAGACCAATCGTCTTACTTATCCATTGTTCATCAGAAGAATCGTTAACTTTGTATTTTAATATTTGAGTTTTATGTATTGAAAAAGACTTTAGTACAGTTGAAACGTTTACGTTGTATATTGTTTCTCTAATGGAATGAGAATTTAATTATTAATAAATCTTTATATCTTATGTAATTTTGCTCGTTTAGTTGGCCTACAATATTTATTTCTTTTAATTTCGATAAAGTTTTCATATATATATATATATATATATATAAATATTAAAAATTATAATTCAAAATATATTACCATTTTCAAATAATTATATAAATAAATATAACAAGAGAAATAAAAAAATACTACATTTAAATTAATGAAACTAAATAAAGTGCCGTAACTTACCATCTTTGCTTCATCTTTTCCAGATCCAGAAGAGGCTCTCTTCCTCTTTCTGTTTCTTCGTTTAGAATTTCTTTTCGTGGGCGATATGAGTTGTTTCTCGTACTCTTCGTTGTCATTACAATTTGTCAAATTCAAAGGATCACAAATATTTGGTGGAATAATTACTTCAATAATTTCCTTTTTGTGCTTTGGAGTAGGAAGTGGACTTGATTTTGGAGTTACTGCATTCATAGCTCGATTTATTTCTTCATCTTGCATGCTATTTAAATTTAAAGGATCACAAATGTTGCCCCCGAGTAAGAATTTCGTGGGAGGTATAATCGCACCTTCCTTCTTTCTGCGTTTATAGGGAGGAAAGAATTTTCCATTGCTGCTAAAACTGCTTTGAGGTCGTTTCCTATTGTTGAATTTGAAATGACGATTATCATCATGCTTGTTGTGCTTTTTGTGCGAGAGATTAAAAGGTTTTCTAGATTTTTCATTTTCTTTCTTGTTGTTTTGACCCAATTTTAGAGGACGATCCAATTGTACAGAAGACATTTTGTATAAACTGAAAAATTAGAAAAATAGACATTACATAAAAAATCGATTATGATGTAAAGATTCAAAAAAATATATAAAAATATCCTATCAATTAATATATAATGAGTAAATAAAAAGAATATAGAAATATAAATAAATTAATTGAAAAAAACCAAAAAATGAATAAAACTATAATAAATTATAATGTAAAAATAATCTTGAAGAATTATTATACTCAAAAAGTATGATATAATGCATATGATAAATAACATTATAAAATATGCATATGATACATGTAGAATCATTTTATCGTTAGAAGAGTGCAATTGGCTGTCTTTTTTAAAAATACATATACATACATACATACATATATATATGTATATATATATATATATATATATATATATATATATATATATAGAATAAATTAAGTCAATAATAAATTGACATAATAATAAAAATTAACAAACTAGTTTTAATTGAAATATAATCATAAATAAAACAAATAATTTATCATAAATAATAAATTGAACAATTTGATTAAATTTTTTTGTTACAGATTTTATGTATATATATATATATATATATATATATATATATATACATATAATTAATTTATTTTTATTTATTCATTATATAGGTATAATTTAACTTATATAAAATATTCTTTTTAACACATTAGTTGCTTTCCATTTACATCAAAACTCAGATAAATCTCACTTCTGTCTTTCTTCTACATCCATGTTAAAGAAAGACAAAAGTGAGATTTATCTGAATTTTGATGTAAATGGAAAGCTACTATTGTTATACTTTTCATCATAGTAAAATATGTATCATTATAAGATAACGATTAAAAATTCGTCTTATGACAAACTTTATTTTATATACTTTATTCTTCCTTGAAACATATTCCAATATTATATCGAATATTATATCTAACATAAAACAAATGGAAATATTTAAAATAGTTGTGATAGAAATGCGCGGACGATCATGTATATTGTATATAATGTTATAATTTTTATTACGTTTATTAGAATTTAAATAATATATCCAAATTTTTTTGTATAATTCGAAAAGAATTGCATAAAGTTTAAACATTTTTTCATACTATTATGTTTTATGTATGTATATATATTCTTTTATATTATACATATAAAATATTTATATTAATATTTATTTTTCCCAAAAAGGACAATTTTAAATACAGTCTAAAAAAAGTACAAGAATGTCTTTTATATATAAAAAAATAAAAAAAAATTGTAATAATCTAGTTTTTTGCACTCTTCTATAATAATTTATATTTTTCTTTCCAAGTGAAGTCTGAATATACGTCTATTTCATTTTAAGCGCAAAAAGTGTAAAAAATGCAATTAAATCACAAAGACTATATTCGTTTTCTTATTCTTCTTCTTGTCTATTTTTCTAATTTGTGTTTGTAAGTCACATTTTATCTTGTATATTTCGTTATTCACACATAGATTGAAATATATTGATGGTTTTGGAAAGAAAAGAAGAAATATTTCTAAAATGAAAATAAATAAAATGACAATACTCTCTACACTTTCTACACTCTGGCGGTAATTCATAGGATAACACGAATACGCATGCGTCGCGCTACGCAGAGGAGCAGCCAGCCGCTTCGACGGCATGTCGCGAATGTACTATATCCGACATTACGGACTTTCTTACGCTCGATATTCTCGTCCCTGATTGCGAATATGTGTACTCACCTGAAGAAACAATCGCTCTCACCGGTCTCTTTGTCCCAATTACTCAATTACGATTATCTTCCAAACAATTCTCGTACGTTTCGTCTATAATTGCGCATACCTTGCGACGCTTGCCCGTCTACGATGGCGAGTAACTGCTTATCGAGTGCGAGCTGGTACGAGCGACGACCGACTCGTGTCGCACTGCGACGCCATTTTCTATTAGGCTTCGTTGAATATCAAGGCCGTATTCATCAATTGCAAAACCCTTCAGAAACTAATATATTATTACAAATTCTTATAATTACTGCAAAATCAATTCTAAATTTATAAATATTTTATTTTTCCAAATTTCAAATTAAACTGCCAAATTTTATTTTCATTTTTTCAAAGCGAAAAACATGGAAAATGTAATTATTGTATGTGTATATATATATATATATATATATATGTGTGTGTGTGTGTGTGTGTGTGTATGACATATATACATATATATATAAAATTGAAGAGATTAACATTTTTACAACATGTTACTAACAATAAGAATATATATAATAAAAAGAAGTGTGGAGAAAGTATACATCTGAAGCGAACATACTTTTAATAATATCACTCAATATAAATAAAAAAAATTTTTAAATATATTAAATCATACCTAAATGTATCATTCGTAAGATAAATATGTAATAAATGAATCAAATTTTGGTTTGCAAAATTAACTCGAATAAAAGAGCAACCGTGTTCTAGTTCGTGTGGACCCCGTTTAGTGTATATATATTAGTATAACGGCGTTTTCTAATACGTTAAATTTTCGCAGTTGCACTTCTCATTTTTTTCTTCGTTGCATTTTCTAAATTATTTTTAGAAAATTAAAAAATTTGAAATCAACCGACAATCAATTACGTAAAATTTCGAAGTTTGTCAAAGAATGGCGTTGCATCGTTCGTCAACGGGCAAAAATCACGATAGTCGCAATTTTATTGATCATACGAAACAGATGCGGTTACTCGAAGATCGGAATTGTGAACAATATATTGACACAGAAGTGGGACAAACAATTCCATGGGTAAATAAAAAAAAACATGATAAAATTTGACTAATCAAAAACTTGAGGTTATTAATAAATTTATTTGAATATATTGAATAGGATATTGAATATTATTGAATGTTATAGGAGTTATATAGTTGTTGAGAAACTGCAATAAGCTTTTCTTTAAACAAACTTATACATGCATGTGGCAACTAGATAGATTTTCTTAAAAATAATTTGAAAGATAAAGCTATTTTGAAAAAAAATTTTAAAATACTATATATAAGTAATTTGTCAATTCCATATTAATAATATAATAAATAACCCATATATATAAATATATATATATAAAACTCTATTAGAAAAAATCCAGTTAGTATATATATAGTTTCTTCCTCATTAAACAATTAAGTTCAAATTATTAAATCAAATTGATAATTATGATACATTTTAATATGTCACGTGTATATATTGTGTGACAAGTTTATTTTTAATTTTAGAATGAAGCGTGGGACAGTTTCTGGTTTCATATTTTTGAATTATTTGTAACTTCTCCGACTGCAAAAAGAAGCACTCCTGTGCCTCCGAACGCGCCTATAAAGCTGAAAAAATCTTTCTCTAAAGTGGGATTAAAACCTAAAAAGCTTCACTTCGCAGATAAGGAAATAGGTGAAATGGAAGATGAAAACTGTTCCCAGAAAAACGTAGATTATTCATTAAAAGTGCTTGATTGCAAAGCAATATTTTCGAAAGATGAAGGCGAATTGAAAGAAAATTTAAGTAGGGAAAATTTGAACGCTATGTTGCGAAATATACAATTTGAGACAGATGATAAAGAGAATAAACAATACGAAAATGAACAACATAAAAGAAAAGTGAGACACGATCGTTATTCTGTCATAAAAGAACGTGCGAAATATGATAATAATTATACACAATCGTTGAAATTAAACTGTAATTCGAAAGGTAAATTTATACACTTTCGTATATAAGTTAGTGGAATATTGATTGTTGTCATTAATTGGTCAGTATAATAATGATAATTAATACAATATATTAATTAATTAATAAGTTTATTGAATATATTTAAAAAAAAATTATTAAATTAGTGTGAAAATAGCTCACTCAGTATATATTAATAATTCTTTAATTATCAATATGATTGTGATTATTAAATTTTAAATCAGTATGTGAATAATAAATAGATTAATTGAATGTTTAAAAAATAGCGTTAGATTAGAATATAATTATATTGTAATATTATTAACATATATTAAAGATTAATTAATTGAAGCAGTACAATGTGATTGACGATATAATAGAAAGAAATGTAAAATGTAGCAAATGCTATGAAACGTGTGTGAAATCGTATGTAATAATTGTATTGCGATAAATAAGGTTGTGATTATACATATAAAGTATAAGCAAGTTTTATTATAAGAATTATAATAATCAATTATCATATACTTATAATAATCAATTGTTTAATATCAAATATAATATATATTTACTTAATTATTTAATAAATACAATAAAAAAAAATTAAATAAGAATATATATTATTTTTAATCATATAAATTATCGTAGTCAACACAAGTAAAAAAAATTACAGTATAGTGGATTCCTCCCCCTGCCACTACCATAGGGGATCAGATTTTAATTTACAGATTTTATGCCCAAAAATGTAAATGTACAATATCGAGTATATCTTGACATCCGAGTATATCTTGAGTCAAAATTTAAGCGTATATTTTTCTATCGCTCTAAAAATAATGAAATAAATAATTCGACTTACAATATATCGACTATTCTTCTTCGGTCTCGGCGTATTTCGAATTCCTCGCTGACACCATTTCACGTAAAAAACCAACTTTTTGTGTCGGAAACTCCTCGTAGAAGAAGCTTCAAAACACTTATCCACTTGTGTTACTTATTATTCTTTTTTCGTTGACGACGCCTGGGTTTTATAACTATGACATTACATTTTCGACGCATTTCAATAAAACACGAGAATCGATCACGATGTCGGTATACGATAATTAACGACATAAAGACACTAATTATAATAATATTCATACTCATACTTCGAAGGACCAAGGACCGACGTGACATGCGACGCAGATGACAGATGACCGCGCAAATGTTGACTACGAACAATGAGAAAGTGCACCAGAGGGCAGCAGCATGCAGCATTCTGGATTGTGTTCGGAAATATATTCACCTAGGGTGAAGAGCAATCAGGACAAAGGGATTCTCGGTCTCCGATTGGTCGGCCAAATTCTGCTTTGACGAATCAGAGACCGAGGATCTCTTTGTCCTGATTGGTCGAACGATTCATCCTAAATGAATATATCTCCGATCACAATTTAAAATACTGTTGCTCTCTAGTACACTTTTAATTGTTTGTGATTAACGATTCGTGTGCTCAACGCCGGTTCGGTCCGCGAATTTACGAGTGTGAATTTACTAATTAGTGTCATGTCTTTATGTCGTTAATTATCATACAAATTTGATCGCGCCGCGTGTACCGATATCGTAATCGCAATTTCACGCACGAAATTGAGCTCGGCGAACTCGGACGTACGCCACGATTCCTTTCATACCCCCCTCCCCCCTCTTCTCATTTTTTGTCTCAAAACTGGTAGTGAGCTCGCGGAGCTCACCTCTAACATCGTTGGACAATATTTTCGCAACGTCTCCGAAATACGTGTTTGATGAAAAATATAATCAGCAAAACTCCTGCGCAGATTTCTTCATCGTCGAATATTCGATGAAATATAAAATATAGTGAATAAGTGTAGTGAAGTGGGCAATTCTAGAATAATCGGCGACTCCTGAAGTGCACCGCGGAGGAAGTCGCCATTGTCGTTCGATAAGGCCCTCCGACATAAATGGGCCTTGAAAAAAGTGGCGACGCGAAAATGGAGCATCGGATCTGTTCGCGCGCGATTAATAAGCTTTCGCGCGATTCTCGCGTTTGATCGAAACGCGTCGAAAATGTGATGGATAAAACTCGAGTGTCGCCGCGCGTCGCGAACAAAAAAAAATAACGCGAGTGCAAGTGCGTTTCGCGAAAGTACTTTTATACAAGGACAATTCCTAACGCAGAAGTTCGGTTTGTACATGAAAATAAAAATGGCGCAAGCGAGGAATCCGGAATACACCGAGACCGGAAGAAGAATATGGTCAAAATGTGAGTCGAATATTATATTTATTTTATTATAAAGCGATAAGCGATAGAAACATATATACGCCTAAATTTTGTATTTTTGTGCGTAAAACACGAATCTAACCTTCTCTATACTTGACGACAATTTCGACAAAATCGAAAATAACGGAGCTCTCATTATTATCATATATTTGCGAGTATATTTGTTTATAGCAAACATGTTTAATGATTTTGCAATTTTCAAAACGATATAAATCTTGAATGAACTCTTTTCTCTCTTTATATTACAATAATATAATTATTCTTAAATTATATGTGTAATTCTCAATAATTTTTATTAATTTAAAAGTGAAATTTTCTTAAATTTATAGAAATTTTGAGATAAATTCATTTATTTTGTATCTTACACATTATGATATATATTTAAATTTCTCACAAACATTTTACTATATATATATTTCAATGTATCGCATCTATATGAATAATTAAGTAAATAGTCTGATAACAATTAAAGCGCACCACGTCCATCATGAAGAGAATCTATTTTATTATATTAATCTATTATTTCTATTTAATATTTTATTATTAATTTAGTATTCTTTTTATATTTAAAAAAAAAATTTTTTTGAGAATTATTGCAATAAAAAATAAGAAATCTGTTTTATCGATTGATAGGAAAGTCGGTAATCTATTTTATTTTGTAGTTTGTAATAAGAAATGTGAAGGACAGAGGTCGCCACTTAAATAAAAATTATAAAATATATAAAGAACAACGAACTCGGTTGCATTCACAATCAGTTTTCAATATTCGTTGCTATTAAAAATGTAAAAATTATGATGTTTTTACATTATGCATAAACTAAATGAAAGCGCATTTAGTAATTCGCTGATAAATATATACAGTAAAGCGGAAATATATGTGGTGTATGTGCGTGTGTGTTTTGTATAGTTGGTTCTTTAATTGAAAGGTTTAAAGATGGAATTCTAATCCTCATCTTTATTACTCCTTTGTTAAAAAATAGATAGATCTTTTCTCATATTTATTAAAATATAGAAAAATTAAAAATTCAGTACATAAACGTAAGCAAAAGTTATATTTGTACAAGAATTTACATATATGATCCCTCCGTATATAATAAAAATAAATAATATAAATTAGTATAAATAAAAACATTTTTCCTCAAAAATTTTCACTGGTGCAGATCGTAAAAAAAGTATATGCATAATGATGTTATATCAAAGGACAGATATACATTATTAAAACATATATATTTTTAATCTCTTTTTTGAATGACAAAATGATTCAGTTATAAAAGAGTAACCGCGTACATCGACAAATTTCGAATTCAATCTTGATTAATAAAAAAGAAAAAGCAACAAATAATATATTTGAAAATTACAATATTCTATAAAAAGATATTGTGATCCAAATTGAGAGATATATATTGATAAAAAAGAAAAAAATATACATTTTAAATAATTAATAAAGAATTACATTGAAATGATCTGTTTAAGTAAGCATTACTTAAAATTACAAGTATCAATATTTAAATTAAATTAAAATAAAATTTTGAGTGTAAAGAATTAAAAATTTTTAAATTTGAAAAAATTAAAGAAAGACAAATGAAAAAGTTCAGAGAGAGAAAAAAACGTATAAAGAGAGATATTTTTAAATTTATTATTTAATTATTTACTTATTTATTATTTAGAGGTTTTATTTTTTTCTTAAATATTTACTCATTTTACACAAATATACTGATAAAAAATATAATAATAAATTATAATTTGAAAAACTTTCAAAACTATAACTTCTCTCTCTTAAATTAAAAAAAAAGTTAATTTTTTTACAAGAAATATCTTTTCAAAAAGGTTTTTGTTGAAAATTGAAACAAAATATTAAATAAATATGAAATTACGTGTAGATTAGAGCAATATTTTTTAATATTATTTTGAAAAAAATAATTGTAACTGAAAAAATGTATACTTTTTTTACTGATACTTTATCGATATGTAGGTATGTACATACATACAATATATATCGCAGTTTGTCGCACAACGGAGAGTCGCTGCATCCGCTGACGTCATGGTGACCCGTCGCGACCCCGGCAAACCCCGGCAACGATATTAACATAACGATTTACAATTGCTTATATGCGCGCACAATCGGTTGGTTTCCGCTCATTGACTCTCTTTTCGCGTATCCATTTCACGCGTTTTAATAATTCGCTATTAAGGTCGTCTTAAAACAATCTACAGGGTGCAAGTAAATTATTAAATGATGATCAGATCATAGCTACATAAAATGCATTGCATTTTGATAGTTTGTTAGAACATTCTCATAAAATTTTCAAAATTGGTATACAAAATTATCAAAATTTTAAACAAATTTCTAAAAGCTCGGTCACAAATTTCAAGAAATACAAACTTTTGTAAATACTTGTAAATTCATCAACTATTAAAACTATTACAAGTTTTTTAAACATTTTTTTATAATTTTACAATTTTTGAAATAAATAAATATATTTCTATCAGAATTTTGTTAATCTTTTAAATTTTTTTTTAATTTAAGGAAAATAATTTTTAAAGTTTTTAAAATTCTTAAAGTTTCTGAAAAATTTAGCTCTTAAAATCTCTTAACAATTTGAAAGTTTTTGATATTTATAATAATTTTAAAATTCTTGAAGATTTTTTTTACAACATTTTTAATATATATTTTTAAAATCCTTGAAATAAATAAAATATTTATAAACTTTATTATAGTTTTTAATTGCTATATCTTAGTTTCTATATTTAACAAAAAACACTTTTTAAAAGTAGCTCTTTAGTCTAAGAAATGCGAAAGAAATGTATTAAACTTCTTTATTATATGTGTTTTATTTTCTTAAAATTGAGATGTTCAAAACATATATAAAAATGTTATTTTGTGGACGAACAAATGACAATTTTCTTTGAAATTAATGAAATTTTTTATTTGTAAATTTGGGAGCGCCAATAAAAAAATTTTTTTTTTAAATTTCTCGGAAAAATGAAAATTACTTATAATAAGGCATATATAAGGGCTCCGCCTGTTTATAAAAAGAATGACCAAACGAAGGATATAGGGAGAGATCTACTTTTTTACTATCTTCTTCTCTTTTTGTCATCGATCCTTTATCTATGACACTCCCATGTTTGTGAACAACCTACGCCCCTCGTTATATACTTTTTCCAAATTATATTATCATAGTCAACCCTCTAACAATTAAAACTGTTATAATTTCTATTAAATTCAATTTTTTGTGTATCACATTAAAAGAATTATTTGCGAAATTTAGAAATATAAATGTTGTTTTTTTTTCATTCTAAAAGTATAAAAATCTGATAAAAATAAAAAAAATCAGAATTTCTGAATAAAAAATTAATCAAATTTATCTTTTAAAGCAAACTTTTAAGAAAATTATTAAATATAAATAAACATTATATATATATATATATATATATAACTCTATATTGAGTTCATCTTAATAATATACGCATGTTTATAATATTATTCAATATTAATTAAATATCAAAAAAGATAATTTTATATATACATACAAACATTTTTAGTAATAATTATAATTTAAAGATTCTGATGATTAAACTATTAATTTAAAATCAACCGATTTTATTTAAGACAATGAGAAAATGATTAATGAGATTCCAAAGAGCTGCAAAATTTCATAATTTTACATTCGCCTAGCAACATGATTTGAATCGAGTCATGGAAGCGATGATAACGAGAGAACGCGCGTACCCGAGCGAGCATATCTCGGGTTATCTGCTTTTTTTGGTGACAGTAACGAGGACCAAAGGAGCGCGCGGAAAATGTTATGTTAACTACGCGAGAGATTAGTGTGACTGGACCACAGGTCATCGGGCGAGAGATAGATTCACGATTAATCGAATTGACCGCTTTTCAAACATTGTTCATGCAAAATAATATATACGAATAAAAATTATTATGAATTCTTTCATTTATATAGAAAAAATATATTTTCGCTCCATTATTGTACCGCGATTGCCATGATTTTCAGGTAAAGTCTAGAAGAAAATTCTCTTCGTGTATATTTATTGTATAAAATAAATATCATTTTTTCATATATTTTATTTATTTATAAAATAAATTTTAATAGCATATATAGCATATATATATATAGCAAAAATAATTTTTTTATATGCTTGTTTTATAAATAATAATAATAATAATAATAATACGCACAATCAAATATACGCGTTAAAGATACTTAAATGTTCAAATACTTATAAATACTTTCAATAATTAGCGGAAAAGAAAAAGGAAAGAAAGTAGAATGGAACGACAGAAGAAAGTAAAAAAAAGAGACAAAGCAAAAGATTTCAAAAATTACGCCTTTGAATATAAATTCTATTTTATTGCTATAATGAATGTAACGGTCAATGCCATCATCTGTATGCTATTAATCGAGACGTCTGGTATATTTTTGTCGTGGCCTACTGATTTACTTTATGAAATCTCGGCTTGGATTCCTTTAAGTCCCAATAAAACAGAATGTTTAAAAGTATTACTATATTCCGAAAGAATTAACAATTGTCTCGCTCATTTTAATACAGTATAGCGTTAGTACGATAAATAATAAGTGATACCTAATTAATTGATTAAGCAAATAATAAATTGACAATGTAGCATATGGCTTACTTCAGAGTTTCTGGATATGTGCAAAATTCGATTCTATTATATTCAAGATATCGTTCTTTATCTTGCATACAAATAATTCTCTTGTAATGTTATGTACAAGCTTGAACATGCGCATGCAATAAACAAATTTGCGATAAATAAAATTCTTCTGTCTCGCATTTTCACTAAGAAACAGTTTTGATCAAAGAACATATCCTTAAAATATAATTTTCACAATTTTTTAATGACTTTAAATCTGCCTATATTTTTTATACGTATATAAGAATAATCGGAAAATGCGATTAGGAAATCTATTATTAACAATAAATTTATGAATTGTTATAGAATGTATGAATTAATATTATCATATTATACACCCACACACGCACATTGTGTGTGTTTTAAATATTATTTCTTCAAATTCCTATTCATTTCAATCTTACATCATATGGTAGTTTATCGATGAAGTTTTGAAATAGTCTGTATATATGTGACAATAGTTCAAACTTACGGAATCATGCGCACTTCCATATTATTCATGAACATGATCGCATGCATAGAAAAAATGCATTTGCATGTGAACGAGAATGTGTCTCTTCAGGTCGGCAAATATCTGATTTTATTTACCGTATGGTTCATTTAAAACTTGAATTGTTTTTTATAATTACACACACATATATATATATATATATATATATATATCCATTATTCTCTCTATGCATATCGAATTTATTTTGCTATACCGTTATCATGGAAGCCTCTGGCCCTATTTCGTAAGAACGAATGATGAATGTGCTGCTCCGATAAAATTTTTTGGATTTGGGCTACAGTATAAAAACATTATAGGGTCATCGAGGTCTCGACGCTGATAAGATTATTGACGTCGAATGGTTATAAGTGCATCGGTTATGTAAAATGATATGTTGGGACCAAGATGAATTCTCGAACGACAAAATATATATAATATGGCATGATTAAGTCTATCAAAGATTAATAAGAATTATGTCAAGAGATGCAAAATCAATCTTTTATCTTGACTGTTATTTTAGTTATTGATTAATTATTGACCGATTCTGCGCTGATATCGAAAAATGATCTGATTTTCGAATTCTGCTCTACAACTTTAAGCTTTGATCATTTCGTTAATATCCAAATGCAATCTCAGTCTTTGGAGCAAAATTTGAAATTACTTATAATTGCAGAAGTCGCGCGCATACAGTGAGAGATTTAAGCGATCCTGCGTGTACGTGCATATATTTAATAATTATTAGAATATACGCATAACGATCCTTCAAAAAAATATGTATAAGCTGTTGATTAATGGGCGTGGTGAAGCCAAGTATATATATATACATACAAGTGATATCTGAATGTAAACAGAGCAGCCATATTAGAAATTAATATACACACACATATACATGAAGTAATATCAGATTAATAATAATAAGAATAATATATAATATACAAATATATAAACAATATGGAATTTATTATAGTGTATAAATGTGTTGTACGCATACATGTATATGTATTACCGTGATCTTAATCGGACGTGTAAACCCGTGTAAACCGGTTCCGAAATAAATCGATGATCGCGACCGGATAAATCGAAAGATAATTTTAGATTTAAGTAATTTTATTTAGTAACTTTTATTTATTTAACGCGATAATATTTTATGAATTAAAAGTATTACATTTTTTTTTATAAAAAAGGGACAAAATTTATTTTTCACATTCAAAAAATGTTTATGACAAAAATTGATTCTGCGTGTGTGTATGCGTACACACTTATAAGCATAATATTTATATGTAGGAAATTATATTTGTCAATATATTCCTAATTTTTTTGAAGAAATATATGTCTAATAGCAGAAAATATTAATTAAGAAAATATCGCGTTATTATTATTGATATTTTATCTCGATTTTTAACGGGAGCTACGTACGAAAATGTTCCAAGTACAATTTGATGAAATTTGCTTGAAATGTTGATAAATGTAAATCTGAGAAGATGAAAATGAATTGAAAAAGCAAATACTTGAATCGCAAAACTGATGAGTGGTATATGAATTTGTTGAGATCCAAAATTCTCTAATTGTAAATTAAAGACTGGAAATATCTAACGAAATATATATCGCCAAGCTATCGAGGATTCTTTCAACTCGTGTGCACGACGGCACGTTAAACGCAGTCATTGCCCTAACCGAGCCGAACCGGCCGGCCAGCCAGCCAGCCGGCCGGTCGGTCGGTCGGTCCACCGCGCCGCCACCTGCGCCATTCACGGTCAGCCAATCCCTGTGTCGCCGAAACCGCGTGAAGCATCGTTCTCTTCCCCGTACCTCTTCTTAGCATCCCCATATCATGCCAACGCGGCAAGTCGGATCGCGCGACTCGACGGCTTCTGAACTCTTGCGTGCTCCCGTGCGCACTTCCCCCACATATACAGCAGCGTTGATAGTAGTATGTGGGTAGTGGGAGAGTGCGCTAATGGCACGATAGTAGTAGTCGCGACGGCGCACTGCTACGCGAACACACAGGAAGGGGGAAAGTTGATGGTACGTTGCCAGCCGGTCGACGCGCAACGCGGCCGCTTACGGCTCAGTTCGCTTCGATCGGTCAAGGTGTATCCATGTTATTTGTGTTACAGTTCGTTCTTGCCTTTCGTCTTTCTCGCGTCTTTATTCGCGACGTAACATTGCTTCGTAAAAAGGAATGGAAAAGAGAAATTGGTAACACGTTTCGTTCGATGATTCTTTCTGCGATCTTTCTACAACATATTTTCTCTTCATGCGTTCGTACAGATTTAAACTGATCGTATCCGGTGCCAAGGCCTTTATCTCCTCTCCTCTCGTCCTTCGCATTTACTCCTACCTTTTTTTTTTTTTCTATTCGCTCCTCCCTTCTCTCTGCTCGTTATCTTTCCATTCCACCACCTCCTCGATATCGTGTGCTACACGCTTCCGGCTGACAGTGCGCTTTTTAGGCCTGCGCGCGCGACTCGCGCGATGGACGTCGCACTCGTCGCAGTCCCTTCTCTCCTTTCCTTCCCCCTCTTCCAAAAGCGATTCTCTCGATGAACCGCAGATCTCCCCGACGAACGAAGAGGGTGGAGTCCGTCACGGATGTTTCATACGAGATCGTCAGGCTTTTACGATACGACGACCACGACGACGACGACGACGACGACGACGACCACGACGACGACGACAATGATAATGACAATGACGACGATGACGACGACGACGAGAACGAGAAGGGTATCCCGGGTATCAGATCCTACGCGTTAAAGGACAGGCGCCATGTCGTCGTTTTCCTCCTCAAGCGACCGATCGATCTTCCTCAGCGGCGCAATGTGCGCGCAGCTGGCTGGTATAAACATCTCCTCGGCATCAAGTAAGTGAAGATCGAGCTGAGAACCGAAATCGAGACATCTGATTCAAGTGATTTCTTTAAATACACCATGAAAATATTCTCTATCCACGGAGATGTAGAAATATCTCGCATTTTATACGCGGAATATATATAGAAAAGATTACACACACATATTTTAAACACACACACACACACATCTTTCCTATTCTAAAACTTAACTAATAAACTTTTTACTATTCACGCTTCTAACATTAATTATGATTCTTTTTTTGATAGTTGACTTTTTTTTAAATTTTTCCCATTACAATAAGATAATTTATGCATTACGCAAAAAAATATTCTCGATCGCACTTATAATTGCAGTTACGTGCCTACAATTACAATAAAAATATTACGTATCTTCCACATTTTTTGTATGTTAATTGTATGTGAATTAAAGTAAACTTGTAAATCTTGCTATATATTTTATTTTAATTAATCTTCTCGAAGATGGCTTTTTTTTACATTGTTATGAAAAATTAAAATTAGCCGTTGATGTAGGAAAATTCTATGTGATTTCATTTTTTTATCTTGATTCTTCATGACAAAGTTTTCCTATTTTATTTTTAACTCTAAATTTTATATTAAGTTTAGCTCTTCTATAAATATCTCGTATACTACAAAAATATTTTTTATTCATTGTAACAGAATATGTATCTATATATGTATATTTGTGCCCAAAACTCTTTATTAATTCAACCTTTTTAAAAAGATTTTTTATAAAATGCTAGTCCACCAAGATTTGATGCTTTATAAAAAACCTTTTCGTAAAAAGATTGTTTTTATTAAAAAATGTGTAAAATATATAGATATTTTATACACACACAAACTTTTGTGTATCTTAATATTTTATTATCTGATAAACTTTTTTAATTTTGTTAATTGTTTTTCAAGTTTTTTTAAACATTTTGTTGTGAAAATAATTTGCGCATTATAACTCATTTTTCAAACTATCAAAAATAAATCAAATCTTTCATATACGACTTTTGATGTATCTGATATAATGCTTACTAGATAACGAAAAATTATTGTCTGAAAATTGCTTTTTATTTATATTTATTGGGATGCGGACGTGAAAAAATCATTTTTTTGATATGTATGTTGTGTATAAAATATATTTAATTTTTTTTATATAAAATGTAATATATTTAGATTTGTAAGGCAAGTTCTTAAAATTATATTTTTTGCGTAATGTCTATACAAAGTACTTTATTTAGATAGTTATAAATAACATTTAGGGCCGGTTGTTTCAACTTCTCGATAAATTTTACTTGACAGATAGTATATATCTTTGTTTTTTGTTTTCAGATAAATTTTTAATAAAAGACGAACATATGCTATATCTGTCGGATAAAATTTACTAAGAAGTTGAAACAACCGGGTCTTAATGTTATTTATTATTAATAATTAATTTCTCTTTCTTTAATGTATTGTTCTGTTATTAGATAATAATAATGATAATTCTTTAAATTTATCTTTTTTACTATAAAAAATATTAGAATGCATATAATTATACTTTGCAAAATCTATTTTCTTGATGTAAATGTTGATTCAGTATAATTTTTTTTGTGATTTATTCACTTATGCTGTTACAATGCAGTTTTATAATACTGTGTACATATTTTATATTATAGCGTAATACATAAGAGTATATGTAAAGTATATGTAAAATTTAAAAAAATAAGTATTTTTGGCACGAATGCTGGTTCGAAGTATAACTCGCTATCAATTACGTAATGGCGAGATAACGCGATCGCCACGCGGTTTTAACATGGTTCCTTAAAAAAATCAGAGATAGATATATTAGACTAATTGTAAGCCAAATATGAAGTACGAAAAATAAGTTGATATCTATATTAATGAATTTGCATTATTTCCTATTAAATTTAAATTAAGTTTTAAAGTGTTAAAAATTAATGTAAAATTAAAAGAAGTTACAAAAAAATATGCTATTACAAACTATCGCTTAAGATTTAGAGTTTCGCGAATATAGAAAATATATATATAACTTCACAATAGTAATTTTGTTGAAGATTCGTGGAGATTTATTTGTTATACTTTTTTCATTTAATATTTATTTTTTTCTTGATAACTGTCAATTCAAATCTACTATTCGTATCAATATTTCATTTATAATAATTTATTATATAGTTTAGTTTTAATTCCCATTTTTCTTTCAGTAAAATTTTAATTTTAATTCGTTATTTATACTCTTTTATTATAGCTTTTTTTTTATCTGAACTGATTAAAAACTTACACATACACACAATTTTCTAAAATTGGAGTTAATAAATATTTGAAAATTAAAGTAGTTATTAAATAATTTAAAAAACTTGAAGAAAATTATTAAAGAAAATCAATACATATAAATATAGAAAAATGTGTGTGTGTGCAGCTAATCTTATTGTTAAATAAAACTAATAATGTTAAGAGTACATGTAATTAAAAATGGAATATTTTTCATTGAAAATTCTCGCATTGAACGCATTTCTCTGGGATAAACGGCACACCCAGTTAGTAGTGGTATAGTGTTTAATTATATTAACCACGCTATAGAGCAATATTCCCTGAGTCATTCCTGTTACATATACTTATTTCGTCGCATCACCCTAATTCGTTAGTCTTTTACACAAGCATTTCTACTTTATTATTTCTCAATGAATTTTAAATCTTTTTATTTACGCGAGTATTTTTCTAAAATTACAGATAATAATATCATTAGATTATAAGCGATAATGAACAATCATGTGGTAATTAATAATTTTAACAATAGAGAATTATTGATATATTTATCTTTTGCACACGATTATTTTTGTTAGAAAGATTCAAAAAATGAGGTAAAACTTGATATTAATTATTAATTAAATATACACTGTTATTTAATAAAACCAAATTATATGTATATTACATTATTAATCGTGAAAGTAAAATTTTGAATGAATAATTTTGTGTTTGATAAATTATATATGATAATTTAAATTATATTTTAATTTTCAGATATATAACTAAATTCTTTCGAATAAATTCGAGTTATTTTGAAAACAAAAAAGAAATCAATTTTATATGTATGTATATGTTCGTGTATGTGTAATCAAATATTATTTTTTTTATTTTTGTATTTTATCTTTGATTTTCTATTTTTATATCCTATTTATTAAAATGATACATATTTATGATGAAAGTAATAAGCAGATAATTTTGTGCATTGCGTGAGTATATAAATATTTTTCTAATCTTTTTTTCTCCAAGCATAAATAGAATTCTTTTATTCTCGATTAATTAATTATAAATAAAACAAATATTTCTAGTTTCAACAGAACATCATTGTTTATATGAGACATTAGTATTTATAAAAAAAAAATATATATATACATATATATATTATTACATTTCTGTTATATATTGATATATATTGATATCATACTTATTTATGAACTTAAAAAAAAACAATTTTTAATTCGAAAAATCAAACTTCTTCTATTTCGCCGAGATAAGCAAGCTAATTCATCCTCTGATGAGCAAAGGACAATATACAATATGCTTTCTCCCTTTTTGAAATATAATTTAACAATATACATATAATATTAAAGTGCTTTTTCATATTAAAAACATATTTTCTCAACCAATTTAATTATACAATTAGATCCTCATCTTTTGATTTTTAATCTTTATTCGATTAGCGAACGTGAAACATTTAACATAAAATAAAAAACAAACAATAGAATTATATATGCATTAAAATTAATAAAAATACCATTTCGCTTTCTAAATCATTGCTTAACGCATATATGAATGTCTGCGTATGATATATTCGAAAATATGCTTGAAATGTGAACTTAATATCTAAAAGCTTATATGGCTTCTAGCGTAACTTGTTGGAGCGCGAATGACGAGTGGTAACATGCTCTTATCCTGCGCCGGATAGACGAGCCATCGGCTTGTTTGCTTGAAACGCGTCGAGAGCCACCGCCACGTATGTGCATAGCTCATGCGCGAACGCGGATAGTCTGGCGCCAGCAGGTGCGGTTAAATATAGCTTATGCAACGGTATCTTTCTCCGCTTACTCGCTTGACTCCCTCCGCCTTTTTCTGTTTGTCTCTTTCCTCTGCTATTTGAAAAAAAAACATGGTTGATAATACAATACATAATGTGAAAATATTTAAAAAAATGTTTGAACTTTACTTGAGAATCTGTTCATTTAGCTCCCGATAATCAGTTTATTCAGTTTGTTGCATAACTTATTAAAAAATGAACTTTTGTTTCCAATCCAACCTAATCATAATGAAAAATATGTTCTTATATAGATTTATTTGGCACCGTACTATAACTATATATAGAGTTATAAGCATATATATGTATGTGTTTGCAAAAATATATGTATTTATTAATGTCAGCCTTTTATTATATAAATAAATATAAAAAATAAATATAAATGGTTTTTGTAAATAAATAAATAAAATGTCGTTTATATGTAAAAGAACAGGATTATTTTCTAAAACATTGTCTCCGCTTTAGAAAAGATGCATTTGGCAATTTTCACAGACATCTTTGACGCAAAATATCTTTTCATTTTCTATATGTATATAAATGCAAGAAAATAATAATTGTTGATGTTAGTGTAATAATTAATATTATAAGTATTATAGTATATAAATATATTATTTATATAAATTTATTTTAAAGGATATTTTGTAAAAGATAAACTTAGTCCAGTATAAGCTTATGATTATAAATCCGTCGACTCATTTGCGTATTTTAATACATGTCATTCATATTGACCAACATGCTTCATTTGCATCTGCAACAAACATGGAGTCCCAGTCGCGTATCTTGTGTCTTATAACACGATAACATTTCCATTTATATGTATAATATTTCATCTTATTTTTCGCATTTCTATAGAATCAAAGGTCTCCTGATATGTTACAAAAAATTTGATCGACGCAATATATAAAAATTTTTTTTATAATTTTCTGAACAACTTTTAAGGATTTTTCTTCTTGACTATTAAGAAAAATTGTAATGTATTATAATGTAAGTAAAGCGTTTTTTTATTACTTGTTTTATCTTTTGTATAATATGTACAATATGTACAAATAAAGAAATATTTTAATTATAATTTTTTTGATCAACTTAAAGGAACTATTTTTTTTTATAAAAAATTATTGCAATTTTTCGATTTTATTTATTTATTTTAATATCTTTAAAAAAAAATTTTTTATATATACAAAATATTTCTCACAGATAACGATATACGGGTGTCTTTTTAAACTATTAACTTTTTCCGTTTAAAAATTAGACGCAAATTTCTGTTACAAAAAATAATTATTGATATTGTCCATTTGATTTTCTTAATATTTTCTAAACTTTTTACAATGTATATATTTTTTGAAAAAAATTGGATTAGATATTTTTAAATTATTTTATTATTATTCCTTTTTTAATCACATTTCTTTAATGAATTTCTTTACAATATTTCTTTGATAAAAAATTATTTAAAATTTAGAAATCTTATTAATCTATAATTTAAAAATAATCATGCGATAAAACTATTTTAGTAATAATATGACGAGTTATTTCAATATTTCTAGTTTTGTCAATTAACAATATCTTATAATGAGAAATGCATGTACGCTTAGGGAATTTCAGGAATTTTTAGAGAGTTTCAGGCGTTCCCGTTGTAAAACGGTATTCTGTAGACAGAATAATCCATAACTTGTGTCAGAAAAAAAACATTTTTTTCTGGTGTAATATTACACTCACGAAAAGTCTCGAATGAAAATTGTGCATTGGACGTTTCTCAAAATCTTTCTCCGAATATTTTTCTAACCACTCATTTGTCTTGATCTAAAATTGGTATATAATAATATTAATAATACCATTTAATAATTTAATAAAAATAAAAAATTAAATTAAATTTTATTTAATAATAAATATAAATATTACATTGTTGTGCATTTTCAGTTATAATAATTTTTTCGGTATTATTTTATGAATAATATGTAATATATCCTATAAGAAAGTATATATGTATTGCAGTTATAAAAAATATAAACCATACAATTATGTATTTATTTATTTATAAGTTTTTTCTATTAATATATTTTTATATTCTATATAATTAATATAGAAGTAATTAATATAAATCAAAAACATTTTTTTGGAAAACAGACTATTCTAAATAATTTCTCTCTCTCTCTCTCTTTCTGTGAAATTACGACTTTATAATTATATTTTTTATTAATGTCGACAATTTAGGAATGTTATTAACTATTTAATGGAGAAAGAGTGCAATTAAACGAATAAGAAATAAACATTAGAAATAATATTCTCTTTATTTAATTTTAAATAAAAGGTTTAATTACTTTAATTTTAACTATTAAAATAATATGCATTAACAATATTAGATTATAAACGAATATAACAATAAGTTTAAATATTACAAATTCTTAGTCAAACGATATATATACATATATGTATAATTTTTTGAAATAGAGAATATGCGCGAAATTAAAGTGTATCATTATTCATTCAAAGTAATCATACAAAAAAATTATACATTATTTTTTCCGAACAAATATGTATGCAAAAATAGCTAAATTGATAAAATTTGTTTTTTTATACATATATTACAATAATCATTTTAATTTTATTAATAATCATATGTAGAAAGAGATAAATTATTTCGTTTTATTCAATCGCTTATTAGGAGTTTTAAAATAGGTTACATTTTAATAACATTTACGCCACTGCTAAGATTATCGATATATTGATACAGATTGATTTTGGTTTAAACAAGTGTTCTTTTGATAGCTCATCATTGAATATATTTCATTGAAATTGAATTCTAAGAAATCAATACACATTAATATTATACATTACTGTTTATTTTGCTATAGATTTTTATATTGAATTCTGTCTGCAATTAAAAACTTTGTTTTTTTTTAACAACATAAATAATTATAATTGTAAGGAAAATGAAAAAAATTGTGAAAAGTTATATTCATATACTTTATCACACATTTTTCTTTAAATTAATCAATTTGATGAACATGGCGCAAAGAAAATTCATTCGTAAATAAATTTAGCAGATGCAATCATTTTCTTAAGACATGTATTAATTATATGCATTCAATTTGCAACTACTAACATAAAGAGATGCCAATGCGATTAGTTATTTAATACCACCTGCAAGTAATATCGAGCTGTTGTTATATTTATCTTTATAGCTTTACTTAATTCGCAGTTCACAAAAAAGTTTTTATTCATTTTTTTATTAATCGTTTTTATTTAATGAAGATAATAACTATAATCATTTTATATTATATAAAAAATACAGAAAATTTTTTTATATAGGCACATATGTGTAATATATATTTGTATTAATTATATTTAATCTTTCTAATAATGCTTATTAATATTATTGAAATTCACTAATCTTAGTGTGAAAAGATATAATCTAATGCCTATTTTATATATTAAATTTTTGATATTTACATTAATCTAATATCTAAAATATTAAAGAAATTTAATATAACAAATATAATATTACGACGTGCATGTTATTTTCATGTTACCTATATGTATATCTTAAAAGTCTGATGCGACGACCAATTTGGGACTCGCTTTCACGAATATCACCATGACGACACTTGCATATAAATGCAGGCATCGTCTGTAGTTCGAATTTTTTGTAATATTTAAACTTGGCCATCGGACACACACGCAAGAACGGAAAGAGAAATGGAATGTCTCTTTTTGATTCTTTTTATTAATCTTATTTTGTTTTAATATCTAAAGTCTTTTCGCACACACACACATGCAGAAAAATATATATTATACATTAATATAAACGTGCTTATTTTATGAGTATAAATGTATTATTTTTTTATATACAAATTATTTGTTTATTAATTTCGTTTTTATTTTTTTTAGTAATTTTGATAAGATTTAAATTATCAAACCAAAAGAAATATCCAAAAAAGAAGAAAAAGAAGAGGCAGGCAGAATACAAGAAAATTTAGTTAAAAAGAAAAGATCTTAAGGAGAGCAAAGGTCGCGCCGCTCCACGTGGTCGCAAGATGGCTGCCAGCGATGGAATATCTGTTCACATCTTACCGGGCAGCATTAGATTGGAAGTTAAAACTTCTAATACTGTCAGGTAAAGATGTCGTCAGAATTCCGAAGACAACGATGGAAACGATTAATTATTCAATAAAACAAACTTTGCAACGTCATATAAAGTCTTAACCTTTGCGACGTAGTTTTATTTTTTTATTAATATTTATAAGAATATAAATTGATGATTGTAAATAAATAAATCTACATTTTTTGTAAATACAAATATAGACAGAAATTGAATCATATGAAACATCTAATATAACAAAATATTTATATACATATATGAAAAAACGTATTTACAGAGAGAAGCAAAAATCTTTCAGTTAATTTTACAAATAAAAATAATTAACATTTTCTTTCGCTTTTTATGATTTTGTTATCTTACTAGTATTATTTGATCATCCGGTGGATTTTAATGTAAAAATAGATATGATCAAAATTCAAAAATTTTTTGCGACAATGAAAATTCGTATATATCGAAAAAACATTAGATAACGAATAGAAATAATTATTTAATAAATAAAACCAGCTATTTTATGTTATTTATTATACAAACTATTAATTTATATTATCTACTAAGTTTATTATTAACTAATGCGAAATTCATGAGAATAATGCATAAAATGTTAAAAAGATCAGAAGTGAAAATAAAGGAAAATATGTAGTAAATAAATATATAACTAAGAGAGTTCTATTTGCTTCTGTCTGAAATATCTGATATGATAACCATAATCTTCAGAATCTATGGTCCACATCAATGCCATGTATATCGTTAATATGATGGCCAATAATAATCGATCCATACTGAAAAGAAATAATGTTCATTAGTATAAAATTGATTCTCAACTATTAATTTATTGCAATTAACAATTATATAATATTTAAAAAATAAAATATAATTATACTATTAGTCTAATAAGTTATTAAGAAATTGCTATATATATATATAACTTGAATAAAAAATTATACAAAAATATTAAAAATATACATATATATATATATATATATATAAGAAAATTGTAAGAAAAAATGAATAAAAACGTGCTCTCCCTTTACTCTCTCTTTCTATTTCTTTTATTTTTATATTAATTTCTATATATGAATTTTGTTTATATACTTAATTTTATTTTATATACTTTTATATACTTAAATTTTAGATTTATATTTAATATCTCTTTTATGATAAGATTAAACAATCATAAAAATGCAAAGGATTAAATTTGACTCCAGAACTTTACCTCATGAAAGGATAGATCCATAAAATAATGAGAAATCCAATGAAACTAGGATGCCTCATATGTTCTATGTATCTGCGTAACTCTTTAGATTTTGCATCCAGTGGACTGTTCTTTCCAGATACTTTGTACCAAACCTGCTTAAGTCCACAAAGCTCTGCAATGTCCATCATGATACATCCACTGTAAATAATGCACCAAGAAAATACATGGAGACCAGAAAATAGCATCCAGACTGTATCATTGGAAGTTTCAATATTCCATATTTTTAGGGCTGGAGATTGCTGCCACTTATTAATCAAGAAATGAAGACTTGCAGAGCTGCAGGCATTGTAAATACTCCTGCTGAGATATTCGATATGTAGTTTAAAGAAAATTTGCTTGATAAAATCACTGGCCATAACGGAGTGTTGAAAGATGAAAATTGAGAGCAGTGACATGTCTATTAAGAGGGTCCACAGGGTGGACTGTATTGCGTTATCACCTGAAAAAAAGAATTCTAGATTTAACTTTGCAAAAATTATTAATAGAAAGTATATTTATAAAAATAACAAATATACATATATATACACATATATATATACACACACATACAGAGAAAATTATACAATATAAAAGATTATTTTTCATTTGTTTTTAATTTATAGTAGTTTTTAATAATAGAAAAACTTCATAAAAAGATATATTGCGGATCTTAGAAAATAAAACTTTACCTGATACTGTACGAAGACTGTCATCCTTATTGTGACTCGATAAGAAATAGGTTAGATTACATAAAATATAACAAGTATATACAAAACTTGAGGCGCACACAGTTATACTTATTACGTTTAAAATCATTTTCGATAAATATATGACATAAATAAATTATGATATATAACAGTTTTCGTTATAAAAATCTAGTTTTCTACACTCAATACTTCGTTGTGTTATTTTGTCACGAAACAATTGTACATTTTTGTTGTAAATATGTGACTCGTCACAGAGAGACTCGTCTATAAATAAATCCGACATACAAATACGTACGTAGGTACGTCAAGTTTATTTACATGATGAATGTCATAGATATACGTAATTAACTTAGATACGATATATTCGATCCGCAAATGTATAGTTCGATAATAACGCCCTCTGGGCTGCGTTTGGGAAACGCGCTCATATAATTTAGTTAGGGACTTTTTGGGAACTTGAAAAAAAATTCTCTATTCGATGGCCAATCACGTAACTGTATCCATCTTGTATCTTCTTGCGTTTATGTCACAGTTCCATCTATGTCTTTTATATGTATATGGTTTATGATAATGGATAGCCATTTCTGATTGGATACTGGGTAAGAAAACATTAGGGTTAGAAAATACACCTTTCTTGCTATAAGTATGCAATGTGAATGTTTAGTTTCACAACGTGCTCACAATTAAATTCACAATAAAAATATAAATACTCATTCAATTAATTCAAGCACATGATAAATTAAAATGGTAAGTCTTAATGTTCAAGAATAGATGTTTAAACTCGTATATTAAAATTGTAGATCGGTAGAATCAATAAAGTAATAATTGCAATTGCAGCCGAAGGGGAAAAAAAAGAAATTTATCGACAAGAAGGACTCTGTTACGTTCCATCTGGTCCATCGATCGCAAAAAGATCCATTAGTGGCAGATGAAACAGCACCACAAAGAGTTCTCGTGCCAGTTGGTAAAATACAAACGGCAAAAACAGAAAAGAAGACAGTAGACGGTGAAAAACGCAAAGAGGAACAGCGAAAATATGGAATTTACTTTGATGACGACTACAATTATCTACAACATCTTAGAGATGTCAATACATTGTCGGTCGAATGGGAACGCATCGAGAATACTAATGTTAAATGTGAAAAGGATGCCCCAAAAATCAACTTACCGTCCTCTGTTTTTGCATCAAATGTCGAGGAAAAAATTGGTATGCTCAATAAAGCAGCACCGGTCTCTGGACCACGATTGGATCTTGATCCAGATGTGGTGGCTGCCATGGATGATGATTTTAATTTTGATGATCCTGAAAATCAGTTGGAAGATAATTTCATAGAAATGGCTAATGCTGGAAGTAGCGATAGCGAGAATTCTGACAGAGAATATGGTACTGTTTAATTTTCCTAAATTTAATAATAATGTCTTGTGCTTATTTAATCTTTACATTTTACTTTTCTAGAATATGAAATTAATGAATCGGAAAATGAATATGAATCTGACGGTAATATGAATTTATCTGATGAGGAGGCAGATGAAGTACATAGCTTAAATGGACCTCAATACACTTTCAAGGATGAAGAAACGAAATCAAGATTTACAGATTATTCTATAAGTAGTAGTGTGATGAGAAGGAATGAACAACTCACACTATTGGATGATAAATTTGAACAGGTTTAGATTTTTATTCTTTTTAATTTGTTACAATGTTATATATATATATATATATATGTTCTAATTTTTTTATTTATAACTATAGTTGTATGCTGGATATGACGAAAATGAAATTGGTGCTTTGGATTGTGATGAAATAGAAGGATATATAGCACATGACTCAGACCTTATTCTGCAATGTGCTGTTGATTTTGAAAAGAAACAGAAAGAAGCTGTAAGTATAATAGAAGATATAAGTAGAATCGAAAATATAAGTATAATATAAAGAGTACAATAAAAAAAATGTACTGTATTTACAGACGGAAAATATTGCAGAGCTTATGAAAGACAGAATGAAAATAGTAGAAAGAGAATGTTCGAGTTCAGAAGATGAAGATTTAGAAAAACTTGTTGTCAATTCTCGTGAAAAAGAAAAATGGGATTGTGAAAGTATTGTTAGCACATATAGTAACATTTACAATCACCCTAAATTAATTTCAGAACCTTCCAAGGTGAGTTATTTTTAATATAATGCCTGCAAACTTATTTATTCTACTAGGAAATATTTGAATATATAGAAATGTATAATTTTTAATTAAACTTATCGAAACTATATGTTTATTTGTTTATTTTTTTTTTTTTAATAGCGTTCAAAGAAGATTGAAATTGATCAAAAAACAGGTGTTCCAAAAAATGTATTAGGCAACACAGGAAAATTAACAGCTGAGGCATTAGCCCAATTTGATGCAATGGATAGTCCGTCAAGAGGTTCTCAATCCATAGCAGAAAGTAGAAAATCCACATTAAGCATTTTAAGCATACGACCTAAAGGAGAAACTTCAGATGCGAAAAAAGAAAGAAAAAAATTGCTTAAAGAATACAGACAAGTATGTAATAGGTTATTATTAAACATTTAATGACTAATTTTATTTACTCGTACAGTATTACACAATTTTTGTGATTTTAGGAAAGGAGGATAGAACGAAAAGCGAACACCGAGGCATTTAAAGAGGAAAAGAAACGTCAAGAAAAAATTAGATTGAACAATAGGCAAAACATTCAGGGAAATCGTATGCTATAAAACTTTCTGTAAAAATAATATGCGTTGTAATGATATGGAAATACAATCTTTACATGTAAAATAAAATTGTATTCTAAATATTATAATTTGTTTATATTTCTCTCAATTTCTTTATTAATTTAAATTCTAATCTAATATGTTACATTGTAATAACCAAAATGGAAAGAGAAGTTAACATCTTTCTCATATTACTTAAAATTTCATTATTAGATTTAAAGGGACCAAGAATCGTGAAATATTTTAATCATTTTGAAAATAAATATTTCAATTTTTTAATAAAAACAGTTGCGTACAGTAGTAACAATAATTTAAAAAAAAATTGAGCAAGCACGTGAGAGATCACGGGACAACGAAACGTCGTGTTGTAATGTAAGGCGGGACAGAGGACAGAGGGCGGAAGCTCCAAAGTCATATGATCGATTCGTGATAGCTCTGGTTCTCCTCTCATCGCACATCGCAAAGATGGCTAGCCAGACGCAGGGTATTCAGCAACTTCTGGCCGCCGAAAAGCGTGCTGCGGAGAAGGTGTCGGATGCTAGAAAACGTGAGTTTATCGATTCGCATTCGTCGGCAAAAAATTCGCATGAAAAAATGTCTGCAATGTGGACGTGACATTTCATCGCTCGATCACGAGACTTGTAGCCTTTCGGTTTTGATATTAATAATTCTTTTCGAAGATAATGCGTGTAATAAATTTCGATATTTCGTTTGAAACGATGCTACAGAGCATCTAGAGAGCAAATTTTAATTGAAATATTCATGGCATGCTTAATTGCGAGAATTCGGCGAGGACAATCCTGACTAACCTTGATGTTTGTGTCATTCGAGTAATTTAATTCACCAAGTTTTATTTAAATTTTTATAGTCTGATTGAATATATAATTTTATTTAGTGGAGCTTTACCATTTCTCATTTCCTTTGCTTATTTGTTATATATCGATATTCTATTTTAATAATTGTTCAATTTCTGTAGGAACTCTGATCTAAATGTAGTAATATTAATGAAATATACATATATATAGAGTATAGTGAAAACTGTGCTACAAAACATTATTCTATTTTTATTTTCATTTTATTTTCATATTTTGGAATGTAGAATTATATATCTCAAATATGCTTCTAATTTATAACTTCTATTTGCAATTAGGTAAAGCACGTCGTCTAAAGCAGGCTAAAGAAGAAGCCCAAGATGAAATTGAGAAATATCGGCAGGAACGTGAGAAACAATTTCGTGAGTTTGAAGCCAAAGTAAGTATCATTTCTCATTAATTTATAATTATGGTGAGTTTTAATTATGGTGTTAATAATTTTATATCATAAGCTCCAATTTAATTACCAGTATTTAATTATGATATTACTTGTATTACTATAGCACATGGGTTCGAAAGAAGATGTAGCTGCACGTATCGAGGCTGATACACGAATCAAGATAGAGGAAATGAATCAGACCGTCGCTGTGCACAAAAACTCGGTGAGTTTCTTAGTATACACTTTTTTAAGTTAATAAATTATTAAATAAATTTATAGACTTAAATTATAATAAAATTTAGTTAATAATATTAATTAATTAATACAATACGTAGAGAGATAAATCTACATGAGAACATTACAATATTTCTTTTCATTTTTTCTTTCATAATTTAGGTCATGCTTAAAGTTTTGGACTTGGTGTATGATATCAAGCCAGAATTGCACAACAATTATCGCATTGAGGTCTAAGCCGCAGGAATTGCATCTAATAGTTATAAATAATATACTATATATTAATGCTATAAATGTATACATTAAATATTATTGTTCACTTACACCATATCTTAACGTATTTATCGCTGTTATATCGTATGACATGTTATATTTTATTGGAGAAACTATACAGTGTAGCTTTAGACAGTGATACTCAAACTACTACTAGAATTTTTTCCGCAATTGTTATACGACAATAAATGTGTCCATATTATTATTATCGCTGAGCTTTTTCGTCGGCACGTGTTTGGATAGTTTGAGAATTACTGTAATGTATTTGCATCATAACAAAAGAAAAAAATGTAATATGTAATGGAATATCATTCGATGTGTCATGGCCTAGACACATCGGAACGATATATTATCATTAAGCTAAATATGGCTAAAATAACCTAGGGTGATGGTAAAGAATTCTTTGTTGTTATAAATGTATTGTATATTATTAGATGTCATTCCATGATTTCTGTCACATCGAGGACGTGAAACTTAAGATTTTTTCCTACAGCTTTTCGCGGTTTACGGACATGCTCCCAGTCAATAGTGAACCACGTAACGATGTAGCAACATTTAAATTTGTTTTATCTTTTAAAATCTATTGAATTTACGAAATGAGTAGGTTTGTCTCATATATATATATATATACACACACACATATATATATATATATATATATATATGTGTGTGTGTGTATATACACATACCCTATGTAAATTGACTAATTGTCTGCACAGTATTATATAGTGCCCAAAATAAAAAATTAAAGAAAAAAGAATAACTTTAAAATTCTCTTATACTTTTCCCATGTTTTTAAAAACTACTATTTTTAAATAGATAATTGCATACTTGATAACATGTTAATTTAATATAAATTGAATGCAATATAATTTAATATAAATAAACACTTTAAAATGAGACAAGAATTTGTATATTTAAAAATATGATTAGAAGATATTTATTAAATAGTAAATTTAAAATATATTTGGCAAATGTTACATGTAAAAAAACGAGTTTAATAGTAGTATACTAATAGTAATTTATCGATTTTTCAAATTTTATTATTGAATCGATTTATAATCGTGTCATGCTATTGTTTTATCAATTGGTATTGTATGATTCATATAAAAGTTTTATGATATAGTTATTTTTTCACGTTTTGTACAGACAATGCATTTATACAATTATTATTTTATAATTTTTATAAATCGGAGCTTAAATTATTTCTTTCTGTTACAACAATATTGTATTTATGACAATTGTAAAAATTTATTGAATTATATATAATCTCAAAAATAAAATTATAATAAATTCAAAATTATATCGCATTTATCTTATATTATTTTATAATATCAAAATTAATGATTAGTCTACTCTTTTCATTATATTTAAACGGACTGTCTCAGTAGAGAGTAGAAAGCTTTTTTAAGAATGTGAGTGTGAGTATGTGTGTGTGTACTCCAATATATATATTTTTATATTTTAAATTAAAACGATGTAGGAGAAAGAAGGAGTAATTATATTTTAGAAAGGTAGAAAATATACAACTCGGAAGAATAGAATATGCTACAACGTATATCAAGAAAAATCTATGCAAATAAATAAGATTCTCATTAATTTTAATTTTAATTTTGAGTAATAATTTTATTGAAAATCTTCTCCGAGTTTGCTGAAACTTTACAATGTTTTATATTTTTGTGCGTAAAACGCGAATTTATAAATTAAAATCTGGCGCCTCTTTTGAGAGCGACAATTTTTTTTTTAATTTACAGATTCTCATTTTACGCATAAAAATACACAATATTGTAAAATTTCGACAAAATCTGGAAGGAGTTCTTCTTCAGTGTTCTGCTGCGTTAATCTCTTTTTATAAAAGAATATGCTTCGTCTATGTATTTTGTTGATTATTTATGAGCTAATGATTAAACGGGCTGTGAAATTGCGCCCGTTGATATGTACGTGACTGACGAGTCGTCACGCGCATGCGCGCCGCTTGGCTGCGCGTGACAGCGGCGATCAGCGATCAGCTGTGCGCGCACCTAACCTCCTCTCACTCGGCGCGCCGCGCTCTCGAGCGACAGAACGATAGTAGTACGCGTACGCGTTTCATTTCGTGTGTCTTGTATCCAATGTTGTTAACCACGGCGCTAGCGCCACCCGATAGAGAGCGGCCAGAATCTCGATTCGATTTCGCGACCTAAGCCGCGACAGCGAGGAGCAGTGTCAGTGCGTGTGCCATTCCGCGCCGAGAAATGGAAGTTGACGAGACGTGTTCGTCCTCCGACTCCGATACAAGAGCGAGCACGTTGCCGATATTACATGTAATCGCGCGCGAGTCCGTTGCAGTGACAGCTGTGCACGAACTTGTTCTTTGAAGTTCTTCTTATGACAAAGAAGGTATCACCGGGCACGACCGGTCGCCGACCAGCCGCGTATCCGGCCAAAAGATTGTTGTCATCGTCCCCGTCGAGTTGGTCGTTGTTGTATCGTACGCGTAAAAGTGTTTAGTTTCTCCGTTCGCTTGTGAGAGGAAGTTGCCGGCTAGGGATTAATAGGAGAATTTAAAGGCCGTCGAGGAAAGAGTGATCGCGAAGATGTGGTGTCTCGTCAGCCAAGCCAACTCCGTCATCCTCGAGGTGCAGGTCGATCCGAAGGCCATCGGACAAGAATGCCTCGAAAAGGTGAGTGTATACTTTTGTCCTTATTGACAATCAACACCGTGGTCTCGTCACATAAGACATGAAAATTTATTTCCAATTTTAATCGCTTATATGCATATATGATGATCATGTTCAATGTAAACATGGAATAAAATTATACTTGGTTTTTTCGGATTTTTGATGCGCAAACACACTCGCGTTTATATTGTTTACGATATTCATATTCAACATTCGCAACAAATCAATTTGTTGAAAACAAATATGGATTGTTTACTTAACTTAAGATATCTCGCACAACTTTCTCTCTCTCACAATCAGATATTTTTCGTACAAGCAAGCTTCGAATTCGTTTTAAATTATTCACAAGGAAATATCTAATTTTTCACACGTTTGCATTTTGAATAAAAATCTATTATATACAAGTATTTTGTACATAATATTATATGTACATATATATATATATATATTATATAAAGACTGTGTTAGTAAATTATGTGTATAATACATACAACATAACGATCTTTATTCCAATGAAATGACTTTTAATTAGGAGCTTTAGACGTAAAAGAAACTTTTTTTTACTTACCTTGGTAAGAAACTTGATTCTTTTTTTTTTAAGAGAGGAAAGAAAATTTTATTTTTTATATAATTTTTTTCATAATTATTTAAGCCATAATTAATTAAAATTCATTTAAGAAGTCTGTGAAGTTAAACTATTCCTTTCGATACGAGTCCGTATGATTCATAGTGCAAATTCATTGCTCGGAGAACTTCGAATATGATTCAGGTCGGGACAATTGTGCATGCTGCAATTTGAAAAGATTGCATCCTCATATTGTTCGGTATATCAAAGTGTAACAAGATTCGCGCTTCATATATGAAAGCGTATAATGAATAGAACAAATAATAACTCAACTTGTGCTTTCAACTTTAGAAAATTGCGACTTTTAATTTGCGAAATGTTTGCTCAATCACAATTTTTATATATAAAGTTATTCTCAATTAGATACAGATTTAGATATAAATTATGATTTCTGAAATTTGTCGGCGCGCTTTCAACAAATATAAAATTATGTGAAAAACATGAATTGCATACTTGCGCTTTTTCAATTAATGATTTCTGCGAATACACGTAGAGTAAATCCGATACAACGCGTTGATAACTGTCCAGATGAACGTAAATACAATGATCTACATATGAAAAAAAACTTTTGCACTCTGGCAAAGTTTACTATAAGCGCCACAAGCGCGTGTACATTCTCGGTTTCGATTAAAAAAAAACTTTGACTCTGTCTCTCTTGCTTGATACTTGCGACTTAATTTCTGTACAATTTCAGAGTAACGTACCAATATTCGGTTGTTTTAATTTGAGAAAAGTCATATACGATTATATTATATTTTGTAAACGTAAAGGATGCTTATATTAAGGAAATACTTTTAATAGTTTCAACTGCTTCTAACTTGAATTAACTACGGAATCATCGAAATATGTTGAAAATTGATCTAGTTTTCACTTTTATTAGAAAAGTGTTTTTGTTTAGGTCGGCTATATCTATTCTTCTGTTTACAAATATTTATAATGATAAGCGATAAAGTTGAAAAATCTTTATTCTTCGTGATTATACTTTATCTCATAGATAAACAGTATATTCGCAATTAGCTGAATGAGTCGTGCGTTAAATAACATAAGTACAAAGAAATTTTGATTTAATTTAACATCCGACTTATTTTCATATATTTACGCATATACACGCTATACATAATATATATTTACATATATGTATATGTATGTGTAAATTTTTAAGAAAAAAATGATGCAGAGGAAAAAGAGAGAGGGGCTTATACTTAGTTAGTGAAAATGTTTAATTTATTACATATATAGGTAAAATAATGAAGTTAACTTACATTATACACGCATAGAAGGGTCTTATTTCAAACTTTAATAATAGTTTATGAACGTTATACTTTGGCCTAGGTCATAATTCTCACGTGCGCAACAGATGTCACGAAAACATATATGGACGACATAAATGTTACTTTGACACTGGTGCCACTGCTTGGTAGCTCCTTTGAAGAAATTTCGAGTTTTTTGAAAAATCCGTTTTTGTAATTCTACTGATTTTTTTTTCGAAAAAAATCCTCTTATTACGTGAAATTTGCATACTTTTTACCGCGAGATATATTAATTCGAGAAATAAGCTATTAGTGAACAGCTGTATCATCATTTATATAGGACAGAATATAAATTAGAAAGTAAAAGTTTTCGTTGCTATTATTTAACATTATTCGCATAAATTTATAATTTACATTGTTTTATATAAATTTACAGTTTTAAATTATTATAATATAATGCATGTGTATATGTGCTACATTATATATACCTTGTACTCTTTTATTTATTACCATATACCTATATACGCGTCGCATGTAGAGAAGGAACCGGTTATCACACACGAAAATAATCTCGAAGGTTGGGATGAGCTGAAAATAAATCTCTAAAGTCTCTCCATGCGTGCATCACGCGTTCGTATAAAATGTTCGTTTTCTTTCATTCGAATAATTCAACGAAATAATATAGTCTAATCTATAGGCACATAATGCGTAATTTATCGAAGATTACAATATTTTTGTATAAGATAGATTTTTGTTTCATTATACGGAAAAGAGAATTATTTTCATTATTTATCGAATTTTGCGAATCTCACGAGTCTTATCATTATAGTTGACATATGGCAGTTTTAATGCTGAAAAATAATTCCTGAAAAATGAATTTTCTTATGAAGAAAAAAATTGCACAAATTTTCAGCATCTTTTGTATAATGATAAAATACTGTAATTTCACTATAGCTTTGAAATGTGTTTATTCGGTACAATTCGAAATTAATGCTCAAACTGTTAATCAGTGGGTTACCGGGAAACTGATGTGCGTATGTAATTTTTAACGAAACAAAAAGCGCTGTTTATTCCAACATTGTAATTACACAAATTATGCAAATTGGAACTACGCGCGCCCATCAAACAGAATCACGCTATGCATCAAAATTGTTTAGTCGGCGTTTGTTAATCTTTGTTGAAGATTGTATTGCGATAAATAAACTCTATTGGTGTGTCCTAAATGACAGAGTATAATGGGAACCTATTGATGGCACCGTGTTTACTACTAATATCAATTCGCAATTTTGTGCCTATGGTCATTGGATCCCGACTAGAGGTCAAAAGGTTTAATTGGGTTGCAATTTTACTGATCAATGCATTGATAGCTTTAGCTATCTGCAAGATTCTCGTACGTGCGCATTTTTCGCGCGTAATCAGCAAATCGCGACTCTGATGACATTGCCCTCAAAATAAAATGTGTGTTAATTAAAGATTTTTTGTCTTTCTTCGCATCTACTTTTCTCTTTCTCTTTCTCTTTTATATTTTTTACAGTTACATAACGCGCAGTAACACACACGCAGACAATATGCGTAAAGAATTTATTTACTCAAAAAACGATACGTTTTCTCATCGGTGACGGTGCGTTGCATCGCTATGGAAATTAGGTTGAAATTGGCCGGAATTCAATCCGGGAATCCAATTTGCCGTCGTCTTTGTGCTTCGCGGAGTCAATCCGATCGACGCGAGGCAGACGTTTTCGAGATCTAATTTGCGTTTACCAGGAGTCTATTTCCCGCTCTGTTCGCGTCATACAAGATGAACGGTAAAAGGAATGCGAGTGAACGTCTAAACTCTCCTGTCAGTTTCTCATGTACGGTACCGTAGGATCGCTCTTTCTTTATGCATGATAAAGCGATGTTTTTTTCGTTACATTTGCATTTGATTTGTTACAATTTCAATTATCATTGTGTGTACAGAGAATACTATTTTCATCCACAATTAATTTTCTTTTAACAATGATATTTCTTTACTAATTTAAGCTGATTCCAGTTTTAATTAATCAATTTTTATTAATGTTTTAATTAATCAAATTTAATTAATAAATTATATTTCAAAATTTGACATTACAATCAGATTTGAACTGAATAGAAAAATGTATCAAACACAATATGATTTCATTAGGGAAATTAGTACTTATATTTCGCGAATAATAAAAGAGAAGATATTACTTTGCATATATTTGTCGATATTAGTTACAATACGCAACTGTATTTTAAATCATCTAATATATTTTAATAATAAAATTATAATAAGATCTGCAAGAATCTGCATTCAATATCATGCAATTTGAATATCCGACGGAGATACGACGATGCGCTTACATACATTCATATGCAATTCAAAGGTCCGTGTTTTTCCTGCTGGAATATTAAAAGTTGCTTTTGGCTTTTATTCTCTTGATATTCATAAAGAGAGATCACGAGGATTTTCGTTTGTAACATTAGAAACGCGATACGTACGAACTATGAATCTTTTGAAGTATTTTGAAGACATACAGAAAAAAGCATCGTTTACGATTATCATAATTAAATCGTTATCCCATATTTTGTTTAATTCCATATTTCCTTTTTTTTTATCTATAATCTCTATGGATGTTATTTATCTCAAATTTTACTTATCAGGAAGAAGCGAGAGAGGGAGAGAGAGAGAGAGAGAGAGAGGGGAAATATATGGATGCGTCAATAATAAATTTTTAATTGTGAAATAAATAAACTAAAAATAAATGTTATATCTCGAGATTAAATAATAAAAATTGTCCTAAACACACGATTTTTATTTTTTACAATTTCGGATAATGTTGGCAACTCTTTCAGAACTATTTATTATATCAGGTCACTTTTCTATAAAATCTTTAACTCAAACTAATAATTCTAGTGGCAAATAACAGTTTAGGTAAGATTTAAATTTCAATAATCTTTTATGGACTTTTTCACATTTTGTTTTTCTTTCGTTGATAAATTCAGCATAATTTTACAGAGAATACAATACATCGTAAATGTAGCACGCCTTTTTCATCAATTCTGTATAAAAAATATATAGTAAATCGAATAGTATTATAGTAAATCGAAAGAATATATGTGCATGTTTTTAATCAGATATTTTATTCGAAATGTATATACTTGAAATCGATGGATATGTGAGAGAGAGAAAGAGGGAGAAAGAGCCTTATATACTTGATTTTGAACTCTCCATTTGAGGTCATTTTGGCAAGTCGTGGAAAATATACGATATTGGAACCAAATATTTTCTATGCGCATGAGAGAATCACCTCTCGATGCCGATGCACATGAAATTTTACGATGCCGTTCGATCGGCCGATTCGGATTTCCATGGCGAATCGGAAGCATCTGCTATTCGTTGTATTTTTTCTTTTACGTTGCACGATAAAATAATCGACGGAATGACTTACATTTTCGAAAGTGCATTTAATCGCGCAATTAGACTCGTATCGCTATGAGTGTGAAAAAGTTTGACATTGCTGATTGTAAAATAGAGTAATTAAAAAATATTGACATATCCCGTTAAAACTTTTGATAAAAACGAATTTAGCGTGAGAAATAATGTAAAGAATGTTACTACGAAATGAAACTCTTTGGCGAGACAGATAAAATTAGGAATTGTATAATTACTTAAGTCTTACGTGCGTAGTGTTAATATGCATAATATGTATTGCATTCAATTCTTTTGATTTTACAGTCTCATGTGTTATTTTTTTGCGCTTATTTTAAAACTTTTTTATTATTTTCGTATATGCGCGGAAGGAAACATATACGTGAAATATAACGCCATTGTTATTTTATTCTATATGATTTTTTTGTTTACGATTCTTTCCGAACAGTATAAGCTTGGAACGGTCATATCGCGAACCTCATGTCGTATGAGCAAAGAAACGTGTCTAAAAGTATTGTTTTACGACGCAAGACTTCTTTATTTACATTTGAATATTTCGAGAGAGAAAGAGTTGTGGGGAATGGAAGGAAAAATAAACGAAAATAAGCGATATAATTCTCTTTATATATATGTATGTACCATATATATAGTTATTTATACCTCTAAACTATAACAGAAAAAATATTACATAAGTAATTAAGGTTGAAAGAATAAATATCTTTCTCTCTTGCGCATCTGAACATATAGTACATTTTTTAAGGATCAGAAAGAAAGGGAAAGATTATTGTAATGTAATTTGCATGTTAATTATAGGATTTAATTTGACTACTCTTTTTGCGGAAACTTAAATAACAGGTAAGTTGTTACGTTTGCAATGTCGATTAATTGAAAGCATGAAAATTGAAAGGATTTTGCCGAGCTAAACTTCAGGCATATAAGTAGGTAGAAGAAAACTTCATCTTTTTATTAATTTCGAGTAAACTTTGATAGAATCTTAATCCGCTGCTGCAAAATTGTTAAAAACAAAAAAATTTTAAATAACTATCACCCTCACATCATCTTTAGCAGTTTGTCCTACTTTCTACGTTATAAATTAGAATATTTTATTTTTGAAATGTGTGTGTATAATATACCCAATATGTAATATAATATATTGTTTATCTTCATCTCTTTGCGACACAGGACGCACAATAATAATTTTTCCTTCAAAAGGATATTTGAAATTCAATTAATTTATCTTTTTTGGAGGATTGGCACGAAAGCCGAGATTTACGCCTTTTTATCATGCTAACGAGATTGCGCGTTTTCTGCCACTTATTGCATTTATGCAGTTTCTTCGGGGCGCGTCTGGTGTAAAATAAAATCTTACGATCAACAATGACTCCGACGAGAGAATCGCCGTCGATCTCTTCGGCGGGCTATTGTCGACAACGGATAAAAGTTAATTTTCACGACGAGAGTAACGTGCGGAAATGTAAATATGTGGCAACGAAGGTCTTTTCTTTCTCCCTCTCGTGTCCTTTTGTCGGAGCGTTTCTTGGTTGAAAATTTGCGCGATGTCAGACCGCAGTTAGTTTAAAATGCAAATGATCGCATTAATATTTGTTTTAAGTGCTTCGTTTGGTATGAAACTACGTCTAGCGCCAATGTGGCGCGTGGCATATGCAATCGTGCGAGATTGGACGGTCACCTTTGCGCATACGCATACGTACATAGGACGAGCGCGAATTAAATTTGCGTAAATTTTAATTGCACTGGTTCAGAGCGGTTGACATTATGGAACTAAGTATGCAGAGAGAAAATACATTCGCGGAAAATATTACAAGTGGAACTGATTCCTCACTCTTTTTCTTCCTATGTTTGCGCAAAAGATTATAAAATATTCATAGTATAAAAGGATATGTAATGTTATATCAGCTTGTGCAGAAATGGAAATCCTATAGAAATATTTTTGGATAAATATAGGATAGAATCAATCTCTAATTTCTCGGAGGAAATTCGTGTCACAGTCGCAGACGTTAGTTATAAGAGTCGTGTACATTCGATGTACAGAAATTTCTTTTTTTTTTATATCTGTACGTCGCTCTGCTCAAAAAATAATTAATTTTGCGTGTCAGATATAGGGGTTATTATTTACACTTATCCGATCACAATAAATTCCTTTTTATGTCGGCTTACTCATCCGTATGCTTTTTTCTCACACGCGACGTTAAAACGTTAATCAAGCCGAGCTAAGTCATGCTATGCCTCGTAAGCTTTGTAAAGAGGAATCGGAAGTTTAATCAGATATAGAGGCGACATCCGATTTTCTTCTCACAAGAATGTCCATTTAACTCGAGTCATTTCCGAATTTTATGTGGAACTACCGTTGCAGCTGTTTTTACGCGCGCGTTGAAAAGGTACGAGCGTCGTAAGAATTTCATTACATCACTTAATTTTATAGTGAGCAACTTAATTTTATAATGATTGTCGAATGGTATGATTTTGCATCGTAAAAGTCAAGATTATCTTTATTTTCTCAGATAAACAATTACATATCTGGCTCTTTGAATTTTACAATCTGACAAATGGAACTCAATCTACAGATAAATATTAAAGGAAGGTGGAAAGGAAACTTTTGTTGCCCCTTGGAAAATTCGCTCGATACTTAATTCAGTATAAGAGGCTAGCAATTCCCCGAGGGTTGAGCGCAATTTTCGTTATCGCGCACAATTTTTAATCGCTTTACCAGCGTGTAAACTGTCAGCATTACTTACGCGTATTTTCGTCTCGACGAATTTTCATCTCTGTTAATATCATCTTAAATTTTTAAGTAGACTTGTATGTATATACAGTATACATACATGTACATACATATATTTAAATATATATATTCTTAAGCCAAATTTATGTGGTGTTTACGGTTTTCTCTGCAAATGTATGCAATATAATATATGTTATGATACAATATTAATCTCTAGAATAATCTCATAAATCGCATCGTACAATTTGTACATAAAAGCAATCTTTACAATTCTTTAAAAAATAAAATGAAAGAAAAATTCTTTTAGTTTCTTATCGTTCAAGACGAACAATTTAGTATTTTGTAAAAAATTATTTTTTCTCTTCTTTTCTTCAGATACTATATACTCCCGGGAAAAAACCTGGGAAACCTGGAATTCTCAGGGAATTTTTTATAATACTCAAGAAAGTATTCCAGGATTTTTCAAGGTAGAAAAAATTCTCTGAGAATTCCAGGTTTTTCAGGTTTTCTCAGGAGTATACAGTATCTGAAGAAAAGAATAGAAAAAATTATTTTTCACAAACTATTTAATTGTTCATCTTGAACAATGAGAAACTAAAAGTATTTTTCTTTCATTTTATTTTGAATTCAGAGAATTTAAAAAAAAATTATCCCTTTGATTTTATTTTCAAATATAGCTTTAAATTATTAGGTTTATATATAAAGTATATTAAAATACATTTTATTATAAAATATAATATTATATTATTATAATAAAATAAAATATATCATATTCATATTAAAAAATGATGTACAACAAAAATAAACTTAATAATTTAAAATTGTATTTACAATTTTTTTAAATACTTGAATTTTGCTTGGAATTTTGAACAAAAATACCTGGAAAAATACCATGGAATTTATTCATAAAATTTGAATAAATATACATCGTGTTCTTCTTTTCTTTTTGATTTTGGATTCTAAAAATCTTGAAAAATAAGACGTGTAGTATAACTTTAGCTCTATTCCCTCGATGGCTGTACCCTCATAACCCTTATGCAAGTTCAGACGCGCGAGTTTTCGTCGTGTTTCGAGTCTCGTCAGATGCTGTGACAACGGTGTATCTAATTAATAGGATTAATTAAGAACTTTGCACCGAGTCTCGGGCAAGTCCTAGGTAACTTCGCGGCAATTTTTCCTCAACTCCGTCCTCCGCGACTCCGTACGTGTGCAATTATGTTATGTGTTAATTGCGCGCTCCTTCTTGCAATATGTATACCAATAAAATGATGGTGAGAAATTTACAAGGCAAAATCTAAATAAAGGCGAGAATAGGTTCGTTTTTAAAATTTTGATGAAAATTGTATCGAATATAATATTTTATATATATATAAGATAATGAAATTTATTTACTAATTGTAAGAGAATAACTAGCAGTTTGTGTAAGTATATACACACAAGTATAGCAACATTTTCGTGCATGTTGATTAGCAAACACACACAAAAACAAATCAAACATTTTCAATTATTCAATTGAGAAATATATATATATATAAACTCGAGGAAGCACTTTTTCCCTTTGATTGGTCAGCAAATTTGCTTCGTACGCGTATAATTTCCGTTCTCGTTACAGTTTCGACGGAATATTTACAGAATTTGCGTCATCGAACTAATTCTCGTTTTTTACTGTTGCGTGAAAATGAAAAGTTGTAGAAAGTGAATTACGACGTAAAAATGTGCAGACATTTTAGCCAGCAATTGGTATACCTATGTTGGTACACCTTCGCCATACATGTGCGAATTGCATCGCGCGCGGTTTGGATTACGCGGTTGGCAAAGGTCAACTTCGTTTTTCAGTTTGATTGCAATCGCGGTAGTTCAGTACGCGCGCGTAGGGACGCAAATTGCAGTTTGCACGGTGGAAGTTACGAGCTTGTCGCGAAATTAAATTTCTGCTCGTTAAACTCATTCGGTATTATAATCTCATGGTCTCATCCCGGGCTCTCCTCGCCCTCGCCTCGCGTGTGCTTCTTCCACGTACGTTGCATAATAGCCAAGTTCGACGTTTATATGAGTTTCTTACACTTTTAACGCGATTTATAAACGGTGTAATATAGCGCCATGTAACGCGTTTATATATACGCACGTACACGCGCGCACACAAGGGTGTAATATTAAAAGTGTAACATTCATATTATACATTTTATGCGCGTAATATTAATTTTGCTCTAAAGAAAAAAAAGTTGCGAAAATTTATATAAACTTGCGTATATTCAATAAAAAATCTTGTACGTTTAATTATTACTCAATTACTATACAGATCTGCGGATCGTACCTTTTTTGCACGAAACGTAGTACGAACGCGATGGCACGCAACTTGTTAGATATATTTGTAAAAACAGAATCTCTAAAGGGAAACAAGAATTGTCATGTGTGCGGTGCGGTTACTACATGAGGACACTCAAAGTTAATTAACATAAATTGCACAGCGGATATACAAGTGACGCGACACACATCGATCGCGTGTCGGACAATAAATTCAGATACAATCTTGGAAATTTCTGGATAAATGCATAGTTATATCGGTACACGCACATATAAAATTGATATACGTAGCGTACATACACATATATAGACAAAATGGTATGCAGGCAAAGGAAAACTCAACTTGTTTTCGAATGTTTTCTAAAATAGCAGTAATAACACACAAAGAACAATGATCTCAAGTGTAGCTGAAATAATAGCGATGATATAGAGGATAGTTTCGCAGTATTCGACGCAAACGCTTTCGTCGCTTTCGACGCGAAAGTTTCTGCGCGAGAGATTATTTTCCAACTTTTAAAGTTCACTTTATCGCGAAAGTTTCTCGCTTGACTAGAGACGCAGAATCGGAGTAATATCCGGGTGATCGAATTTTCCGCGGGTTTCCTGCCTTGATCTCTCCCTTAAAGATATTGCCATTCCGTGGGCATTTCCGCGCGCGTTTTTCTCCGATAAATCACCGTGAAATTCTGCGCTAGTCACTTTCTGATATTTTCAACCCGATCGCCGAAATCATAATGGGCTTTTTTACGCCATTTCCTCATCAAGTTACAATATTTGGCAACTTGCGAAAGAGTAATATTTTCCTGCATTATTCTACGACAGATTGATAAAGCTTAAAAATATAATGTGACGCCAACAATGTTTATTCGCGTTAAAGAAAGAGAGAGAGAGAGAGAGAGAGAGAGAGAGAGAGAGAGAGAGAGAGAGAGAGATTAATGAATAATATGTTAGAAAATTGATTAATTACTTTTGGATATAATTACTTTTTAACCTGCGCTGAAAATGAATTGTTAACTTAACTGAACTGTTCAACAAAATAATATTTTGTTAATTAAATATATAAAAATAATTCAAATTAAATATAATACATTAAATCTAGCACGTAAAATACGTATTCGACTTAAATACTAATATATATATATATATGTTCTATTAATGAAATATTAATTTAATTGAAAGATTTAGTCAAGTTAACAAGTTTTTTTTTACACAACAAGTGTGTATTAATATTTAAAATTTTTTCTGCTTTAATTGCCGCTTCGAGAAAATGTAGTAGATAAAAATACAACAGGTTGATTAAAAGCTTTCAAGCTGCTAAAATACACATGTGCGACATTCCCTGTGCACTGTGCATTTTGGCTAATTATAGTAATGGAAGTCCCACTGCTTTCATACGCTCGTTAATATTTGATCGAAAGACGAAAATGCAATGTTCAGCCATCGTACATAAACGACTGCGGCATCGATTGTGCTCGTTATGTTAAAATAATATTTATAATCGACAATCCACACCAGTTATCGCAAACAATTCGTACTCTTAGCGAAATTAATAATAGCAAATGGATCACGTATCCATTATACCATTATATTATTTACATTTTATTTTGAGTAAATAAAATGATAATAATCTATATTACGTACCGGATAAGTACTAATTTGTTTTTGTAACCGTGATAGATATTTTGTAATAGAAATATAAATTATTAATTTGTATCAAAGTAACAAATTTTGATATTGTATTGATGTTTCTTAATAATATAATATATCAATATACACATGTAAGCATCTCTTTCTATTCGTATTATTTATTTACTAAAATAAATTTTTGTTGTCTTGACAGATAAAAATTAATAATAAAAGAAGGATTTGAGTAACTATAGTCGCAAACGAATTGTGCAGAAAGATGAAGAAAAAAATAAAAACAATCGAGATAGATATTATAGGCATATCTAGAAAAATATTTGTACGACAGAATACACCGGAACATCGCTGAAAACAATTTTAAATATCTTAATAAATTGAAAGAAAAATGTGTGATATAGAAAAAATATATTAATAGAATATTATACTCGCGTAATATATGTATAATACAATATTATTTTCTTATAAAGTGAAAATATTAGAAATATTGTCCTGTTTGAAAGATTTCTTATCTTTTTCATGTTAATTTATTATAAACATATGTCTGTAAGTAAAAAAAATAATATCGGGCAAAATAATAATAGGTACTAAAGTAATATTTTCTCTTTGTATTGAAATTTGAATTTTTGAGAAATAGTATTTTATGCAAATAAAGTTAAATATCAAGCATCAAAAAAATATGCAAAATAGTTGAATCATATACCTAAATTTATTTCTAGAGATTTTATATATTAATCATACAAACTTGAAGTATGTTGACGCGCCTTTGTATAATGTAAAGTGCCAAGCCGCGTCCGAGGAGTTACAAATATAGCAAACCAGCACGGAGTGCACTGGCCTCTCGGAAGGCCACCTTTGTTTACTGCAACATTCTTGTAAGAGGAAACATTCTATACTAGTTTTTAGAGGCGTTAATTTTGGATTTAAAACATTGCCATGAATCAATAAAAATAATTCTAAACTTTGCTAGAAAAGTAATAAACTTGAAACAAAATATTATAATAGCAATATCACATTAATGCATACATTGAGAAAAAGTTGTTAACTTATTAACTAAATCGTTCAACTAATTATTATTTTGTTAATTGAACATATAGGAGTATTCAAACTAAATACAACACATTAAATCTAACATAACATGTTCAATTAACATGTTCAATTAAAAGAATAATTAGTTGAACGATTTAGTTCAAGTTAACAACTTTTTTCGGTGTACAAACATATGGTTTAATAAAATATTTGATAGAGAATGATATAATACATATAAAAAATATCAATATCTGTGGATAGAATCTACTATTTAAAATTGCAAACGCAAGAATCTTGCAAATCGAAGACAACGAATGACATCCGAAAGCGAGAAATTCCTCGAAGCGTATCAACGAGAGCGCATAGTTTGAAAGCGCCGCGTGTTTGGTAACCGGAATATAGGAGAATTTACTGAACCTGCTTACTGCGAGCAAACTTTTCTCGTACAGCTACATTTTTCTTCGCCCTCATCCTTGCTACGCGTGCACACACATGCATACACTCTTCCTTTCTCCGATCCTTTTCCCCTTTTCATTCGTATCTTTTTTTTTATTATTTCTTGATGCTTCCCATCCTCTCCTGCTCTCGCTAGCTTTGTCCCAGTGTTTTCGTACGTGAGCCATTTATTTGTCTCTCGTTCGTTAACTTCGACAGTCTCGATGGTTCGAGAGACAATACGATCGAGACGACAATGCACGGTGTAAATCAGTGAAGCAACAACTGTTATTGTTTGCAAGACGCGTTGCAATCGTACAGTTTCCGCCCGTCAGCACTTTGAATGCGACGAGCGACTCGAAATATCGCTATGCTCCATACTTCATCATTTTTAGACATTTTTCACTATTTTTCCTTTGTGTAATAAATGAATAATTTTGGAGTTTTATGTTAAATTATTATAATATTATCGCGGCGAAAAATTGACGTCTCATCCGCATCATCGATGCGACAAATTGCTACAACATTGCAATGTTGCAACGTTCATTCAAACCGGTCGAACAGATAGTACATGATAAAAATCATCGTATCGCGTTTACGTCTCTCCCGAACACACGTGGTAGATGTGTGCATTGTGCTATTCGCTAATTGCCGCTCTTTCGCGCGGGACCAAGTGTCAATTAAAAGAGCACGTTTATCGCATTGCTGTTTTTCACGATAATTAACCGATGCATCTCACGTCTTTGATATCTATCCGCACGCGGTTTATCAAATATTTGCATTACGATAATTGGGCGTCCATCGCTGCGACTTCAAAACGCGGTATCTAAATTTCTCTCGCAGTAAAAGCGCGTAATTGAACGCAGTGTTCGAGTCGGTGGGGATTAATTGGCTATACGAAATGAAATACTTTTTTGGAGTCAACGTACAACGAGTCAAATCATATCACCTATATAAAGAATTTTTTAAAAAACATAAAGAAAAATGAGACACGCATCTGAAATAAACTGCATTATATTTGTAGTCCATTAGAAAATTTGCAAATTATTAATAATAATTAAGCTCTTGTTGCTATTTTTCAAGCGACGTTGGAAAATACTCTACTAATGTCATATAAACAAACAGATATAAATATGCACTATGCGATGCAAATATTAATTATACTTGTAATCAATATCTGTATTTTATTATGAAACTTGAGTTGCAATCAATATTTTATTCCACATTCATTTTACAAGAACGATATGCGGGCATTCATTCGTTGCTTTGTATATACCTTCTCGGTTATATCAAAATTGCAAATTTTGCTGTAGAATTGCGCGCCATTATTGCTCGTTTAGCGGCGAATCGACAATCGAGCGAGATATAATGCGAATTCTTCGTGGTCAAAGTGATTTTCTCGTAACGAGGTATTGCCAGTTCGATATGCGATGGTATGTGACGTGATTGAGACTGAACGACTAAACCAAAATTCGATACACGAATCGCATCAGCGCTAATATACAATGTATTTTATTTCTAGCGCAGCGTAATCTTTCAGTTATAAACGATGGAAATCAAAGAAAAATTAAAAAGAATTGTTACATAAATGATAACAAAGATTATGATGATGAATAATATGATGAGAGAAAGTATGAAAAATAGATGATGATGATGAGACAGTAAAGTATAAGATTGATCGATAATAAAGAATTTTTCTCTCTTATTGCATATTGACAATTTGAAGCATGCAAATCATGTAATGATATAGTGGAATAATGCGACGTTCGCATCAAACTTGATCGATTTCTATATAATCCGCAAGTAATTGACTTTTATTCACTAAACATGAGCGAAAATTTCTGCTAGAGTTAATGTAATCCATGAATAATTGGACGTTCCATTATTTTATCCGTGAGATGTGCAAATATCTATCAAATTAAAATAAAATTAATATAAATATTACACACAATGTGTATTAATTGAGATAGATAGATTTAAAATATCTCACTCGACGAATAATATAGAGAAATAAAGGTATTCGCAAAAAATTCCTAGATTGTATCCGTATAATTGCGCATCACTCTTGATGGTTGTCATCACAAATCTAACAAATGTTCATCGTACCTCGAGCATTTTAATGCTTTAGAGCAAATTGAATCCGCGATGTAGGCTTGGCAACTGAACATTTCTCATAGCGTCGATTATTTTCATAAGCGACAAAGGTATAATCTTTAAAGGAACCGTTGACCTCTTTCGAAGCACTTACTTCATTAGCTTATCGCCCAACGTCGGACTTATCCATGGTGCAGAAAAAAGTAGAGATAGAGTGGAACAAAAAGAGAGAGAGAGACAGACGGATGATAAAAAAATGAATGAGTCACCCGTTCTATTCCGCTCTTGCGGAAAAGCGCTGTTGATTCTTCCAGAAGAATTCTTTTCCTTCATGTGAAATTATGAAGGAGATCTGCGCCGTGGCCTCAAGTCGGCCGCGACGGCAACTTCCTTTTTTTTCTCCTTCTCATTGTCAGTCGCGCAATTTTTGCGAAATGAACGACGTTTTATTAATGACTGTCGCGCAATTGAGGTCTTTAAGGAACGGTGACGCGATCCGCCAAACTCACGGCCACTTCCGGCAAGTTTTTCCATGTCTGTTTGTTTCCGCTCGCTCGTTTTCTCATTGTTTGTCGAAAGGGTGAAAAGGTCGTTAGAGAACAATGCGATGATAAAAATCGGCCGGATGCATTTCTGCTTCTGCCTTACTCAAATTTTGCAATTTATTTATTTGACATATTTCGCTTTATGATGATAATAATTATTTTTTGTAATCTACTTGTTGATAATTCATTCTTTAAGCTATATAATGTTACACACATTTTTAACAAATATATATATTTTAATTAGTTTTGGTAATTTTACGATTAGGTCGTTGTAAAAATATGTGATGTGATAAATTATTAAAATTATGTATCAAAGTAGCGAAAAATGCCAATTAAATAAATAAGTTTCACGAAACGTTTAAAACGATCATCTTAAAAATGGATAATACTCAATATACTTATACATCAAAATATATTACGATTTAAAAAATGAAGAGATATTCTTTTTTTACACAATGTCGAAACTCAAACATAATTTATGATATCTTTCAAACATTCCAAGAATGAGAGTTTCAAATAATTTAGAATTCCAATATTTACGTATATTTACTTTCGAGTTGTCATCAATCTTTTTAAGAGGCACCATTCAATTTTGATCTTATATACAAAAAAATGATTTGCATAACATAATTTAACAATTAATATTAATATATTGTATTATATTAATACGACTCTGCGAGAACGCGTGTCAAATACGATTTTATTGATTATGCATTTGAAAATTAATAACAAACATGCATATTTAATAACGTTTTCTGTACACGACTACGCGCACATATGCAACGAGTACCAATTAATTCACCGATGTATATTGGTCGTACGATCTGTCCGAGTGTCGGATAGTAGATAATGCAGCCTCACGCGTCAGGATGAAGCAAATTCTGTCGGAATTTCTAAGCAGGAATTATCTTTCGCGAGAGAATTTTCTCAGGGCAACGTCAACTTGCATTCGGATCACGAAGCGTGGGAGATTTGTCGCGCGCCGTGAGACAAATCGTTTTCTCCAATGGCCGAATCTTTTCTCGTAGGAAAAAGGATAGCCGGAAGTAAGGCTCTTCACAAGCGACGCACGTCCGCTTTACAACAATCGCGTCCACGCTGTAACTTGCGTGCGCTATAACTTGCGTACTGTGCAACATTTTTCCGTATAAAACATTCATTTATACGTTGGCTCGTATATTTTCATATTCTCTTTTTCTACTACATACTTTTCTACTCTCGCGGTCATTTTCATCATTTCGCAATAATATTAATAACTTCAAGTGGGTAAACGAATTGCATTTATTTTTGCGTGAAAATTATATAAATTTAATTTTAAAAAATATCTTATTGCATTAATAAAATTAATACTTGGTTTAATTACTACTTGATTATATAGTCACGAATTTATCATTATGCTTTCGAGATTTCATTATTCTTTCTTTTATTTTCAGTTTATCATACACGAGAAAATAATATACAAAGAGACACGCATGTACATCGATTTTAATGCTAAATACGAGAAATATATATGAAGAAACTGATAAATGCATATAATTAAAAAAATCCAACGAGAGGCGCGAACGATATCGGGATAGTAAAAGGCCGGCGTGTAGTCGTTTAGATTTTTCAGTGGAGAGTAACTTTTTTCCAGCGACATTGTTGCGACATCTGCAAGCCAGCTAAAGTGCAAACGACTTTTCCCGACTCGCGGAAAAACTCGGGGTGTGCGTATCATTTTATATATCGCGGGAAGGTGAAAATGCGAAAAAAGGGCGCGACAATAGATCTCGGAAGAGCGGCTTTGCTATCGGGTGGGTGAACATTAAAGACACTCGTTTCTTTGTGCATTTAACTATAAAAATATCTTGATACGATCAAATGACCACGTTCATTATTCATTTAATATGCAATTTTTGAGAATTTTTTTCATTTATCTCTAATTGTAATCAACAAAGTTGTTATATGTACGTGACAAGGCAAATTGAATACAAAAGTGTTATTATAAATAAAAAAGGATTTTCTCTATATATGTATGTACATATAATATTGATTTAAAAATCATTTCAGCGTTATATTTTTATTAAATTATTTTTACATATTTATTTGATTTTTTTTATACGAACAAATATAGATTAGACATAAGAAATGTTTGTATAACAACAAGTAGCTTACATTGAGATATATAAATTGTTAAATATTTTATATTTTTATTCATATTGTTATCTTTCATGCAGCAAACGAGGTAATCGATTAATTAGGTTTCTCGCTAGTTTAATGTACACTTGGGAATATTAATTATAGTACACTCCACAATTTCCGTTATTATTTATCATTTCAAATAATGCAAAATTGATATATGTACAGTGACAGTGTGTGTATATATAGATATAAGATATAATAAATATTCGATGCAGTGAATTTTCACATTAATGCGATACATCAATTCGGCGGATTCGCTGATTCGATTTTTAGAGATGTTTTTTTTTATTAAGTAATCAATAAATAATGAAAATGAACAGTGTGTTATTGAAGTCTTCTTGTTAAACAAACTTTTTTTAATTCTTGGAGCGTAGGTAGACAAATGAATAAATAACTTGAATCAATATGACTTGTTATCTCATCTGACATTTGCCTTCTATATATACTTGCCGAACATGATCGATACACATATAAGTATAGATGTTTTATTTCTTCCAAATATATTCTTGTATAAAATGTTATATGTGCAAATATAAATAAAGTCTGCGCAATATTTATTATAAATTGATATATAAACACATCGGCAGAATGTAATTAAGCAATTGAATAGTGTAGTTGGATTAGAAAATTCGGGAAAATTATCAAAAGATGATTTGAAAAATATTGTATAATTAAAACGTATTATTTAAAAAATATAAAGCATTAAAATTTCGACTTTTTATTGTAATACAGGGGAAATGGTAATACAGATAAAATGACAAATTTTTATTGCCTCTTTCGCGTTTTATTTTGTTCCTTTTTTTTCTTTAAATTTTTTTTGCATCGTGTAGCCTCTCGCACATATTGATGTCATATTTGTGAGTTTTTGTACAAACGTGATATTTCATCTCTCGAGAAGTTCTTAAGTATCGCACCGTCGAATTTATGTCACGGATGAAAACGGAGCGGGAAAAAGCAACGGTGAAAAGTTTCTTCCTTGGAAAAATGGAGGCTTTCGTTCCATCTTCGTGTCTCTAATTAACGAAAAGCTATAGTACAGTGCAGCGTTTATCTTACTAGAACAAACTTTTTTTAAAACTTTGTATCATACAATTGGCTTGATTATATTTCTTGTCATATATTTTATATTTTATTTTACTTGATAGATGAGCATTAATTATTATGGCTAAGTACTGAAATCACTTTTTATAAGACAATGTCCTCTTATCTTTTTTGACGATAAAAAATTAACAAAATTATTCGAGAAAGAAAGAAATAAAATATATATATTTTAAAATAAACGCATAATATTTTGTATAAAATATATATAATATTATATATAAAAACGAAAAATAATTTTACATATAAAAAGGAAACAAGTAGTATATATGTACACATTGTTTCTTTGTCCACAAGAAACTTTCGATTATAAGAACGTACATTAATTTTTCTTTTTATACATATAAATAATATGTGACGTGAGCAATATAATAATTTATCTCGATAATTTTAGTAATTATTCTATTATCAAAAGAATAAAAAACGTTTCTGTTTTTTAAAAATGGACTTTAACTCTTATCTATAATAATTAATGGTTATCTGTGAAACGAAATGAGGTAAGGATAGAAATATAATCGAGTCAATTGCGGCACAAAAGATAAGTAGAACGATAGCTCGGTCGTTTCTGTCGTGTCGGAAAATGTTGAAGCAGACGTGAGTCTTTTGCGTCAGTTACATTATATGTCGCAGTCGGGCGAGCGCAATAAATGTGTATTGCATAGTACAAAGGCCAGAAGAATTCCACTAAAACCTAACTTTGTGCCCGTGTTACATCTTAAAACGATACAGCGCTTTCACGATCTTTGACGCGTCGCTGCACTTTTACTATACATATTCTCATCTTCAAACGTGACATTTCTTTTTCTCTCATTTTAGGCCAATCAAGTTGGCGGCTGCAAACTTTTCATTTTTCGACAACTTTTTCGAATGCTATGTTGAACAAATTTGCACGACTATTGAGCTGCAAAAAAACAGTTTATTTATCGCATATTTGTGCGATTTTTTTAATCTTTCATGCACTATCGATTTATTGATCGATTATTTCATTATATATTTTGCTTTGCTTGTGTGATAATCTAATTCTATATTAATATTAAAAGTAATTTCTTAATGTACATATATAAAATAATTTTTGTTTAAATGTAGAATTATTATAAATTGTATGCAGTTATGAGTTTGTTTTTTTCTTTTTAAATTTTGCGACATTAATTGGGAAAGCTTTCCTTCTCGATCAGCGACCTGGAAATTTGCAAAGATACGGAAAGTTGACGAGTAACGATATTTATGCAAGCAACGAGAAAACTGTAATTTTTCAAACATCTTTCCGCGGATGAGTCGATAAAAGAGCGGAGTTTGTTGCGCAAGAGAAATATTTTTACTTCTGCGCGAAAGTATACGATTGCGTTTTATATCATAGCGCTTCTCAAACTGTATCGAGCACTTATATTTTTGACATTTTTCCGATACTCGTTTTACGAACTCACCTATACACATTTTTGGCCTTTCAATCCCTTCGATTTTACTCTATGACCGTTATTCGTAATATTTATTGCAGACGATTACGTTCGCAAGCAGCGATTTCGCAGTCGATACTTTAGTGAGGTAAACAACACTATCTCTCGAGCGAATAAACGGCAAATTTTCTCTTAAATCATAAATTCTACGAAGAAATCATTCTACTAATTACTTGCAATATCTAAAAATTGAATATATTCATGATACTTTCATCTTCTATCTGAACTTTACGTCGTACTTCCAAGTATTTCAGTCTTTGAGCACTCACAATTAATCTCTCTTTTCCCTCTATTTTTTTACGGGAATATTAGAAGAAAATATTTTATTACGTTAATGAAGAAAACATGATGCGATACATATCGTTTTTAAATGTGTCGACAATGCATAATGTATTCTGAACAAAGTTTTGTCGACACTATCTTTAAAGATCTGATATATAAAGTCTCCGATTATGAAATCGATATACTTTGATCGGACGGCGAATTAATGAATTCGTATCGCATTCGAGTACTTTTGAACAAACAAGTTCTGTGAAACGATCCGATTCACTCGAGGAACCTTTCGGGATCTCTTCTATGAAGTGATTTCGCGAGATCGAGGACATCCGAGGCGCTTTCCCGACTCTACCTAACGATTGCGACCTTCTTTGCTCGGTATAAATCGATTTCCGCATTTCCATACCGCAGCAACCTTTAAGCGTATCTTTCCAGACTTGGCAAGGATATGCTTTTATCAGAGATTCCTTGAGAAGCGGCCCATCTCGCTCGGGTAGGTTCTAAAGGAATATGGAAAAGGCACCTCTCCTCTTCACGCCACAAAGACATGACGACGCCGTAGAAAATTCTCTCGATGCTAACCAGCCCGCGTACATTCCGTAACCGATTTACTCTATCGTGAATTAAGATTGAGACAAGCGAAATGATTCCGCTACTTATTTACCTGCATTATTTGCTATCGTATGCAAATTTATCGTGTAAATGTAACTTATCAATTTAGATTTTGCTTGTTTTATTTTATTGAAAATATCTGACAGTATGAGACGGCTAATGTGATTTACTAAACTGCCATATTTTAAACTCTTTCCGTGGAAAATTATTTGACATTTAAAATTATTTTAACAGCGGAAATGCTAATGCAAATAATGTAATGAAAATTTGCATTGCAAGAGAAGCGTATAATTTTGCGCTCATATATTGAGAAATTCAGATTATATTAATAATATTTTAAGCACAAAAAGAGAACACGAGATAATATATAATATTTTTTTTTAATGGAGATGAATGTGTGAGTACGCATACCAATATTATTAAAAATCTGCAACTCTTTGGATCATGTACAGAAATTGATAATTTATTATATACAGAAGTATTACGCTTGAAATTAAATCCAGATGAACGGAAGGATGTTAACATAAAAGTCACTAGATTAGTATCTATTATATTCTTCCTCATATCTATTATACTTATTCCATTCTTACGCCCATTTTAATCCACGCGTCAACAAATATCAGTTAAAGTATTCTTGCTCGCGACGCATCAGTTATATTACGCATTTGTAGATTATTTTCATTATTATTTCATTATTTGGTAATTTAGATGTGATTTTAAAAGTCATAAAAATGAGGTAGATTGCAGATAGTAATTTGTATAGCGTAATGGATAAGCATTATCCATTATCTGGAATTTGCAGTTTGTCCACTTTGAATTCTGCTCTGGACCGCAACATTTAACGCTCTCCATCAAAGAGATCTTTTGCGCTGGCATATGTAACCTGACAACCTCGTGTAGGTGTCCTTTGCCTGGAATATTCTCCATCTCTGGCATAATTAATGAAATTTGTTTTCTGTCTCTTGTCGCTATCCTATTACACTTGCGACAATTGCATTTATTTAAACTACAAAGGCACTTGTACGCCAAGAAATTTCAACTATGTGTAAGAGACAGCTTTTTTGAATAAAAATTTGGAAAATTTTTAATTAAAAAAAAAGCTATAAACACAAGGCCGTGATATTCTGATTGTCGTAATTATCGTACTTATCAATGCGGAATTTTTACAACTAGATGATGTAAAGAATATTTTCGTTTCTACTTTATTCGACCTTTTCTTTATCTTTTCGATTTCTTCAAATCTACCCATTTTTTCTATAACATAATATAATTACACATTATGTATTATTTTTTGTGTGTATTTTCTTTCGTACACTCAAATTATGGAATTTTCTTGCGCAGAAACAATTGAGATGAAATATTGAAAACGAGATAAATGATAAGGGACAACTTGAGGGATAAATTGAATCGTATTGTTGTATTTTTATAATAGGAACGATATATTTAATTCGACTCAAACCACTTTAAATACCACTAGCGACGTTTTAAGTATTTAATTTGATTTTGTATTATATTTTTATAGTTCGTAAAATGCGAACGAAGCAAAAATGTTGCCAGATAAATTGCAACCGTCTTGTTTTTCGCAAGCGACGTATCGTGTCGATATACACGTATTGAAATAATAATGTATGCAAATTATTATAAAAGACAAAGATGAAAATTTTGCTATTGCAAAGATAAAAATTAGCAAGAAAATTCTTTATTTATTTATGTCATGATATAATCGTACAATAGAACAACAATCGCAGTTATTTGACGATTAAACGAAACAACCCGCGACTGTTTATCGTGATAACGAATGAGATAAATGACAGCCGGAATGTCCGAATAATTCACGAAGATCACAAGATCGCCAGCCGATTATCGGCCATCGAGAGGAGCGTTATCGGATTTCGATTCGGATTGACTCTGATCGTTCAATTTATCATACGGGATGTCAATTGAGTTGTCGATGATTATCGACAAATGCATGCGTGTTTCCTCTACCGCAGAGCAAAATAGGCGAAGCGTAGATCTCACAGCTTATTAAACAAAGTATATTTACGTTGATATATGCATGGTTGTGCGAATAGTTATACGTGCGATTGCGTATACTAATAGACAATTTCAAACAGATTGTGTACACATAAAGTCACAAATTATTATCATTTTGAAAATAATTTTACAACGATAAATGATATTTCTATTATACAAATAATTGCTAAATATTGTTATTACGTAAATTTTTTATGCGATCTGTAGATAGTTGGGTAATACAAACGTTTTTCTATGAAAGAATCATGTAACGAGAGACGATCAATTTTTCTAGCTACGCGTAAAAAGTGTAAAAACATTTCGACGAGGTTGCCTGCAAACTTTCTCGGGTCTCAATTTAAATACGTTTTCAGCTCTTACGATTCCGAAGCCCAGATGGAACTTTGTTTCCACCATTTCATTCGCAGTAGACCAGGTCTCGGCCAAAGCATTTGTGAGAATAAAGTTGCTTCTGTTTCCTGTCTGTGACACGCGGACAACGACTTTAGTTTTTTTTACCATCCACTTTTCGCTCCTTATGGCTCTGACGAGCCATACTTAACGAAATAAGGAACAACAAGAGAGAGAGAGAGAGAGAGAAAGAGAGATTATTTCGAAGATTTTTCGTGTAAAAGATGCATCTTGTGTGTTACATCATTCCGTTTTAACATTTCACGACTGCCATTTGCCACGGCAGCTGTTGCAGTGATATATAGTAGAAACTTTGTTACAAGTTATAATTTATGCTTATAATAATCGTCGAATTTTCTCCAAACATTCGTTTTTAATTGTCCATAAACAAAACTATGAGAAAAAATATATAGAGAAAATCAAATCCTATCGATTAAGCGAAAGCAAACACGGTGAAATCTTAGTGAAAATAAAATCAGACTGTGAGAACGTCCCATCAGAAAATACTTGGTAACTTTGTTGCATATTTGCGAAATTGCGTTAAATCCCCGAGCGAACAATCTCGTTTCGAGTCTTCTTCTTTTTCTTTTTTTTTTCGTTCGGTCAACACGTCCACTGAAGTTTCAGAAATTTTATCCGCGGATAATTAATTCTGTTCTGTCTACTTCGTAAATATTCGAGTCGGTTAGTCCACAAAATTTCTCGGCACGAGTAAACTTCGTTACGCATCAACGAGGATACCGTTAATTTGTTTTTCTTGATGTGGCTGTAGAAAATTTGCACTTTACTTTTTTGTCATTTAATTCGAGTACTTTGTGAGACGAACCGATTTAAAGCGTAATCATTAGCAATCATTAGTCCATTGCATTTCGAACATTCTTATGCAATCGATTCTACATATCTCGACAATACTGCTGTGTTTTTCCTTTTGACGATATTTATTGTTCTTCTATATATTCATACATTTAACACTATAATAAACACCAATCAACTGTACGAGCAACTCTAAGTTTTCTATTATGCTCCAAAAGAAGCTCGGTGAATAAATTGCGACTCTTATCTACTTTAAATGTCAGTTAATTTCAGCTATATTCTTGCTCTCTGCTTCTTGTTTTTTTAAGGAGCTTTCGCCGATTGGATTGTACGAACAAAGAAAATATTGAATAAAATACGTATATGCGACAGGCACGATTAATGATATTATCTTTGATAACTCGATATTATTTTCATAGTATTAAATTTATTTCTGGTTTCATTCCTGACGGAATACATGTATTTCATTTTCAGGTACTGAGAGAGAGAAATTATTTGTAGCACTAATAAAAAATTAATTCATAATGACCAATGAAAATCAAAGTTTGAATATTTATAGTTTAACGACGCGACAGTGGCGACAATTATTTCGTCAATCATATAAATTTGTACAAGTATAATTAATCCGTAAGTTATGACGATTTTCACAGATTCTTCAAACGTTGATCGTATCTGACATTAATTATATAAAAAGTAATTTTTGATGAGACTAAATATTTTAACCTTTTCAAAATGATGCATTCCAATTAGCAATTATCTCGTGATAAATAACGAAATTTACTTAACATCATATTGCATTAACTTGCCGGATTTACTCGCTCGAACAGCCGCGCTCGCTTCTACGTAAACTTTGCTCTTGAAATTCTCTATTCAGCTCGACTGAATTAATAAGCCGATTCTCGGCTTGAGATATTCGGTAAGAGAGAAACTTTATTTATGACGTGGCGCCAACTTTCCGGAAAATAGTTGCGAAAATGCAGTCTTCTTAAAACCTGCTAATGTTGAAGAATAACGTATTTTCGTTTTCTCGTCGCTACCTCTTTCTACTTAATTGTACTTGATGAACCTAATGTGATAATTAAATGCAGTTTTCAAAAGTTGGAATGCATCGGCATGTACGCATTAACGACTTCATTTGCATACTTCATGAATTTTTGCGCTATTTTTTCTTTGAAGAAAAAATCCTTTTTATATCTTTTAATAACATAATAACATTTATAATGTTTGTATATGCATAATATTATATAACTATATATCAAACACTCAATAAAGAACCATATATAATTGTTTATTAGTGCTACATACAATCTCTCCCTCAATGTTCGAAAATAAATTATATCACAGTGTGTATATTTAAAAAAATTGCTTTTGATAACAATATATTGTTTGTGAAAATTGTACGAAAAACTCATTTTCAATCGACAAAAAATTTTTTTCCCGAAATGTTAGTGCAGTTACAAAGTCGATTAATTAAACATTTAAAGCTATCGCTTTGAAAGGTTTACCTTTCAAAGGAACACGAGTTGACCTTTCATGCGGTACATTTTCATTATTTCACTTTGAAAACTGCTGGAAATGAATTACTTTTGCTGCATTTTGCTCGCGGATTTAACATATTTCATGCGTGCTTCAGAAAGTATACACATTTTCAAAAACAATTATTATTAAATGTGGGAGTAGGTGGTTTTATCAAACGTTATGTTCCATAAAATACAAGCTTGCGCATGTAACAATAATCGGCATTAATGTCGATCTAATAATTCGCAACACGAGGTCGCGATAAGTTTCTTTTGAGAGCTTTTTATACGTGATCTGTTTTTTTTTTTTTTTTTTTTTTTTTTTGCATTCGTGATCATGCTATAAAGAAAATTTATCTTTTCTCTTGTCAACAATATTAAAACTTTATTCCAGGCAAAATTGGGGATTTTAAATTATACGCTTTTGTTCATAATAATCACCGCGAGTGTATAACATTGCATTATTAGTAGAATGTTATATCGGCGATATGTATATAATAATTGTGGACGCTTCGGTATATATTATGGTATAGAGCAAATTATGGCTAGTTTATAATTTCAATTGATCGTGCTATTGGTTCTAATTTCTCTTTCAACATGAATAAATACGCGTAAGCATTTGGTAAACGGAATAATAATAGTATACAAAGATATGTTTTCTATCGAGAGTTTGCCTTTACTTGGATTAATTCATTTAATAATTAATTTCATAATATACATACATGTATATTAGCACGGTGCATTTGTCTCCTACGAGAAATGATCATAAATGCAATTTTGTTTTATTGACATCGACGCGTCATTATTTTGTTGCATTGCGCATTTTATTAACAATCGTACGAAATCCTAGCAAATTCGATGAAAATTTCAAACACGAGGACACTAACAATAAACGGCGAAGAGTAGGGCTCAACGTATCAATCTCGGTAATTAATAATTTCCATTAACCGAATAATCGTACTCGATCTGCTACTATTTTGCCGTATTTCAGTCTGCAAGATCGAACAGCGAGAGCACCTGGATTTCAATTAACCGGATTGCCGTCGTGCATCACCGATTTATTCCATTCCCGTTCGACTCGTCCCCTTCTTTTTTCCGATCGGCTCGCGATTGGGAATCAATAGACACGTCTGTCCTGCTGATGTAAATTCGGAAATTCGCATACCGGAATCCGAAAAAACGAGACGGTTCTTTTTCTCCGCGCAGTCTCGCCTTTTTTCCCCAGCGTATTTCAATCCTCCTAGCTCTTTCCTTTATATTCTCGTTTCCTAGAATTCGTGAAACGGCATTGCACTTTGCACCATTTTTCCTCTTTTTATTTTTTTTTATTTGGTAAAAATTTTGGAAATTATATTATATCTTTATCGCACAAAATGAGGTCTGTTATAACGTTCAATCTAAATTGCGATCCGAAATTAACTCTTCGACCCAATAAACACGTCAAATTATAGCAACTCGCTTTTGGTCTGTACGAATTAAGCTTGTTACCGACTACGTGTGTTAAATTGACATTTAATCGTTAAAAATTCTACCATTTTGTATTTTTGTCCATACGAGGAAGTAATAGCGTGTCCCACGTCGATGATACGTGCGACAGTTACGCGTTAAAGGCTTTAATTTAAAGCGAAATTTAATTGGATTCGTTAAGCGGCAATTTACACACGTTACTGTAAACGCGATTAATTGCGCGGCGCGACACACTAAAATATATAGCATATGCAATATAATGATTTAATGTATTAGCGTTAGAGCGCTTTGTTTGTCACGAAAATAGTACGACGATATTATGAGTTGACATCGCATGCAATTTGCATTCTGTTTCCGCGGAGATCTTCACAATAAGACTCTTCATTACGAAGCTGTATTATGCTCTTATGTGTAGTTTAATTTCTTTGTTATTATTTCCCGTCGCGTGCTTTTAAACTGTTTTAAGAGAACTTGAAATATCGTACCATCAAAATATCCTGTTTGCTAAACTTTGATGTGCAATAATTATACGAGTATATATATATATATATATATATATATATATATTTTTTTTTTTTACACAGTTCTTAAACCTTAAGCAGAATGACATTTGCAAAAATTTTTTCTCAATAAGATTAAAAAAGTTACATGTGCGGAGACTATAAAAATAGTGAAATCGCCGCTTTTGCGAAACTTAAGATTTTTTATATTTTATTTCAATAAAATAATTCTTTTTTATTTTTCAAATCTATAGTTACATGTGTATGAATATTATTATTTTTTAATTTATATATCAGACTTCAGAATGTGCCGAATATTATTCATAATTTTAAAAAGTCATATTTATCACATTTATTATTTAGATTGATCGTTTAAATGGCTTTGATTGTGATAAATGTTTGCGATTTTTTTATCGCACAGTTAGTTGAAATAAAAGTTCTAATGGCATATTTTCATGCTTGACAAGAAACTTATTCCAGTGCGTCAAAAGTTATATGTAAATTTTTTTCGACATTATTATGAACGAGAAAATGATCATCATACAAAGACGGATTATCTTTTTCTCTACGCCACGAAGCAAGTTAAATCGAAAAGAGTATACTTGGTTCGATCAATTGCATCTAATTTTTATTTTTGCTTATTCGCTCTACTGGATTCTCCTTATATTGCAAAATAATAGGAGTAATACTTGTTACACAATAACAATTCTTTTATGGCAATGTTTGCAACGGCAAGCGGGTAAACGAGACAAAGAGAAAATCAGCACCGGCTTTATATCTTTCTGTGAGTTTCCTCTCTTTTGAATCTGCGACGCGAATAGACCGTAACGCCAATTACGCGGTTGGTTTCGCCGTTGGACACTCGCGCGCGTTGGAAAAAATCCAACAGTTGTTGACAAAACGGACCGCCACTCTGTCGTCGCTCATGCGAAAGATTTTTGCCATTCGTGACAACGCGAATGATCGAATAGAATCGGCAAACAAATAGGGAAAGAGATGCAACGGAATAAACCGACGGATAGACTATGGTATATCGCAAAATTACAGGATATTCAACCGTGAATTGTCGACTACAAAACCATGTTTTACAAGAACTTTCATTGTAAAACGCGCTGCATTTCTCTCTACTGTAAACTGGCTAACGAATTTGCTCATATATGAACTAAATGCGCTAAAATAGCAATGACAGGTAAATCAATTTTTTCCTTGTAAACCACAAGATTTTCAAATCAATTAAAAAAAAGCTTTTTCTCAAATAGGAAATGGTATTGAAATTTTAAATTACATATATTGTCGAATCGACAAAAAGATGCACCTGCAAATGCTACAAAGAGCTACAATTGTTTTTAAGCGCAGTGAGCGAGATGCATCTCTCTCGCCGAATTTGACGAATCGAAGGGAAATTATATAGTGCGTAACATCAATTTTTTCACTCGATGCAATTCGTGAAACTTGTCAGGAGATTATCCTGACTCACCCTCTTGTAAAGTTCTTCAGGTAACAAAAGAGAACCATGTGCCTTCTCGGTCCGTTTAACATTAGCGTGAGAAACCACTCCGAATTTCTTTTAAGAAAGAGCTTTTATTCCGTTTCTATTTCGTTTGAATCTTTAGTGCATCGTTCGCATTACGTAAAAAAAATATCATTGAATATTTTTAATATTTTGCTACATTAATTTTGTGAAACTCGGCTAGCTGAATATCGTCAAATAAGTTTGTGCTATACTTGAGATAAAATCTTTTTTGTCAGATATTTGTTGTTGTTTAAACATACGACTTATATTTATAAAACTATTATTTCTCAATATATTCGCAGCGAGAACGTTGAAAATACATAACACGTAATAAAATATAAGGTAATTAAAGAGGAATTACAAACGAGCAGCAAACTATATTGGTAATTCCGATGCAACCCATTGCAAATGTTGATTCATTTTCGCAGCATACAAATCGCGATTCGATTTGCATACGTTTCAACCGTAGATATAATTTTGCAATCACAATTTCTCTTGAAATTATATGCCCCTATTCACTGCTATAGATATTTCCAACACGAATATAAAGATTTATTTTTTTAATTTATATTATTCAGATATACATCTAAAATATATATCCATGCTACATCTTTCCGTTACCATTTATTAGCTTTAAATAAAATTAATGAGACTAAAAATTTTATTTGTGCAGAATGAATGTGAATGAATGTAGTAAATCAAGTAATCATAAGTATTTCTTACGCGACCATAAATTATATTAGCGTGTCTAAACAAGTCAATTATCGAATAACAAATATTGAAAACATGATATGTGTCTTCGCATAATCCCCAAAATTCTTGAATAATAAGATTGTTTCAGTTGTTTTACACTTGATTAATACCAATATTAATTGTCATCATTTGTCATTTATAATTTGCATTATTATATACATGGTTTTATTTTTATTAAAATGTCAATTTAATTAATTTCAACACACAGACATATCGCACATGCGATCGAAGGAAAAATATTTAGACACATTTTGATTAATTATACATATATAATTAATAATAAAGCGACATCCATCAGCACTGAAATATTCGGAATTTATGCATTTAATTTCGTTATCACATCATTTTTATACTTTGTCGTGCTTATTAACCTTTGTACGATGATGGGACATTTTCGAAACAAAGTTTGGAATAAGGAGCCTTAATCATGAAACGACTTTCATTATTCATCAACGAAATATTATCGGCCAGGATAATATGAAGATAAAAATAAGTCAAAATAGATAGTTTGCACAAAAATACGTGGATCAAGTCGATTCAAAATTTAATGCTTATTTACGGATTATCGTTTAAATATCTTAAAAATATACTAAAATGATATGCGAGCAGTCACGTACGCTAAATCGATACTTTGGAAGAGCCAAAGTTTCTCTCCCGTTCTAATGTCGTTCCAATTGAAATGCAGCATCTCTATGCAACTGCACGTAGACATTTCTTAAGAAGAGTGCTCGTTGAATGTTGCAAATTTCCGATATTGTATCATTATCGCACTAAAAAGTAGTAGTTTTTTTATCTCATCGCGACACGTATCTTGTTCTTGGCTTAATAAAAATTCTCAGGATGTTGTTATAAAATTGGCGCTTTAAATGCCGTTTGAATAATAAAATGAAATAATCTCTAATCCTCCGTTTCGTAAATTTCGTAAATTTTTATTGAAGCAAATTATATCATCTATCATCTTGCCATTTTAAACGCTGTACTACTCGACTTCGTATTGTAATTCTCTGATCATACAATCCTAGGAAAATTCCTAGGATAGAATTTTATTTTAGTGTAGAAAATTAAAATACATAAATCGTGCTTTTCTTCAAACACGTTTGTGCGTGCGTGTTTGCAATTAATTCTTTTTACCGAATCACTGTATAAAAATAATTTGTATTAAACTTTTATATTATACCTTTCTAGTAATATTTCCCAACAAGTAATTGGATTTATATATCGAATTAAATTAAAAAGTCAAGTATACGAATAGCACAGAGCACGCCTCGAAATTAATACAAAAGAAACTTACTTATTGTTAGCTCTAATGAAAACGTGCACGCAACGTCAATCATCCGAAATGAAAATTAGTTCCCTGAAAGCTCGTTAATTATTCGCGATGTCATATAGATACATTCACTGCAACAAGTATAGTGATCTGCCATACTACATAAACATACAGTATATACTGCTACATCATATGCTCGCACGTCTGGAATTTACCGTCTATGTATGAATGTATACGTAGTCTTCGTATAGTACGCGTATTCCCAGCAGCGTCAACATATGCATCTTGTTGCCCATGCATCTCGTTTACCTAAGTGTTACGTGTCGAAACGCGCGAGTATGTGCTTCGAAGGATCGCAAACTTCAATCTAGTACTACAAGTCCGCCTTTACCCCGCGTGACACGTGTCTTACTCACTACTGATGTTTCGCAGTCGATAAATCATTCTGACATAACTCATAATTGCTACGAACATGTATCAAGTTTTTTCTGGGTTTCTTTTTCCAACCATATTTCGAGATGCTGATACTTTTGATGAAATAAATTATGTCAGCCGCGTTAATTGAATTTAAGTTTGACGCACGATTATGCAACATCGATGATATATGTATGTATATATTCGTCTCTCTTGCGGGATACGATTACATGCGATACGTATACGTTCACGCAGCGATGCCGAAGCGGGATAATTAATAATCAGCCGAAACCTACTCGACGTGCGCGCATTAATCTCACAGTAACACTATATATACGTCTGTTTTCGCGCGGGATCACGATTTGCCTGCATGACCGTTTTCGCACTGATTAGTACAAATCCATCAAGGTTGAACATTCAAATATATATATATATATATATGGTAACTCACGAGGTTTAGGCCTAGTCGAGTGCGCAAACTTTCGCTTGGTATTATTAAAACTGTGGAACGGACAATGTTGCTTTATCGGTCTACGACCTTCCATCCAGCAGTTTTGACTCTTGCCTTTTGATGGATTATGCAAATACGCTGTCGATCCTCTTACTGTCTCCCGAAATAACTTACGCTCGTATAAAATCGATTATCATTCCACCTGCCGCGCCCGTCGATGATGTTACTTTCTAATCCGTTGCCAACGGTGATATGGCAATTCGAATCTTTTTCCGTTTTAAGCTTAACCTCGGATAAAAGTAACTATGTTCAACTTTGATTTATAAGGGAGAGAAGATACACTTCATTAATGACAAACGTTTTCTTTTTTTTTTCTTTTAACTAGAATTCAATCTTGCATGCTAGAAAAGACAGATAAAATACGAGAAACATTTTATATTATACGAAAAAGGTTGCGCAGTTTTATGTTGCGATTATTTAAAAAATAATTAAAGGAAAAAAATGGAAAGAAAAGAATGACAGATTTAATTATAATTTAAAAGAAAAATAAATTGTCATTATTACTCTCATTTCAATACAAAATAGTCCAACAGTGATATCGCCACGATATATGCCGCAAAACTTTTATATCTCGATATAGGAATAACCCGTTTGCCTCGACTCATTCTTCCGGCTTAGCCTCGCGATTCGCCTGTTGTGCCATAATCGTAACTTTGAATTAGTGAGTAAGTGAGAGAAACGACGAACCGCGTCGAAGACACGAATTTGAGGAGATGCAGCGCACATTGCAGCAATATCTCGAAGAGATGCGTTGTATTGTATCGCGATCTAGAAACAGGTCGCATACAGACGCGAAATACGCGCAGATTCGGTTGCATACGATTCCGTAAAGAAATATTTTCCGTAATTTGATCGTCTTCGTAGTCTTCTCGTTCCTCGTCATTTCTCTCTCTAATTTATATACGCACATTGAATCTTAGATTCTTTAACGCAAACGAGATTCAATTGTATATTTTTAATGAAACAAATACATTTTCTAGTTAAAAATGATTTTCTCAAGAAGCAAGATCATATTTTATATTTTCGCGAAAAATAAAAACCGAGTTGGTTGTAAAAGAAGATTTTTTTATCTCTCTCCATTGATATTGCCAAGAAAATTGTCTTCCCAACTTTGGAAACTTTCGGTAATTAACGGTATCAAGCACGATTAATGGCCGTTATCTCGAAACAAAGTATGCTTAACTTCCTTTGAACAAACAGATAATAAAAGATAATAATAGAAGAACAAATGGATTGGACATTATTAATTCGAGTTGTTTGTGTTTTACAAAAATTAACACAATCGCCTAAATCATGTACAAGTGCCTATTTGTCAATAAAAGTGTCGCATCATTTTTGTGCAGTCATCATACAACTACTGCAACGATCGACACGTTGACTTGTAATATTCGTCATAATACATATATTATACAATATATATATGTGTATATATATATATGTGTAGATTTTAATATAAAATTTCTAAAGATGACACATAAAAAATACTGTATATTGGCAGATTGAATTGTTCATAGAGTAATGATCGTTTCCTCTGTCGATATCAGGATATTCCAGATATTAATTACTGTTACCGTTTACAAGCTATCCTTGCGTGATAATGACTAGTTGCGAGCTGCCGTGTGCAGGGTACAGACGCACTCAGAGGCATCGTTCGTTAAGCAATTATCACGGACGTTAGACCGGTCGGATGTCAAGTTCAGGCTAATCGTTCAATTAATGTGTGTCTTGAGCATGGTCACGATTTCTCGCTTGGTTATGCTTACATTATGTTTTTCCACATGGTTGAAGTCAATGAGATTGCATATGTCGACTCGAATGTCAAAGTAATCCGAAACTCGTCTCTCATATTGTTTTTCTACAATATTAATATCATCTATTAGCGATATTTCTAACAATTTCACGTTCAGCGTATTTATTTTAAACATTGAAAATTCAAAAAATTAAAATAAAATTGAAAAAAAATACAATTCGAAGAAGCTTATTTTTCCACATTGTAACGAGCTTTTGTTAAAATCGGAATTGTTTTCGTTTCTTTTATTTCCTACTTTCTTTGTTATAATTATATAAATTGAATTAAAACGTAGAGGTTTTTACAAATTTATCGACAACCAATTTGCAGTGGATACAGCATATATATTCTCATCTAAATTTATTATTATAAAAATTCAAGATACGCAATTTAAATTGTAAAGATGATTTATATAAATAAACTTGTTTAAATTTAAAAATTTGCAATGAAATGCTATCTGTTTGAGGATAGACAGGACAAATAAATGGCGTCTCGTGTCTCTTGTGAAAATCCTGACGAAAGACACGAGACGCCATTTATGGGCGATACGTCTTTTAGTTCCTGGCATTTGAGCCATTATATGCTCAGCCGCCACGCAACACAATTGCATCGAGCTCGTAAATAATTCCGATGAAATGGCACCCTCATAACAATATGAGAGATGTGGTAATTCCAGCGCTCATAAAATGCCAGTGAGTGGCCGTCGTGAAGAAACTTTTCTTTTTTTTGTACTTGTCATCGCGCAATTCTTATCGTCGCTGTGACAAGTTCATTTTTAATGCGAAACGTCAGAAGGTAATCGTCTTCCCGTGCTATAGCACTTAAATCCGAGTTTCACCAAAAATCCGTTGTTGAAATTTTTTTCGCGTTCTGATCTTTCCGCTTTCTTGCCATTTCTTCGAAAGTACGATTCGTCTTTGGTTGAGTAATCTTGTTAACTCTCTCTCTCTCTCTCTCTCTCTCTCTCTCTCTCTCTCTCTCTCTCTCTCTCTCTCTCTCTCTCTCTCTGTTTAGGATTTTTTGGCTCTTAACATTGAAAAAAATAGTTATCTGTAATGATTGATTTAAGTTTTGTCAAATACTTTTACTGCATTAATTTTTTTCTTTTTATTCTCTTTTTAATTTTCAGTATCTTTTATATGGTTGTATTCGAAAATAAAAACTAGCCATTATTTGCATATCTGTGTTATGCAAGTATTCATATAACAAAAGATATAATTTTTATGCGCAAAGAGAAAAAAGTAGCAATTAAATCTTGAATGCATGTTGGTCTCTTTTAAACGAGAAATGCGAATACTTTTTATGAATGAGTTTATATTTTTTTTAATTTTTATAACATTCATCTAAATAAAGCAACATTACAGCGAAAGTTATAAAACTAAAATGACAGATTTAATTAGCAACGATGTTAAATATTTAATTGCTTTTTATTATTACACACGCATTCGTCTTATCAAAGACTTCTCATATCCGTTTATATGAAAAAGGCAGTAAATTTTAACGCTCGGGCTTTGCGTTGAGAAATTTTACCTCTCATTCTGAGGAAATTGAACGTGTCGCAAGGGTTATATCGCAGCTCTATTCGAGTCCGCAAATGCTCTTTCTTTAGCGCCAAATTGAACATTTCGTAGAGTAGGTCTGCCATAAGTTCTACCGAGAATCATACGGGTGTATCTTTGTACCATTTACCTTTGATACTCCCTAAAAGTTAAGCCTCATACATACAAATCAGATATTTTACTATCGTTCGATTAATTCTTTTATTTTATTATTTATTCATTTTTATTTCTTTTGTCAAATAACACATTATTTGCTCATTACAATGTAGCGTAATAAATTTTCGAGTTGCTTGCATTCAGAATACTTACTTTTATTTATGCACAATGCTGGTCAATCTCAAATACAACCTATTAAAAATAATCATAATTTAGGTAGCTTTATTTAAATGAAATATCTATATTATCTTATTATATTAACCATTTATAATCTAGTAGAATAAATAATTTTATAAATATTTTTATTTCTTTCTACATTTGTATGTTGCATTAAATATAAACCCATGATTATTTAATAAAACAAATATTGATATCTTGTTATTTCCGATACGATAATAATCGTAAAGAGATACAAAAACATAAAATTATTAAGGAAATAAAGATTACGCTTTGTTGAATTATGGCCGACGATAATACGTATAATCGAAACGACGAATGGTTATATTGAAAATGTCAAAGAATAAATTTGAATCTTTGAAAGGTAAATAATCCATGAAATAATTTAGTAAGTTATAGAGAGATTTGACGAATAACATATGTGCATACATAGCATGATTGTACAGACATGGAGATATGTCAGGCATATTTGGATTACGATAGCTTATACATAATTAGAAGCTGTTTAAAGCGGCTTTGCCGCACATTTACATGTGCATTGACATTGGTAATAAAGCTCAGCATATGCGCGCGATATATCGACGCGTTGTCATTAAATGCGAATGCAATTATCGGAACTGGCAATGGTAAAACTAGCACATACTGATGACCGCGAACCGTTGATGAGATCGACAATGACCGTCAATCTTGTCACAATGTGTTCAAAATCACGTGTGATTACAATGATCAAACGTTACCCGTGCAACGGTTGCATTGATTTATATTATGCAAGCGCACGTCATTCGGCATGCGTAATTAATTTCATTAAAAGTCTCAAAATAGCAATTTTAATTGGAGCAACAGATAATATTTATAATTGGAAATATATTTTAGAAAGTTAAAGTTTAACTACTTCAGGTTCACATTGCATATGTACCTAATGCGCGCCGCGCTTAAGGATATGCATAATATTATTACAAATGTTCATATGAACATGTATGTATAAAAGTGTATACAAATGTATGTGGAATGAGAGAGAAGCTTATATAAAATTTATATTAAAAATTATATATCCTTGGTATGCATATTTACATTATAAAAAGATGAGAGATGTTTTGACATTTCGTTGGTTTATATAATTTCTTAATATAGAGTTGTTCGACAAAGTATAAGTATTTTGATACTTTCTCATATTGTTGCAAATAAACTTATAAATTTTAAATCAATGTCTATATAAAAAGTAGGGCCGCATTTAAAAAAAATTAAAAATTGCACGGTTAAATATACGTGCAATGATTGTAATTGTATGCTTATCGAATGAAGATCAATATTGAAATGCGGAACAATAATCCGACAAATAACGGAAGTATTCTTTTCAGTGAAAGAGAAAAATCAATGTATACTTACAATTAGACAGACTTTAATCTCTCTCTCTCCTCTCTCTCTCTCTTTCTCTCTCCCCAATAAACTCTATATGTTTTAATTTAATTCTAAAAAAAAAGTATTTGTCTTATTTATTAAAACTTTGCTGTGATCATCCATATATTTTTTTCCGAGATGTGTGAGGAAAGAAATTTGTTTAATTAATAACAACAATTCTTTTCACCACAAATCCACTTTGGAAAATTATATGAAAATAAAAAATATAAGAATATAATAATTTTATATATGTCATAGAATATTATATTATGAAATATTTTAAATTAAACATTTTTCTTCTCAGAGAATATCAGTATCCCTCGATTGATCGTTAACTAAGATCGACCTAACTGATAGTCTTGCTAAAAAAAGCTTTCGGAAAGTTTATATTTATTTGACCTAAATAACCATCTGACAATAGCGATCAATGTCCATCGCGGCTGTATCGCTTTCAATCGCAGATTTTTCACGTATATAATCACCATTCTATCTGCAAATGTTTTTATTTTTAAAAAAAATTGGCTTTACTTTTTAAAAGTATTTTTAAAAATCTCTTTCTTTTTAAATCGCAATAATATCGTTATGTACTCTCGAGCAAAATATATAGAGCTTCAATTACTTTCAATTACTTAATGAATTATCAAGAGCTATAAAAGTTCTCAAAGCTGTTTGCTCCTGATACAGCTTAAAGAACGATTGGAAAAATAAATATCGCTAGCAATCGAACCTTTGAGTCGACTAAAACGAATCGTTTGTCCGTCAGTCCGGAAAATAGAGTATTCGATGAAAGTAGAGACGAAAAAAGAATTGTGGCGGATTGACGCGATCTTTGATAATGGGGAAAAAACGGGAACAATCGCAGAATGATAACCGAGAGAAAAACGTGGTCCTCATCGTGATCGTCTGCCGCGCCGTCTTTTGCCGTCGATCGCGTGCCATTCTTGCCGGAAAAGTCGGAAAACGCGCGGAAGAGATGTTGAGGATGATGGATGGGTAGAGGAAATGATGTGAAAATGGAGAATTGTGATCGGACGATCGACACGCGGCGCACTCGAAATTACAAGAGGCCGCTCGTTCGTTTTCGTCAAAGCAACCGAGTGGAAATTGCGATTGCGTTCCACTTTGCTAATCATTGCAATTATTGCGTTGTCTAGTAATTAACTCGGCACAGTTTTTTTCTTTTTATAACGAGATGCTTAATATAAAGGTTTAATATGATTTCAAAGTGAAATATACATACATATGTCTTTTATATGTTAACACAATATTTTCCCTGCAAGCTAATACTCAATAAATTATACAAAGATTTTTTTTTCTCACGTTTCATGATTGTGACATTTGTATATCTCTGATATTCTTTGATATTATCCAATTTTATATATTTTTTGCTACGTGTCAAATTCATCAATTCGAAATAGTTTGTACAATTACAGTTGTATACAATTAGATGGAAACGCGTGTATTTCGTAATAATATAATATCAGATTTATGTATGTACATAGATATCTAGTTATATAAATAAATTAATCTGTCGAGTAAGCTCTCTATGATTTACCATCGACAACCAAGCGACATTAATATACGTAACTAATGAGCTCATTCAATTACACAATGACAATTAAAATAGATGTATTGAGCTTGAAGAACGATTTGCGATTTATATATACAATACGTTTTATGATGCATACATTTGTTTTCTCGTCATAATCGCGAACAGGTTATTATCACGATCGTTGTTCGCATTTCATAATGCGACATATATCTATATATGTTACGGATGTAGTAACAGTAGTTCTAAATGTAACATTCCGCACGACCCGTAAGTTTGGTGGAATTTATCAAACTAATTCCAAAGCGAGAATTAGATATGTGAACAAGCCTGTCACGTTCACGTGCGATTGCAACAACACTCTCCTTCACATTTTCAATTGCAAATAATGCAAACTTGATGCAAAATTATTCGAAAAATCTTTTTTTTTTTATTTAAATTATTTTATATATCGTAAAATAATATTAAAAAATTTAATTGTTCACTCTCTTAATCTCTATGCATATTTAATTTATTAGCAGTGGAGAAATAATGAAATTACCATATCGCCGTAAGATATAAGATAACTTTGATTTGTTCCTGCAGCTATTTTCAAAGTACGAGAAACATAAACAGTTTTGCATCGCGTCGTGAAAGCTGTCTTCCGAAACCTTTCAATCTACAATTCAAATTTGTTCTATTTGCAATTAAATTGTAACTTGCCCAATATTTAACATCTCGAAGAATAGCGCCGCTTCGACGAGGAATGACGTTTTAGAGTAAATGAAAAATGTGTGTGCGCAGAGACGGAAAATGTTGTTTTCTCCCTTATCCACGAGAGCGTCCATTTCGCGTAATACTCTCCTGTGGGAACGGGACGACGCGACAGGGAGACGATAAAGGCGCGAGGAGAGCGATTTTAACCTATTTCCTTCCGTTTCTTTTGTCGCGCCGCTGCTTTCCTCTCGCGCGAAAGGCGTTTTCTACTTGTCGTTTCGCTGGTCGGCCACATGAGCCCGCCCGCATGGGACTCCGCTTGATTTTCCCGTCCCGATTCAATTAACGATAAGTTATCCGAGCCTTCTCGCGACGCGAAGGTAAGGAAAACCCCGCGAGAAAGAGTTGAGATTGGAGAAACGCAGCAAGTAGCGATGCGCATACATTCAATCAAGTACGTATTTGCCATATATATTTATTCCATTTTATCAAAATAGATTTTGTGCTCGAGCAGCCGGACTATTCTTTATATTATCGTGAAATTTTTATTTTTCCCGGTCTCTTTTGCAGCAAAGCATTTATGTATGTATATCCTTTTACTCTGTATAAAATATATTTTTGTAGAAGAATTTTAGAGATCTGTTTCCCTTCTTCATCTTTTAACATGTGAACATAGTGAAATAAATGCGAAATGAATACTGAAGACTTTTGCGTAAGAGATGGCTTGTTGTAGTTTTCTATCGGGAAAAGAAAACAGAACGAGAAGCGAAATAACATTTTCTTATTGGCAAAGATCTGTCGAGAAGCTTTTCCCGATCAAAACTCCAAGAGAGAGAGGAAAGAAAAAGAGGAGATCGCTTTAACGTACTTTCTTAAGTTTCTTATATTTTATCGTGCATGCGGACACATCTCGATATCAGTAGATGGATCTTTTCATTTTCTCTCAATCGCTATTGTATCAAAAATTAAAATGACGAGGAGACGACAAAAAGCTTGTAAGTAAACTAGAAATTGTATAAGTTTCAAGAAGAATTCGGGACATCTATAAAACTGGTTATTTAAAAAAAATATTAGTATAGTTATTAGTAATTAAAATTAATTATTGAGATAATCTGCAAATGCACAAAAAATTTTAGAGACCTGTTACAAAATTACAATTTATCTTTTTAAATGTAACATATTTTTTTTGATGACAAAATTGAAAAAAATGTCAAGCTAGATATTAATATCTATTTCGATGTGTCAATGTTTGAAATATTTAAATATTATTTTTCCTTTATGTATAATACATATATAGCAAAATAAAGTTATAGTGTACATACGTTCGACGAATGGAAAAAAGAGGTGAAATAAAGCACGATATTGAATATAGGTTCGGTTTCGGTTTCTGTGAAGTTTAAAAGAGAGAATATTGATTCTATTTTGTTTATTTTGTTTATTTTATATAAAAGAATTCTGGAATCTCGAAATATACTTTATAAAATGATGTTGTTGAAACCATTAAAATTTTCATTACATAGAGTTTCGCCGTTCCGTCTATTCATTACATATGATTTTAAATGTGATAGTTTTTGTATTGTCAAGTATTTGGTAAAACTAACAATTTAATAATATCTAGATAGATGTAATATTGTTTGGTAAATGACACTTTGCCAATAACGTAAAGCTTATTTTCATCGAAGGATCAATGATGGACTGCCGAATGTCAATGCTACGAACCTTAATGTAATCGAGAAAGTGACACTTTATCAATATTACCGTTAATCTTACCGATGTAATATCAGCGAAATGTTTCGTTGTCTTTTTATCATGTTAGATGTACATAGGTATCATTTAGGACCTTTTACATTGACTGTTACTTGAATAACTAATAAATTTAGAATAGAAAAAGTAATTTAAAACAAATCTTTAATTTGTCATATCTGCATGCGTTGTATTAAAAATAATAAGAATAATTTTTGAACTTTTTGTAAAAGTTTGAGTGAGACCAAAAATGAAGAGAGTTTAGAAGCAGTACTTTTCGCAAGGAAATGATTTAAGAGTATCATCTTGGTGAGCGTTTAATGCGTGACGTAACACAATGAAGCAGTCTAAATGAGCGTGCAATTTTGAAGAAGATAGGAAAATATCCTTTCTAAAGAGAAGAGAGGGATGGGGTTCGGTTGTTAGAGTGCTCGACGACTATATTATTTTGCAAGGAGAAAATGAAGAAAAAGAGCGGCCCGTTCTTTACAAAAAGCTTTAACCTATTTCCATTTTCTTTGTCATGCGGATGGAGTCAACGATGCACTTCTTTCGCTGAAGGGTCATTTTCTAGCTATCCTGTCCCTACGATTGCTCGCATGTGAGAATGCGAAAACTCTCACTTTACTTGGTCGTATTGCGGATACATGCGCTCATATGAAGCTCATGGAGAGGACTGATTTCGTGGTCGCTCTAACGCGCGAGCGGAGAGAAAAGTTCGGTTTGAAATTGCGTCGATACGAGTTGGTCGTTTCCTTGTAGCGGATCCATCGGTCTGAAAGTTCTGTGGATGATGCGGTCGAGAGGAGAGAATATCTGGCAAATAAAGTGTAATGCGACCAAAGAGGATATATTTAACTGTGAGAGATATTCTAAGAGAAAGAGAGAGAAAGAAAGTCGAAAAGTTTCTTCTTTTATAATGTGCATATTTCGAAAAGAGAGAAATCAAGCTTTTGTCACTCTGACAATTGCAAATTGGGAATATTGGTTTCCATACAGGAAAATTTCAACTGAAAGTTTGATTTACTAGAAAAGATTCTTGGAAAAATTCGATGTTTGGTGTTTGTGAAAATTCAGCATCTTTTGGCGAAGATAAAATTTGTCTAAAAGTTTTCTATATTTAGAAAGTCAGCTCGAATCAATAAAAAATGAATTTAAAATAGCTATTAGGAATTATTTTATAAAGTCTAATTTCCAAAAATGTTATGATGCATCCGATAAAAATCTCTATTATATGATTATATCTATGATAAGCACGACAAATTTTCTTTTAGAAAGACTTGCACGAGATTAAAAGCAGCGAGTTGAATTTGAATTTAGAAACACGCGAGAGCAAATGCTTCGTTTTGCGCTGTCGCACGCCTTTATTGTAACTTTAAGATTTTCTTGTGTAATACACAAAAGATTATAGGGAAACTAGTATGTGTTTAAGTAGATTAAATCCCATTAAACAGCATTTGTAGCATTAGGTACCAATTTCACAATATCGCTGACATTTTCTTCGTTTGATCGTTTTAAAATATAGCATTTTTTTCTCTTGATAAATTATTATATTTCTTTTATAATCAATTAGTGCATCTCTTGTTCCATTTGCTATTTTAAAACGCGTCATGTCACTCTTCATTATCAATAATAAATAAGAAATTAATTTTATCATTGAATGAATTATTTAATCATTGGAAGAAAACTTTTTGCTAAAAATGCGACACAGTTGCGCGTTTTACTTTTCTAATTTTATTTTCCAGAACTGACGATAACGAATCAATATCAGCACTTTAGTTAGGAAGTACGACCCGTTCAATCATGGATCGTTCACTTCACTTGATTAATTTAATATCATATTTTATCGTATACTCACAGTTGCTCGTCGAGAAGTGATAAATTCTGATACATTCTATAAATCCATGTACTTCAAAATGTTATTGCAGTATCGATCCTTAAAGTGAATTGGAGGATTGAAATTGATGGAAAATGATGTATATTTAATAACGTATGGTTTGTGCATTAGTTTTTGAAAAAATAAATGAACAATTTTTTGTGGAAATAATATAATAGACATTATATTTAACGATAAATTTTTAACGCTCGTTAGAATGTCGTTGAGAATTTCTAATTTATTCGTCACTTGTGCCAATTGTATTAGTCGAGAGATGAATCCGTGACAATAGATTTCATTCGCAGATTATTCGCTCAATCGCAGAACTGCTCCAATTAACGAGCCTTTTTGTCGGCAAATTACAACGTCAGCCGTTGGATAAGACGCTTAGGTGGTCCGTAAAGGCGAGCTTTAGTTACCAGTTTGAATCCTTAACAGTCCTCTTCAAGACGATCTCTGCGCTGCTCTGTTCATTACGCTCGATAGAACGACCATCGCGGAATGTGTCCAATTTACTTGGTCGTTGTATTCCAGCGATATTCTATGCACACGTGGACATGTACGTGTATATACAGATATGTTTATGTATGTGTGCATTTATGCATGCATGCAGATATAGATGGAGTGAGAGATTTTGAATAAAGAAAAAAAATCATCTGTCGCATCTTTGTCAGAAATCTTGGCACGAAAATATAAAAAGAATGTGAAATACAACCATCAAAAATTAAATTAAATTATGAAATCAATTTTCATTCAAGTCGCGAGATACTTGTCGAGGCTGTCGAGAGAGAATCGCAAAGAAGTAAGCTTCTTACACGTATACTTCTAAACGTATATTTTTTATACGTGGAATTTTATAAATTTCTATAACGAGATATTTTTTGTATAACAATAATAACCTTTTCCGCAATTATATATTTATAAGCGGGATATCGATAAAAAGTTTACATCGCTAATGCAGTTCTTTTTACAAAAATTTTCTGTAGAAATTACTTTTACTATCGTTTAGTGCGCGCAGCTTTGCTGTTCTCAAGGAATTTCAAGTTTTTCTCTCGCCTTCTCGACGAAAAAAAAGAACCAACACCAAGTTACCGCCAAGACGAAGCAACAGCACGAACGGACTTGCCGAACACGAGTCAAACTTTGACACGCCAATTAAAAAGTGTGAAGATTCCGGGTTTCAATTGCACAAATTGGAACTTTCGGAAAGTTAGCTAGTTGCGACAGGTGATTTTTTCGGTACCTACGGTACTGGAGCATTTTTACTCCAATTTACAAGCGAAAGCACTGATTTGCCAACGATTAAATGGTTTATGAATATAAAAGTTAACAATTTTTAAGAATTAATTAAAACGTTCGTGTCCAGCGTTCGCGATAGCGGAAAATTCATGAATACGCGAGAGAAGAATGATGGTATATATACGAGGCTCATCATTAAATTTATAAGACCAATATTTATGCGGCATATTAAGCCCTCTGCCGCGGGATTTAGTGCGCCTGATATAACGCACGATCGAATGCGAACGTAATTTTGGGATATTAAATTTTCTCCGCGAACGAGCGCCCGCGAATATCTCGCATACGTTCGCCCACATAATATCAGATTTTCCCAAAGAATACGTCAGATATTTCGCACGAGCAATAAAATAGATTAACGAGGCGCGCATTATTGGTCGATTCGCGTTTGGTTTGTAAGCATTCAACAGAGATTTAATCTCGCATCGATCGCAACGATGCACATTTAGATATGACATTAATATTTGTCAGAATTAAATCTCAGAAACCGAGATTCAAACTGCTATTTTTCTTTATCTCTCGATTCTTCCGACAGATATATACGAATTTGCAAATATTACGTAACCAATTAGCACGATAACAGAACGTAGGTAAACTCTAGATAATTATAAAACAAGTCGTATGATATAAAGCGATAGAAAAATATAGAAACTTTATGAATTATTTTCAAGATGTGATTCTTGTACAATTTTTCGTATGTATACACAATCTGATTGAATTCATGTGAAATAATTGTATTGTTTTGCTATAATAATGTGTTGCATTGTGATTATAATCACACGCCTGTCTTGTCGACGTCGATTACGCGTCGTATATTTCCTGGTGAAAATTTTCAAACGTCGCTTCCAGCGAAAAGCTATTTTCCAGCAACGTATCACGGTGACTATAGGTGATTGTCCGTCTGGCGCAAGCTGCTGCTCACAAGCGAGCCATCCAATAAATTCATTCTATCTTGGACGAGCACATTTTTCGTGCGCCGCAGATTTCCTCGTACAAAAACGCCTCGCTTTATTTCCTTCTCCGCGAACGAGGAAAGAAAATTAAGAAATTCTCATTTATTTTTTTATTGTTGTTAATACATAAGCCGGCTTTTTATTTAAGAAACCGAGGGAGAGAGAGAGAGAGCTTGAGACTGCTTATAAAATTCAAATTTAGTTTGTGGAAGTTACGCAAATTTAATTTGAATACTCTTCTCAAGACTCTCTCGATAAATTCGTTTTGTCTCACGCGATCATTTTTTTTTTTCTCGTACTTTTCGTTGCTCGTGCGAAAAACGGGCGAATCCACAAGAAACAAGGAAATTCCTCTTCTTTCAAGGAGACGCCCGGGTGAATTAACGCCATCGTCCAACCTCCGCTCATGTCCGTCCATTCGCGAAGAAGCGTATCCGACCTCAAGGACCGGAAACGGAATCAAGAAAACGGCACTGCCGAGTCTCCTTTGTCGCGTGAATCCTCTTTTTCGTTCTCCTTTTCTCGTGTCGTGACACCGTTACTCCCTATAGCTCTTGTTCCCTCCAACACAGAAAGATTCTTCTTTTCGTCCCATAAACGCTTTGATGTCGACTATCTCCTCCCTACGCCTCGCGATTAATCCAGGAATTCTTTGTCGCCGATGGTCCTTGCGCCATCGAAATATGGCATTTTCGTGCAGTCTGGACGACACGGCGCGTCATAAATTTTCCATGATTATCTTAAGTAGACTTTCTAAAAGATTACGAAACGAACGGAAGGAATGTTCTTGTACATTTTTCACGTCCCTTATTTTTTTTTGTCTCTAGTAATTGAGCTTGTAATATGTCACATTTGCTTATTATAAAATTAACATCGCAAGTATTAAAGTTTCATGACTGTGCGAATTAAATCTTATAAAGATTTCTGCGCGTCAAGATCGACCAATTCTTTTGTCCGGATTCAAAAGACGGAAAATCTCGAAAATTGTTCACATTTGCCATTTTCTACATTTGTTCAAATTCGAACTCTGGTCCACACTGTTCCGATCTAACTGATTTTTCTTCCTTTTTCATCCCAAGAAAAAGATTATGATAATATATATCTGTAGATACGAATATCCCCAATGATCTTGTCCAATTTTTCTCACAAACGAGTTTAAGTCAAGAATGAAAAATATTTAAAACTATTTTCTCATTCGAGAAAAGCTGCTCGTTTTGTTTCTGGGCAAAATGTCTTCGTTGCTGCAAGAGATCATCGATTTATTTATCCTGTTTAATTACATCTTGAACAGTTTAAATTTCTAATATATATATATAAAATTCTATAATATCTCTCTTTTAGCAAAGTGCGTATCTTTTTGTTTATTTACAAGACTTTAACAAAAGAAAAATTAAATGAGTGATATAGGAGAAATATTTTTGTTATAAAAACTATATGTAAAATTAGTAATAATAATTTTAAATAATAATATAATTAATATATAATAATAAAGAGAAATATAAGTATTAAGATATTGATATTGAGTCTGTAAAGGAAAGAGTATATAATTATAGTTCTCGATGCCAGAATGCACAAAGTTTTACGATGATGTAGGAAGGCAATCTATATAGATGTTTCACGAAAAATCCTGGTAACTAATACGGTGTGGCCTGCCAAAAAGAATGCTTCACACATATGTATAGTTGGCACACGCGGCAAATCTCATATCGCAATGTATATAAATGTTTCACAAGTTTTCCGCGCAATCGCAAATAAATAAATATACAAATCACACTTAATGGCTATACATCATAGTTATTTTTTGCCGTGAGAATCATTGTATTATGTGCTCAAAAGATACGCTATAATATATTTTGAGATTGATCTTTAACGAAAGTAAGTACTTTGGACTCTTGCGTCAGGTTTTGCTTAATATACATGCATATATTCAGGGAAAGAAAGGAAGGAGATTATTATCAAAAACACAGACATGGACAGTTAAAAATACAACATGTATATCGCGAAACAAAGAAAAATGTGCGTGGTATACACAAACTTTTTATTATCATGTCGGAGATATTAATTAATATACTTAATTAATTTTACGTGAGCAAAAAATACAAGTTTTTCCTGTTATTCATAAAACAATCTGCACAAAAAATTCAGTATAATTACCAGTTACATTAAAATCACTAAGTCAATTGTTGCAAAATATCATTTAAAGAGGATAATAACTACAGATAATTATGCAAAGAAAATAAATATTCATACGAAATGGCAAGAAATAGAAAACCGTTTCATATAACGTTAAACAATATACATATATTTTTCAGCGGTAAATTGATTAATTAGCACAGGTTTATATACACTATATTGCTATATGTGATAAGAGCTTTAGAAATAAAAATTCTAATAATAAAAGTTAACCGACTGTTGATTTTTATTAGCTGGAAAAAATGATGGAATAAAAGATGAAGCCATTTACATCTCATTTAAAATGCATTAATAAAAAAGTGCTTTAATGCGGCCTGCTCATTATTAAAGGATATCCGGGAATAACAATATAATCGTCGAGATGAAAAGCGAGCTTCTACATGATCATGATGTTATTGTTATCAGGGCAGCGCGCGCGCGTTAATGCAAGAATATGAAAAATGTAAGAATCTGAGAGACTTTTAGAGGTAGTTTCGCAGAGTGCGAGAGTTAACGGATCGTGAGGTGCGCGCATCGCGGATTTTCTCTTCGCAAATGCAACGAGCCGACAATCCCTTTCGATTGACTGCATTTGCATGGCTGTTGAATGGTTACCAGTACATTCGTTGCACTAGTCGCACGGATCCATATCTCGCGAGAGAGGCTTTTCGAATTTGAATCTCGACAGCGCACGTCACCTGCGAGATACGGCTCCCTCATAAATAATACAACGTGTCATCAAGCATTCTATGCATTTATTACAAACCAAGTTTATTATACATTATATGTTTATTATACATTATATGTTTCATTCGTATCATTATATTATGGTTGTTCCTATCCATCGAATCTTTTATCCGATCATGTCCAATTTTTATCCGATGAAAGCCGCGCGCGTTTAATTTGATATACATATAATACGTATAAAAATAAAATATAAAATTATAATCAATTAAATTGTGAAAATATTTATATTTCTATATCTTATAATTTTCGGTAGATTTTTTTCCTCTCCTGTAAAATAGATTGTTAAAAAACAATTTTGAAAAAAATGTTCTCTCCCTTCTGCGCGTCATATGCGTGAAAACCTGTCAGCGATGTTACATCGAGCGGTGCTTTTTCGTTTATAGGATATGCATATTGTTGGTAATCACGTGCGCTGTTGCGATTATCGCTGAACAAAACCATTCGTTGAGCGAACCGACCACCGAATTTGGACAGGCGCCAATGGTTATATCAATAACACCGCCAGACACGAAATGAGCTTTCTTTCCCGCGTACGTGAACGATAAATATTTGTACGCGCGTGCTCGAAAATTGAATTAGCTCGAGCCATCGGTGGTGGCGAGAGGTCGGTTGTATTATATTATGCGACCATGTTCGATTAAACCGCGTGGATACGTTTTGAGGTATGTAGCGAACACAACGTTGCAACGATATGTATACCTTTGCGCGTTGATTAACAGAATAAATGTATATTATTACACGTGTACACTTATGGTTGCCTAAAAGACTTGAAATTAAAAGCTTCGAATCAAAACTGGAATAAAAATACCTCTGTATTAAAATTGAGACAGATCCCTAAAATTCGATTGAAAAGAGACAATGCACTTTATGTCATATCGTCTAGAAAAATGATCTACTTGAAACGACGAAGCTTAATGGAATAAAAATGTTAATTCTTAATCGTGTATATATCTCACAGAAATTTCATTATCAATTATGTGAAAATCGTCAATTTTCTTTCTTTGTCTTTAAACATATTTGCCATTTGATGAAAATATGCGGTTTATTAAGTTTCTTCTTATATGAAAGTTTCTCTTTCCTCTCTCTCTCTCTCTCTCAGTCATAGTAGAATTATAATTTAATTACAAGAAACGAGTTTGTAATCGCACAAATAAGTTTCGGCGTTAGTGATGCAAATTGAAGTTTCGATAACAGAATGCAACAATAAGTCGGCTGCATGTTTAAACAGGAAGTCAAGTGTTCGGCGCTCGATAATACAAGTTCGACCGCCTGCAGTTTCGTCGTTGTGGCGAATGAATTGCATATTTGCACTGTAATACTGTGTAATACCGTCGGATACCAAGTTTGTTCGAAAACTGTCACGTTATATCCTGGTCACGTAGCAAGAGCCTTGAGAGTTTTGCCCCTTCCGCTCCTTTATAGCTGCTGGAGCCGAGCTATCGCGCGCTTTACGTCATCTGCCCTACTTTGCGAAATCCACGAATTTTCGAAGCTGTGTTCGACGTTGCAGCACAAATTGTTAAGAGCGCAAAGGAGCTTTTCAAATTGCATACACACGCATATATATACATATACATATATACGCGAACGTGGATCTTGCGCCGATAAGTCGTTGACAAACACCAATTTCGCATGACTAAACACACATCATGATTTACTTTTGGATTATCTCGACGCTAAACACGCAGTTTCGACAAGTATTTTTTCACATTTCGCATGGAAGGTTAATCGCCGTCTAATTAATAGCTACGTTGTATAATTATCAATTTTCGCTGGAATAAATCGAGGCCATTGGGAGGAGAAGGGAGAGGCATGTATCGATTTCGCCGTGCCCAATTCTAACGCACCATCGTGTAATATAGTATATCTACGCATGTGTTATCCGATATGTAAGCAAAGGTTTTAACTGCAGCAAATTTCGAATTATTATTCCGTCGTATCAAGACTCATCATCAATCAACAACGCGTACTAAATATTTTTATAGTATACACAGAAGGAATTTTTTCTTATAATTTACCCTAAAAATCATAATAATCGTGGGACAATATGGTATTGGAAGAATTTTATAAGAGCTTCTCTGATCGATATTTACCACAATAAAAAATATTAATACATCTACCACATTAAGGTATAAAATATATTCAATTAATTTTACTATTATTTGTATACATAGTAAAATTTATTATGTATATGTACATATTAATAAATTCTACGAGAAAATTCTCTCCGTGTAATTACATAGAAAATAATAATATATAAAATTGACGCGATGTACAATATAAATGTAAAGTACACATAATGAAACAAGCCTATCAGTAGCCTAGGGACTAATCATTTCAAGTGATTGACATGCGATACAGCGGCAAGATCAGCTGTAATGAAGCCAATGGCAACGATCGGCCGTGACGAGGGCAACGATAGTGATCGACGCTAATGGAGGCACGGCGACAGTAATCGATAAGTTGGAATTGAATGACATAATCCGTCCGTGATCAGGTAGCTCAATCAAGCTCCCGCTTAGGCGCGGCGCGAGAAAGCAAAGTTCACGTGCGGCGCGTAAGAAGCGCGTTAATCCTGTGCGGATTTAAACCTCCGTCTCTCTGTTCGTCTGCTCGCGACTTTAAAACGAGTTTGTAATCCACCTGCAACGTCGGCTAGCTTAACCGTCAGCTGCTCGTTTGTCTCGGTTCTTACAACGCCTGCCTGCATATGGCGCATCGCGGATGATCCACCGCGAATGCTAGGAATTGTTTTCTCTCCGACAATAAAGCCTTTTATTTCTACCGTCACTCTTGCACGAGAACGTTTTGCTGGCGCTGGCATGTGTGTGGATGTTATCTTTCTTTATCTTCCCGCACGAAACGCACGACCCAACCTACTTACGTTTGTTAATTAAGATTCAAATTCAAAAGAAAAATACTGATTCGCCAAGAAAAGCACTGAAATTTATATAGAAAAAAGTGATATAAAGCTTGAAATGTACATATAAGAGAGAAAAATGGAACAATTCTTCGTCCTTTATGCATATAGCGTATTCTTGCGAGAAAACAATAATCTTTTTTCAAATAGGACACTGATTGCTCTAATAAAAAAAGTAGAGGTGATGGTCAAGCAATATTTAATGGAAATTAAAATTAGAAAAAAGGCGTTCTCATTAAAAATTGAAGTTTCCATTGACTGTTGAGGAAATGATCGCGAAGAGACAAAGAGCTTAGAGAGAAGGCGGAAATGAAAAAATTCAAGTACGCGAAAGAAGCGACAATTGATCGTGCCATGCTTAATTTCTCGCAACAATGATCAGTAATTGACACCTTTGTTCTATCGATTAGATCGGATCGCTTCGCGACTTTTATCCCGACTTAATTGGAATAACGTATAGGCATTGCAATTCGCTTGTTCCGCTTGTTCATTCTACGCTTTGCGCTTTGTTCTTCGGCAAATTCTATCGCACACACGGAAACGCTGCTTTTACTGCGAAATTATAGCCTGAGGTTCACGCTGAGGTCGAGTGTAAGTACGTGCGCGTCTGATGGAAGTCAATTTGTAGGATGCTTCGAAAAGGGGCCACAATCGCGACACGCGTCGTCTCGTAATATTTGATATACACGAGCTTGTGTACATAATGATCGCATAATTAATTAATATAGAAAAAATACATCACAAGGCATCGAATCCATCTATAGCGCATCATGATTATATTACGCTTATTAATTATTCTCATTGCGATGATTCAAAGAGAGAGCTTGGAAATATATGTTTGTTAAACATAATATCCATTTCCTATGCATATGTATCTTTGTTCATTGTAAATATTATATTTGCATTGAAAAGTTGCTGAAAAAGAATGATCGAGATGTAGCTTTTCGCATAAATTAAAACATCATATCGGCGTCATGTTTCGAAACACCAACAGAGTCGTTCTTTCAACATTTAAGATTCTCGAAAGAATATTTATACGCGAACCGAAAAAGGCATTCATCGTAGGGAGATTAATCAATTGTATTGTGAATTCATTTGGCAACGAATCGACAGATAAGATGGATGTACTTTATATCGCTTCCTGTCTGTTTTTTTCTTTTTCTATCCAATCTTCTCCACAAACTCTGTTTTCAATTTCCGTCACGCTCGATGAAATTCGGAGGTACAAAATGACGTAGTTGAATCGATATAACCGCGACAAAATTTATAATTATCCGAAAAAATCAGTCAAAGAAAATCTCTAACATAGTCGTCTGTCTGTGATTTAAGAGAATTATACTTTTGGCATTTAAATAAAGTGCCAAAAACGTTTTCGAAGGTCAGCGCGTTGCCCAAATAAAACATATTTGTTACAAATTGGCGATGGCAGCTTGTAACTTTGCCAAAGATGATACCTCAATTCCATTGACGTAAAACGCAGAATGGAATTTTTTGTTTTATGATTGAATAAAAATATTTTGCGTGAGCTAGAAATCACACAAGAATTATTTATTTTTTTTTTTTTTTTTTTTTGTAAAAATGTCACGAAAATATATTTAACGATGCATCTGCAGAGATAATCACTGTTATATAAGATAATACAAATGATACTGTTCATACTCTTCATCATTTGTGATTAAACTTATTATTTCTTGTTTACTTTTTATAATTTTGATAATATTCTAGAAACACAATGGCCTACGTAATAATAATGATACATAATAATTACATTAAAAAAGATCTATTTTGAAAGAAAGATATACATGTATACTTTTATGTGATAGTTAATTAAAATAAAAATATTAAGATTTAAAAAGAACGAAATTTTAACGAATATTTTAATTTTATTTCTTTTATCTTTAAATATAAATTAATCTACAGAAGTGTGAAAGAATTGAGTAATTTAAATCGGGATTTATATCGGATTTTTGCAACAACATTAATAATTTAATATACTCGTTGAATTATGTTTTCATTAAAAAATAATTATCTAGGATACCAATAAATATTACAAACACATTTTTCTGCGGCGTTTTCAATATTTTAAATAATACTGAAATTTTCACAAATTTATAATATACTTTGCTAAACTATATTAGAGATTATATTTATTGATTATTCTATATATATACAATTAATTCATTTGAGTATTAATATCGTTATATATTCATGTATATTATGAGTTAATTTATCAAGATAAATTAACTTTATGTGTTAAAAAAGTATTTAATGAATAATTATTACGGAACGTAATTCCATGCATTCTCTTTGTTATTAAAATTATTTATTAATTATTAATATTTAACTATAGCATCGCGAGATAAAAGTAGGTTCAATCTATATATTATTTAAGAGCAGTAATAAAAAATTATAAATTATTTCCAACGTGACTAAATATAGGTACATATACATATCGTATGTATAATCGTCTCAAAAAATCTTTTTTTTTTACGTATTGAGTATAATGACTAATGGCTATATTTTTCTTTACATAAAGAACACACACAATTAATTATATCTAAACTAATTGTAAGAATCAATCTTTTTATAATTAGTTTAGTATTTATAAAATTATTGCCTTCAAGTTATTTGTCACGAAATGGTTATCGCCACTCCTATCAAAGTAATTTTCTTTCACGATAAATATATTCTTTTCGCAAAGTGTTGAAAAATACCTCACCTCAAAATGTAATAGCTTTGTGTTACGCGCTCTCTCTCTCCATCTCTCTATCTAAGATATATATGAATTTATTAAAGTTTAGGACAAAATTTTTTAATGTATCGGTTAAATTCCAGAAATAAAAATTTGTTTGCGAAAAAGAATATGAATGATAATGGAAAATTGTTATATTTTTATGCGACTTTTAATATGTTACCTAGACTCTGCACATGTTGGATAAAGTCATATTTCCTTCCGTATGCAACGACACGGTGTCATAATGCATGACTGCGGGATAGCATTAAAGCGGAGCAAGCTTTAGACGTGAATCTCACATTATGCAGCAAAACTGTTACAACAATACTGCTACCATCGATCCAGTCTCTCCTGAATTGCAATAAGTTAATAGAGTTTATAATTACGCAGAGAGTAATTGTGCTAAATTAAATTATTTAGCATTTGCAATTGATTTGAAAATAGTTAAATAATTATAAAAAATTATACCCTCGATATTTTAATCAATTAGTTGGGATGGTTGGAAACTAAAAATATATTTACTATTATTTATAACATAAAATTTGCAATTGGATTGCTTCGATAGTGTTTACATTTCTTCTTTTGAAAGTTTGTCAAGTTGTTAAGCAGCATTAATAAATCTTGATTTATAAATGTTCAAATATTAAAAGATTTTTATATATACAAATCAAGAAGAGCTTCGATAATTTACGTTATACATGAAAGAATGTAAATGTAGAATTTTCCGATGTGATTTCGCTCGCAATATATAGTAAATTGATAGAACCGAATGAGAAACATAACTGAAACAACGGCTTCTCATTACAATTCTGCCGCGTGATCCTTACGATAAATCAGAATTAGACACTGCTAGTAATGAAACATTCAGCGACAATGGAGATCGGAGAAAGCTCAGCTTCGGCACTGGTTAGAGGTTGGCAAACAAAATTAGTTTCTCGGGGGCCGCAGGACCGTGCGATGTGCTGATTAAACTTAATTTATGTAATTACAATCGCCAAGAAGAGCTATTGTATGTGCTCCGCGAACTATTCCTCTGATGTAATAATGTGGAACGCGTCGCGCACTTTCCCATAGTCGATGACGAGTTAATAGATTGCGTTATTTCGCCGATATTATGTCGAGATTCTGTAGCACAAATTTAATCCTCTTGGTTTAGCATCCTCTCTCTTTGTGAAAGTGCATTGTAATTAGCTTGTTATTAACGTAGGTTTTGGAAAAATTCCCGTGAGATCCGTATATCTCCGCGCGTTGATTATTTTTTGCTGGATTAATCGACCGAATTCGCAAATATGAAATGGCATTTAATTAGGTAACTTTGCGTATATTAAATTTGTTATTCATACTCGTGTCGTTTAATTAAGTTATTAGATCAAACAAATACGTTATTTTATATCTCCCAAAAATCTCTTTCACTTTAATTAGGCACTCATCTGTATCTTTTTCGAGAGCGAAAATCAAGGATTTCTACAGCGTATGAATTAAATAACGTACGTCACGATAAAGTTTAAAATCACGTGGCGTGAGTAGCTTCACAATATTTTTATTCAATCGAAATATTGAAATGAAATGATTTGATTTAAAGGAAAAATCAATATTTGCAAAATCAGCATTATAACGATGAACGACATTATAGCAATCGGAATAATGGCTATTCCTAACTATCAGCCTGATAGGAGAATGCTGCTGTATACCTATATATACGTGGGATATCTTGCCCTCGCTTTACCGTGGCCGTGACCAAGAACGAGGATTAATTTGCGTTTGGCTAATGACAGTTCTCCCAAGTAGTTTCCACTAGCGCTCTACAGTTCCGAGTAGTTTCCGAATTACCGAGTACGTATCGTGGCTCGCTGGACGACAGTGTACACCTGCGAGTTTTGCCTTGCACGTAAGAGCGAAGATAGCCATTGGTCTATCGGTTACTTCGAAAGCGCGACCTCAAATGTAATCGCGTTATCGTTCTCCGCTAACAACTACGAGTTCATATAGTCCGTACACCAAATGGAGAATTTATACATAACTCGTAACTTTAATCCGCTAACATTGACAGTACAAACGAGGCCGATTGTTCTTTTGTGCGGCGCTCTTTTAAAGAAAAATTCAATAAAATTCTTTCAAAATACTTTGCCAGCGAATTGTGATGTTTTTGAACATTACGGATAAAAGCATGTTTAAGATTCCTTGAATTTTATGACCAATTAAATTACCTGTATTTTAATACCACGTAATAAAGGTGCATAAAACTGATGTTCAATATTTAACTTTCTCTAATAAATTTCTTCGCAAAAAGGAAATCAGTTTTATTTAATTTAATAAATTTAAATAAAGATAAATTGATAAAATAATATTCTTGATTTATGCCACATTTTCATAATTATTAAATAATTTAAGCAACGTATATAAGCTTAAATGATATTTCTAAAGATCTATTTTAAAATTGAAAATTGAATAACTTAATTATATTATACTTTTTGATCGATGTCATAAATATCGAATGATTCCCCTGACACGGATTCTCGTCCGACTGTACGGGAACAATCGATCGAACAGGACATACGTAAGCACATTAGTCCCATTTAACACGTTCCAGTGGCTTTGTCTACGGTATCAAGCGTGTTTGCGGTATAAGCGTCGAGTAATTGGGTTGCCGAGCGTGTTGATGTAGGAAGGAGGAAATGAAGGAGAGGAGAGATAGTTTGTACTCGGGCATAAGACAGAAAGGAACAATACATATATCAGTTGTCACACGTGGCTTGACACATACAGGTGACTGCATATGTCGATATGTTACATCGCTCCATCGAACAAGACATGATCAAAATATCCCGCGTTCTGTCACGTAACGCGAATGTCGAATAAATTGCTTCGCTTAATATTGCATCAGTATTGCAAGATTGATATACGCAAAGCTTTTTAGAACTGTTATGCTCTGTGACAAAATACAAGCGTTTGAAAATTCACCCATGACGTCTGTATTTTATCAAAAACGTCACGAGAAATTTCACACTCGATACACTTCAAATTGAAGAATTCAGTAACAGGATATTTCTAATAAGTTCCTACAAAAGGGTGTATTCCCTTAATTAGCGAAATGTTAGAAGGAATTCGTCGCATTCCTTTGACAGACGCTAATAAGGATGACAACGCACCGTAGGAAGCCGACCAGAGAAGAGATCGCGCGTAACTGCGAGCTATGTATAACGCAGCAGGTCTACTTGCTGTTGTAAGGAAACCCCGGGGCGAACTAGACAAAGCAGAGGAAGTTGGCCCGTTGGGTGGGACACGCGACGCCCTCTCTCTCTCTCTCTCTCTCTACGACATGATATCGTGTCTTCCACGTCCCAGGACGATGCTTTGTCTCGTTGTAAAGGCTAGTTGCCCTGCGACGTCAAGATCTATAGGGCCGCGAGGAACCTTCACTCGTGTTCAAGAGTTCGTAAATGGTTACAGCTTTCAACTTATGGCTTTGTAACTCGATAATTAGCCCTTGGTTAATTATGGAATCCAAGGTGCTAACATTTTCTTTCTCAAACTTTCGCTTCTCAAGTTTTTCCGTGAAAAAATTTTCTTATAACAAGAAATCTTTATATTTTAACATATAAGGGCGCTTATAAAAATTAAAATTTTGTACAAAAAATATGAAAGATATATTAAAGAGAGATATGAAAACTATATTAAAGAGAAAGAGAGAGAGAGAGGAGCTTCTTTTTCATAATTATGCACTTAAGAGTTTGGTTCGATTGTAAATCGATAAATCATGAATAATGTGTATTATAAAATTTGATTAAAAAGTTCATTAAATCGTATAGTTAAATGTCAATTTATCTGCGATATTTATTATTATTACGATATATTTTTGAATACGGTATTATATCTTTTTAAACAACAAAACACTTTTTTTTCTCTTTCTCTCTCTCTCTCTCTCTGCAAATTTTACACGTTGTTTCTTCGGATGGTCCTGCAGTAATAAATGGCGGGGGTGGGAGGACGTTTATGCAACGATGCATATTTTGCATTCAGTCGACAGCAGACGCAGTGCCGTTCTCCCACGCAAGGTGTGGCTTGGCGATGAGATGCGTCGGGTGTAATGCATGTAATATGCCGCGTATTACATTCTTGTATGAAATATCTGCTTTCAAGAGTAACGGTGAAATTAGGTATACCTATATCTCTAATAAACAGAATAAGGGAGAAAGGAGAGAGACGAGATGGAAATAATTCGACGATTGTTACAGCGTTACAGATTCGTTTTATATATTTAGCTCAAGTAAAAATATTAGACACGATTGTATATTAATATTGATTGAGCGATTTTGCTGAATATTGATACATATCTGATACATATTTACGCATTTTGAAATAATTGTAAACAATTTAAAGTATTAAAGGAAATTTAAATATTAAAAATAATACAGATTTTGTGGATTTTTAAATTTAAATTCATAAAAAAAATTTATACGAGCTATAATAATAGATATAATTAATGCTTGATATACTTGAAATTTTATGATGTATAAAGATTAAATACAATTTGAATATTAATTAGTATAGTTTGACAAAAGAGAGAGAGAGAGAGAGAGAGTTCGAAATAATCTAATATGTCTCTAATTGGAAAGAGGCAATTAAAGTTTAAAGTGCATTTTTATAAGTTGCTTTTTACGTTGCTTTTGCACATGTTTCTTTCATTCATAATTCTGATTACACTTTAAAAATATCTGCGCAAGTATGACGTTAATTTGATTAACTTTATCATGGATCAAAGATCAAAGTAAAAAATAGAGTATGCAATCTTTTGAACTTGCCTGCCATCTGAAATTAATCAAACCACAATTGCTACATGCATATTAATAAACTGGTGTCAATTGCATAAATTGTACATAGATGTTGAAAAGATGACTTGTCGCCATCTCCCCTAACTACTCGATTCTGAAAGAGCTGTCGAATTTTTTGCGTATACTTAATATAATTAATCGAGGCAGACAAGGAATTAACGGCGAATGATATAAAATATATCGCGTGGATCGAAAACGATTTCGAAAGAGAATTCGAGAAGACGTCCGCCATTCGATCTCAGCTATCGAATGAGAGTCGATACGGGCAGGTCGAAGACGAAGAGAAACGAGCACTCCGCGCCGAGAGAACGTGCAGCATCCCGGATCCCGGGCACGTGTTTGAAAAGTTTTGAGCTGGAGGGTGCGAGTCGTGAGAGATCCCGAGAAACTTGAGCGTAAGAAATTGAATAGCGATCGAAGTGTATGTACTGCTCCGCTCTTCTCGATAGCGAGTACATTGCTACTTTTTCAACATCGAATTACGACACAGCAGTATGGAAATTGTATAAAACGTCAGAGTTTCGTCACACAGTGTTTTTCAAGAGTAATCAAATAAATATGTGCAATGAAGCAATCTTTTTAAAAGATGAGTAATATACATATAAAGAATATAATTTATTGTGTGTGGATTTATGTAACTGCTTGTTAAAGGAATTAAAAAAATAATGTTTTAAATGAAATAAGATGGTAGAAAAGAAATGGAATGGCGAGGATTAAAAGCTACGATAAAATCGGAATTGAGTGTAATAATAGTAATCGCGATGGAATTAGCATCAACGAGCCCGAACAAGGGTGATTTTGACCTAAAGCAACTCCATTCTCGAGCAGGCCCACCTACTCAATCTGCAGGTCGTTGTCTTTCTCCTTCTCCCTTTCAGGTTCTTAATCGTCCCTTGAGCTGATTCGTATCCGAGGGTCGTTCGTTCGTGCAGATGCTCTGGTCTATTGCCGCGGTAACTTGCTTGTTCTCCTTCATCCCTGCCTTTTCCCTCGAGCCCTTACTCGCCTCGTCGGGCCTCGATTCCTCCTCGCATTTCACTGGAATTGCTCGCTATAAACCTCGAAGATAGAGAGGCTTTGTAATATCTCAGAAATCGTATTTGCATCTCTTTTCCATTGTCTTGTGTAGATGTTTACGCTCTTCGAACAAGAGCCCTTTCGACGAGGCGGGCATTTAGCGAGGAAATTGAAATCTTCCAATTATTCGCGCCGAGAAATGAAACTCGCGTATACTTACAGAAATGGAAATTGATCCTATTATTAGTCGAATCGGCAGAGTGTTGGAACAGAAATAATTATCTATATCGAGCGTCTCATAATTCCATCGTAAATGTATAATCATTCGTATAGAAGATTTTTTTCAATATCGCTTGAGGATTTTAAAGCCATAAATGTACCGTTCAATATCGACCGAAATAAGTGTAAAAGAATCATGCCGAATAATCGATGAAAACGAGTGAATCATATCCCGAAAATAGAAACGCAGCTGACGGTCCGAGAATTGATAGTATAATAACGGTGGATAAGATAGTTTCAATTTACTTCGCACGCAGCATCTCTTGCAACTTTCGCGATAATTTACGTTACTGCTACATTCGATGGTATTATCTGTCGCCATATACCGACTTTTAAAGAAAAATGATTGCGTCTGGGCGCGAAGCACGAAATGTTCTCAAACGTAGAGCTTCGCGACCGCGAAAAGTGTGTTGTCGTACGATTTTCCACGTTGTTTATAACGAAAGCATTTTCGGAAAAATATTACGATCGCGAATAAACTCGTCGCAATTTTTCTGTAGACCATAATATCATATGGTCTCGGTCGTATTTTCAGTGCTTTTTACCTACGTACGACTGAAAATTTTGCATATTTGAACAGCGTGTATTCGGGTACGCAAAAATATCTTGCCGCAAAAATAACGTGTAGTGAAAATAAATCGCTGTAAATGTAATAAAAAAGTATGTAGCGTATGAAAATATAAAGTTTTCATATTTTTTATATAAATAATATATTTAAAAATAAAAATTTAAACAATGTAAAAACAAATGTAGGAAAACCGAAGGAAATTGTGGAGTTAATAATGAGCAAAGTCTCAGATTCGGATTCTTGATATCTCCTTCTCGTGTGGATAATAAGATATCGCCGGCTCTTCATCGCGTCGAGTAATTTAATTACAATTCCACTTAATTAATTTAACAACTTCATGACATTGTCGAATGAGAGTGGCACGTGATGCGGTCGTGATCAGCAGACAATTTTCTATGTAGTGGGTGAGCGCACACGCAACGAGACAGATGCATGAACACGTGGCTCTTCTTGTCGCGGCACGCTCTGAACGCGTGAATACGAATGTATTCATAGCATCACGGCAATCTCCTTCTGCCACTGTCGTCGTCGAATTGAGATCTGCGTGTAGAAATAGACAGCTCGTCGCTATTCATCCAAACGTAATACGCTTGAAATAGTTACTAATCTTGGCGTTACGAGCGCTGCTCTTAAATCGAGATTCTCTACTTTCCTTCGTAATATTTCGAATTGTAAGTAATATTTATATAAGAGAGACATGCTCTTATGACTTTACTTTTACTTTTTTCAATTTCTTTAAAAGTAAAAAGCGTAAAATATTTCAGAGTTGTATAATTTTCGCATTATAGCGATAATTATACATACATGTGTATATAATATCGTTAATGAAAGATTTTATATGAAAGTGTTGCTAAAAATGACAACATTTTTTTCCATTTTTCTTTCTCTCTCTTTTTTTTTTACGAACATCTGATAAAACGGAAAAAATAACTATAGTATACGGTGGTGGAAAGAACGAGACTCGGTTCTGCCTGCAATTTTCTTCAGCTGGCACTTTTAATCAAGAAACGCGATGAGAAGAAGAGAGAAACGAAGCCCTCGAAATAGAATCTCGGTTACCGCGCTGAGACATGTGATGGTAAGAGGCGTCCCTGTCTTCTCGAAGCGAATGCGTATTCCTATATAAACGCGAACATGATCTCCGGAATTACATTTCGTTCTCTACTGGCGGAATGTTTCCACCATTTGATTTTCTTCCCGCCCTATCCGTGAGGTGCATCATACGTGAAGAAACCCTTGAAGAAATCCACGTGCAAGGTGCAACGTGCATCATATATACACGCAATCTTCGACTAGATATCGTTTGATCGTGTCGCGCAGACATGTTTCCGATTTATGGTTATATGTATATTATAATTTGTTATGCAAGAGTAAAGCAAAATCTCGTACCTGAAAATGTCTATGATAACAAGGAAAAAATTGCTCTATTAGTTAAAAATGAAGAACATTTATATCATTCTCGTGGTTGAAAATATCTTATATTTCGTCTTCTCAAGATTATGATGGCGACATTTTGTGGCATCCCTGCCAATTAATCATGTGAGCTAAACGCGCCACGAATAAACTGGATATTTCTTCTTGGTCTATTTTTCATCGTATAAGAGCGCCCAAGGGAAAAGCAGAGAAAGTGTATGTCTAAATGAAGAGATCGCTTGAAAAGGGTCTGACTTGCGGTTGACCTAAGTAATTGCACGCGCTTCCAACAGTCTTCATCTTTCCTTCGTTTAGATGAAAAAAAAACCGAGTGTTCCTTTGTTCGTTGCCAAAAAAAAATATTCGCTACTTTTCTAAGGATTTTTCTTCACTTATCGTTAATTAATTTCTAATAAAGTATTTTCGTATATAATCGAACAAAAAAATATAAACCAAAATGTATGTACAATACATCAGATTATAAAATAAAACAAATTATAAAGTATATAAAAAAATAATGTGTAAGATAAATTCCAATATCTGATTTATTTCCAATATCTGATTTGCAAAAGAAATAGGTACTAAAATGTCTTAACTACTCGAAATATAAAAGTTACGAAAAACAATTTAACGAAGTGTCGTTAGCTTTTCAGAAAAACTTGGGTAAACGTTTCTGCGTGTTCTTGTTCAAATTAAATTCTACAAAAGTTGTGTATATGTATGTAATTTTCAGTTCTTAACAAAGTAACGAGAAACGCTAGTTATAAATCCAGAATTTTTTTCTTAAGGTATGCTTATTTCGCATTTTAAGTTCACTTTTGGACTGACTGAAATTATATCGTAATATTTATAATATCTGTATATAGATGCATATATATTTTATACCATCTTTTTAAATCTCACAAATTTTATTCTTCTATTTGAAAAACAATATACAATTTTGTGTTAGTGTCGTCATAAATAAGCGCATATATAATTACATCGATAAAATGTCGTATTTGTAGGACAATTGTTTGATAAACAATGCAGAAAATATATCAAAAAAGAAGAGACTGCGTTGAATTCGAAAAAGTGTAAAAAAACGAAAAAGATTAATTATGAATTTTCCTTAAAAAATAAACAGCAATATAAAAAGATATAAGCGCTTTTAAAACTTGTTTAAATATTTGTAAGAATTTTTTAATAAAATATTTCTGAAAAAGGTTATGTTTATAAATACCCAAATATTTAACAGTAAGATTTTTTCGATATAAATTTTTCTGTAGATTTTTTGAAAAGCCAACGATATCTCGCTAATGTGTTTCTATTTTTCACATTCGTGATTTTTATTCGAACAACTATATATTCACTATTTATTTTGCAAATTAAACAAATAAAACATTTAGAATTTACTCTACAAATTCTTTGAATGAATAATATACTTAATCTCTAATATAAACGATCGAACATTTGTTAGGGAATGAGTGGAATTTGTCCTTAAAAGTGCGCCGAGTGTAAAGACTTTACACCCATGTTTTGTATCTCACTGTCTTTCACGGCTGGTCGTAGTAGCTATAGAGTCGTGATTATCGCAAGCAAGTGAGGACGAAGCTATCGTCAAGGGATAACGATAAATCCGGGAAAAAGAAAAAGAACGAAGCACTGCTTGAGCCCTTCCGATAATGGCGTGTCGCGACCACGCGGACACCGATTTTCTCGGTCGGCTTGCTTCGCGCGCTCTTTCTTTTCAGGATAGGTGGGTTTTCTTTAGTGATGACATGCTATTACGGTCAGTCGCAGCTATTGTATCCCTATTCTTTGCTCTCGATTTTGCACTAACATTTTTACGCGGGAAACTTGGAACAATATCGCTTAGAGTTTATCGATATTCTTGACAAAGATTGTTTCGGCATTGTTCGATAATTGAGTTTGTAAGCGGTATTCCATACTAGTTGATGACATTTATTAGCGGCATTTGTTTGTGCCGATTTTAAATCTAAATAATCTAGATTAAATTATTGAATTTTTATTGCTTTCTCATCTAATTATTTTTTCTGTTTAGATGCAATGTGCGATTAATTTTATTATATACATAATATATGACTGTAATATTATTTGTCAAGGTATATCGTAGCGAAAATATTGCTTTATACGAAATTTTATCCATTAAAAAAAAGCACTAATGTTTGTTGCACGTTCCGAATTTTAATTAGCGACGACTGTTTCGCGACGCGAGCGTTCGTGGGCTATTTCCGCTATTCTAGAAGGATACGATATGGGACTAATCTGTCATAAGAACTGCTTGCATTTAGCAAACGGATGTACGTGCCGACGATATACGCTAGAGGATGAAGCCATGTGCGCGTGACTCACCTCTTGAAAAATTTCTCTCACAGAGAATTCTCGGGATGCATACTATGCAGGACTTACAAAGTTTGGGAACTATAGACACACACATTCGTTTAAAAAATAAAAGGAATCTACATTATTACACGCGACAGAGAACGAGTTAAAAATAACGAATAATATCGTAATTTTGTTGTGCAATTATTATAAATGCATATGCGTGATTATTGTAATATACAATTTTATACAAAAAAATTATTTGCTTATAATGCTATTTTCTTTTTACAAGTTGACAACCGTTTGCAAAGTTTTTAGTTGTGTTGTATGCATCGTTTACATTATCATTTAAACAGTCGTTTCTGTAAAATTTATTTAATACCGAACTGATGATAAAAAAGTGATAAAAGGGATGGCTTGTGATAATAATTGATCGCTGTGATTTGAAACGCAATCCGGTAAATATATTTTAAATTGATTGATCGTCACATTCTGTATATTCTTAATTCGTTTACGAATTGATAGAAACTGATAACTCTCACTGGAATATAGTTAAAACGAGTGCGAATTCACATTCTCGTAGCTTTCGCTATTGCACGCAGGCGGCGATTTGATCAACCGCTCTGCGGGATTCGAGTACATTGTCGATCGTCGATCCCAAAATCGCGTTTAAACTCATTCAACAGAAGTCCATTAAGAACTTTCAATTCCCGACTGTAACATTAAACTCGGTTCTCGCACCGAGAGTTCGGAACATTTATCTATCTCGAGACGAACAATTCTTTGAGGATTTTTCTTTCAGTCAACGGAGGAAGAAAACTTTAGTTCATTTGAAACAACTTGGAGTAAATATAAAATATAAAATAAATATACACGAATGTATTACGTAAAGTGTAATACATAAACTGACAAGTTTGCAAATAAATTACCAACTTTTATTTTTAAATAATTCTGCAAAGAAAATACGAATATGAATCGTTATCATTATTTTCACACACACATTTTTCATTTTTTTATTTATATTAATTTTTATATATTAAACGTACTTTTCATTCATAATTTGATTGTCAATTCAACAGTAACACGAGATCTCGATTTATCAAAACGATAAAATGCGTTAAATCGATCGAGTTTATTAAACATTGATATTTCGAATAAACAAGAAAAAAATCTATTATGATCCACAAGTTTATAATATTTTACGCCGAACGATATTGCGAGATTGCAAATCCAATTTGACGCGATATCCGGGCATAGGAATTTTATTTTTTCATCCATGAAAGAGAGAAAGAGAGAGAGAGCGAGAGAGGGACAAAGTTGTTATACACATATGTTCGAGCGTATTGGTACTTCGCTAGAAATCTGGCTGAATTGAAAGCGGGGGATTGAATCGCAGGCTCCCCCGATAGCGATTAAATTTTCCCTTCGATGAGCGAGAGGCGAGTCTCTCGATGTAACATGCGTTGCTGAAATCCAAAAACCAGTTATTGTTAAGTCGCGACACGCAATCGATACAATAACGTGCGCGTACGGATGTGAAATTTTGCGTGAATCGATAGGAAGAACTCTCGTGCAGCAATCCTGCAAAAATGCTGCTTACAATCTGACCAAATGGTCAGCTATGTAATATTATATTACAATACTATGAGTGTTATATACGCTCGCTATTAATCAAAACTATTCGCTATTGTTATTTGCGATGAAAAGATGTAGTGACTCTTTACTCGCGTAAAAAGGAAAGCGATGTTTGATGATATACTACCACCACGATAAATTGCAGATTTAAAGTTTGCTTTCAAAGAAATCAAAGAAATTTGTATTTACGAAAGAATAAGAAATACTGTAAAAAAGAGAGAATTTAATGATAAGTTAATTCTTTGAAAATAAAAGATTTAAAAAAAATATAATCCAACCAATTTCATTTATTTAAATTTCCAGAGTTTAAAATAAATTTTTCATACTTCTTTCGTAATGCAGCATAATCTCGAACACACATAATTCTTTTCCTTATTTTTTAAAATATTAGTATGAATGAAATATCAATTCTGAATTAAATAAAAAAAAAATTGCAAACAAAAGCGAGAAGGAAAGGAAGGAGAAAGATGTAGAATAGATTTTTATGCAATACGCAGTAGATAGATATTACGTTACAGAATTGATGAATAATTGAAACGTGAGAACTCGCGATCTGTATCGCACCTGTATCAATCTAAATACACGGTCGCATATTGAGAAATCAAGAATTGAATCGAGATCGCAACGTGCCGAATCGTGACATAATCGAGAGCATCGAAGAGAATGCATATGCACGCGACAATTATTCTTGTATTATATTATTGCGAATGCTCAAAGAATAATATATGGCAGGCATTTTGCGTCATTGTAGTACGTCACCTTACGTGTACTAGAAGTGACATGGCACCGTTGCCCTTTTTCCAACATATTTTTCGACGCTCGGAAATGCGATATCGTGACAGATACTATTTATAGCGATGCAACATTTATTTATGAGAGACGAGAGAAAATCTTTTTGTTTTTCAGTCTTTTCTAAAATGTTTCTTCATGATAAAGAGAGTACGCGATTTATCACTCGCATCCGCCCAGCGGATGACCATCGCGAAAGAACGTGGCGTCGATTCAGTTCGGCGAACATGACATTTTGAATTCTTTTTTGGACGCGAGAATAAGAACGTATAATAAATTTCAAAGTATAATTTTACTTTACATTTTTAAATCACTTATCAGAAAATCGATAATAAGAATATTGCGACATTAATGTATTAATACGACGATAAACTCGGCGAGCCGATACGACGGTATGTGAAATATCGCGACCATCGCGTTGCATCAATCGAAACGAACGATTCCGTTTTACAGCTCGTGGATCCAATACGGTTGCGAGCTCGCGTAAAAGATGGTAATTTACAGTCGGCCTGCGCGCCATGCATAAACCCGTCACTGATCAACAAGTGAAGCTGGCCGAGCCGACCGAACCTGTTGAACACATATAAAAAAAATGTAGGACGATGTAAAAAAATTACCGGGCCGCTTTGAAGGAAAGAATATTACGGGAGCGAGTGTTTTTTTTTTCGCGGGAGAAGAGGCACCGTGGATCAAAAGTCGCGAGCGAGTTGCTCGACTCAAAAACGATCCTCGAGGTGAAATTTATGGGACGAGCCGACATAACCCAGAGACGGGATATTACGCCACGCGAAGTGGCGTGTTGGTGTCCCATAAAGGGTCGGGCAAGTCCCTCCTTAATGGACCGCACCGTTGGTTAACCCTCGAGCTCTTATTCCGGACAACCTTTGCGCGCGGAAATTGCGGGAACGAGAGTGCTGATGGTGGGAATTGTTGGATGTTCGTTCACTTATGTAACGCGGAGCCAACCGTCGGAAACGAGCCACGACATCGTTACTTCGTTATGACGGGAAATCCCGCGGGAAATTCTCAAAACAATGCAAACGAGCGATCCGGATTAAGAGACACTCTACCATCGTATAACGCTAATCGTTACGCTTGCACGCACACGTTAATTCGAATTAAATACAAGACCAACGAACAGAAACGGCGATTTTATATGTGTACGCATTACGCGATAAACATTGTTGAAGGATTGTTATTATAGAATTAATTTCGCAGCAACAATCTAAATGTTCGCCGAGTGAAATTTTCCTCTGTTATTTCATGCCGCTATCTAATTACTCTGAAATGTTGCTAACTCGCAATATTAGACTACACATTACGGGATCCTTTCTCTCATTTTTATGGAATGTTTTTTCTTGCTTTTTATTTTGACTATTATTATTTTATTATTATATTAATTCATTTACTTTCCACGACTATATCTTGATATCTCCAAGTTACAAATACTTTCACGATCTGTGCGTCTAAAGAATTCAGATTAGCGAAAGTGTATGAGATTAGTGAAAGAGGATGCTCTAGCTCTAGCTATACACATCATGAATTAAGGATTAGTTTTAGTTGGATTTGTCGGATCCAAACGGAATAAATTACAAAATAAAATTATGCCATATCCTCGCGTGAATCGCTTCATATGCATATTTATACAATGCTAGATTTTGCAAAACAAATTTTTGATAACCTAATGGGAAAATTATGTAAAAATTGCTACATATAAATTATATAACTCGGATACGATAATCCACAACTAGTATATCGTACGACCATAAAGACAAACCCAGGAAAAGAATAGGGACAGAAAGAATATACAGTTAGAGAGGGAGGAACCTCCCAACAGAGTGTAAACTCCCAGTTCGAGCTCAACCAGGCTCGATAACAAACATCGAATGTCGCTCCGAGAGTGCCGAATCGAGAGAAAAAGAGATAGAGATAGACAGACAGATAGATAGATAGATAGATAGATAGATAGATAGATAGAAAGAGGGAGAGAGATCGGAGGAAGCGAGAACCAGTCGAGGCAGACAAAATATACGAGTCGCCGTTGCAGCTGCCTGGAATGTTGTTTTCATCGCAATTCACCAGCGTAGCGGCAAAAATCGAAATTCCTTCGCTCCTGCAGTAGATAAACACTGAATGTGTTCGCTCGTTTTCTCACACGGCCAGGCAACTGCAACCGGTTATCGATTTGGCGTTTGATTTGACTGGTTGGTGTTGTTATATAATTGTAATGATATCAGCTTTTCCTCGCATCTCAATCAATATTCGCATCACGTGGAAAACTCTCGGTACGTAAACCCACAATTTTTGATTTCAATTCTCAGATATACACGCATATAACGTAACGAGAGAAATTAATTACAGATAAATTAAATGATAATTTCTCTCACGAATATATAATTATATGAAATAAATAAATGGTATCTCACGAGCCGAAAACTCTAGCGACATTTTCGCGATAAGAAAGTGAAATGTCGACCTTTAAACTACGTCAGACGGTTAAGACCAGTAACGTTAAATCGGCCACATCTCGCATGAGATTGGCGCATCGCCAAAAGCTACAGCTTGCACTTGTGACGCTGCAGCTAAACTTCTTACGACATCTCAACTACATGCTTCCACACGTTCCGCAAGTACTCTACAATGCTCTACTAATGTTTATACGTAGACTATATACCGTAATATATCCTGCAATTTTTTTAATATATAGGGTGCTTTTGACGTATATGAGAATTACTTTTAATGAAGAATTATTTTCGAAAATTAATTTCATAAAGATTCTCATCAAGCCTTCATCCATACATCATTTGAACGGAATAAAGGTAAAACAAATATTAATTATTTTTAAAGATTTTTTTTTTGGTAAAATTAAGAAAAATTGCGCTTTTCGACGTGATAAATGATTTTTATTTATGATGGATTTTATTTTTCAACAATCTCGTAAGGTCTACTAAGAACGACTGACTACATAACGATGGATTATATCGCGAGATTGTTAAATGTTTACCTGACCTGACCTAGCCGAAAACGATCTATCGCGACCCAGATTTTCTTCTTTTGAATTACATAAGCGCCTAGCCAAGCATTCTGTCACATATCGCGTGTTTTTATTCTCTTGATATATATGTATATATAGAGTTAGGGTCAAAAACATGTTTTATAAAATCCTCGGTGTAACAAAAACAAGTTAGAAAAGTGTCGATACAATAGTCTGGGAAAGTGAGTTGCGGCAACTTTATACAAACAAAACGCACAAACAAAATAATATTTTCGAGTTACCAGCGTTATTGGTTAGCTGAATTTGCCGAGATCGAAAAGTGTCGGAGTAACAAGAAGCAATCTCGCAAATGCGAATAAAATTCCGAACGATGTGGGCGCGAGATAATTGAAAGAAATCGCCGGCGCCTTCCTCTTGCTTCGTGGCAGCGTCTTGAGCGATTGCGCTGCTGTTTCTCGCAGCCGCGCCATTAATTATCTTTAGAAGCGCGAAAACTTTCGTAATTCGAGAAAAATCTCCGCCGGACTTACGTTCATACCGGAAGCCGAAGCAACAACACGTCACGTTCCATCGGCGAGCGTGATTTACCTTACGCGCGCAAAGCTTTCGGGAAAAAACGCGATCTTTATTAAAAATGTCGTGTCAGCGAATCCTAATCAACATCGAGGTGGACGCAATTACGCCCGCTGTTAATTAAAGTCAACGTCGTCGCGGAAACTTTGCGCAAAGTTCGTGAAGAGTTTCGATGTTGCGTTGATCATAGTTCTACATCGATCGCTTCGAAAAATATACTGTTATAATATTTACTTGTCTCTACACGATGTCATTATATGAAAGAAAATTTGTAAAAAATTGTGAGGATACGTAATCGAAACAAATTTTTGCAAATTTTTGTAAAAATAAACACGGACTTACAAATTTATAATTTAAATAAAATTGTTTTTTTTTTACAATGGATATTTTTTCACAAAATTATTTTCTTGCCGTTGTCATAAAAAAGGACACGATTATTATCATATCGTGTACTATTTTTTAAAATAATACAACAACACAAATTTGCAATGGTTTTATTTAAACCGCACATATTTATTCAAACACAATTAGTTTTTTGATTTGAAAGTTTTTATTATTGCGAGCACGATAATATTATTCGATGCAAAATATGTAATTTAATGGGTTTTCGAGTTAGTTTTATGGGTCAGTTTTACTTCCCACAAGCGTGTTGAATGTGAAAAACGTGCAATACGTCTTCGATAGTCAAGGTAAACCCGTGACTAGACTAAACCGGAACTCAAACTTAGCGGTAATGCTGTTTTACACTTAATTATAACTTGAGATCGTTTTTCACAATGTTCGTAACATCAACGATGGAAGCTCGATACTTCTTATCGAAGAGCTTCGCGAGCTGCCACCGAGCTCGCTAAAAATGCGACCATTAGCTGACGTGATTTTAATTAGTTCTTTAATCGCGCGTTCGCATCTGTCGCCTAGAGGAACTGATAACTTTGCTGATGTCCTTTTTTTATCATTAAAATTTTTGTCTCCTCCTTCTTTTCTCTTTCTCTTTTCTCCCTTTTTCTTTATTATTTATAATAAGTAAATTTCTCTCAGAAATTTTTGCTTCAATTTTAACTCGGCCATCAATAAATAATTCAATGTTCTTTATATCATTTTAATCCTCTTTTATGATGAACAAATATCATTGTTTTGCAATTTATACATTTTAAGGATTCATATATGTATAACAAATATATCTCCTGAAATTTTCATAGTTATAAAAAACAATTGAATTTGTTTGGTTGTTGAAAAAATTCCAGAGATTACAAACGTGAACCATCCGTATGATTAATCTGGGTTTTTTTATTAAATCACTGTAATCTTTGCTCAAATATTTTGCTTTTCGATTAGTAATTATTATCCGATAGAACTTTATCCTTTGGATAAAACTATATATTGTACTTACTATTGTTATGCTGATATCGTATCTCTCGCAACACGATGTTAAACACGCAGCTGCATGAAACGGGAACAATGTTCATCCTTCATACACATTTCCGCAACAGTTAAGTTGTTAAGTGTAAAGATCGCGGTACAACAATGGGGAGTTGCGAAATTCTTGCAAAATTGTAGACGGTTTGAATGTCTATTATGCAAGCATGTCGATACTTTACATGCTACCGAAGATTCTAAGCAACGTAACCTAGTCTGCTCACATTATGATTAAACTGCATACACGTTGTTTTATTCCCTATAAAGTACCATTAAAAGCGAAACAAATATTTTTAACGATATTTCTGTAAACAAGAAAAGAGATTTTATCAGTTGATTATGAAAAGATTTATTTATTAATTTCATATAGATAATTATCGTATTCAAATTCTGACTTTATTCTTTCTTCCAATTTTAATTTTTTTAAAAATCGTCGATATATGTATATGTATTTAAAAAATGTATGCCTACTTTCAATTTTCTAATATGTAACTAAAAGCTCAGCCATTTAGTTAATGATTTCCGAAATGCTTGTTAAGAGCATACGAGGTAAAATTTGCCTGCAGCTATTAAACGCGGATGCAACTTTTGAAATTTGTATTTCATGAATGCAGTCGTTTCATCCTCGACTAATAATCGCATCGACTTGCATCCTGCGCACATCCCATTTGTATGTGCTAGTTTGTGCGTGGAATTTTACGCGTTCCTGAACCGATCTTGTTATCGGGGATGTGCACGATGACGTAACACGAGTTGAGTGCTCGCCTATCTACCTGTCAATCCTTTATTTCCTATCGTATTTATCGTTATTTGTGGCTCCATTCGTTATCAAGGAATTTTACGTATGAGAGAAATATACAAACTATATTCTAAAATAAGTAGAATTTTCCTTTTTTCCATACTGTAAATTACACAAACTCTTGTTGATAGACAAAGTTTCAATTGTGTTTCTTAATTTTTTTAAAATTCTTAAAACTGTGATGATTTAAGAAATGCGTGTGTAAAAATACGACACACAATGCAATTTATATTGTATAATATAATTGTAAGATGTTAATTACATGTTTATGGTAAATGTGTATGGCAACTTGTACAAATTTCTGTAACTATAATCTTCTCTAAAGTTTGATTTTACAATGTAAAACCAGACACAATAGGGACAAGCGCACGACGAGCAATTCAAGTTACATACGTGCGGGATTTAAGTCAATTAACAAGTACTTCCCAGACTCGTTAACTCCATTAGATGCTGCACGTTTCGACAATCCTTGTTTTATCGCTCTTCTTCTCCTCTCAATAATTGCGTTTACGACACGCCCATCTAAACATCTCGATTATTTTTCTATCGTAATTCCGTAATGTAGAGAAAAACGATATTTTATAACACAATCGCAAAAACTTTTCTTCCCGACAAATTGCTGTTTGTAAAAAATAACAAATTGGAAAAAGCATTTGCTAATGGAAAACCATCGACATTTTATTCAAACCTTTTATAGCCTTGATGTGATTTCAAATCATATTATTGCAAATAAGATTTTCCAAGAATTATAAAAAAATGTGAAAAAGAAATAAATTGTCTATTAAAATGTATAATATGTGATAGGTATCGGAAATTTAAATTCTCAAGAACTATAAAACACTATGCAAACGTAATATCGATATGATGTAGAAAATTTGAAATAAAATCGTTCGAGTCTCTTAACAGCAAACTGGATGTATGCACATATACCTATATAGATTAATAAATTGTGTTCGATCGTATACTACGCGAATCCGATAACACTCGTGTAAAGACTGAATGGCCAAGTAGGCGCGAGATATACATACATATCAACAGAAAAGCCGGTCGATGTTGCACGAGATGCATCGCGCATTTCCATGACGACGCGGCTATTGATGGCAAATTATTGCATCACTCACGAGAGATTCGAATCGTATGCACATACATATACGTACATATGTGCGAAATTGACGAGATATGTATGAATGCGCGAAGGAGATTTGCTCGAGGGTCCCTGATAATGAACTCTCTCGCCTCGGCTGCTCGATGAACGATGCTGGACAACATCGCTGATCGCTCAACTGATGCATAGTACACGTGATCGCACACGTGCGTGTTTCGTCGCATATCGGGTCGTGCCGCTGCATCCGATTTGCATGCGGTCGTTCGATCGCGGTTGGATAACATTTGACCGGCCCTCAGCGCATTTGCGCCGAGAGCGAAACGGACGAATCCTTTGCCGCGAGACGCGTTGTTGATATGGAGATTTTGTGTGCGCGCGCGTATGCGTTTTGGAAATAAAACCGCCGCGCCGTCTGTTATCGTCGCAGCCGGACATGGAATTTAAAAATCCAGGTATACGATACAACGTCGGGATGAGACCGAGTAACTTTGGAGTTTAACATAAATCTCATTCGCGATTTCGAAAGTCTGAAATAGTGTTTTGCAGATTGTGGAACACTTTGATAGATATTTCTATGCATGCGTCTCGATGAAAAATTGAAAACGCAGCTTGCATTGTACGAGGAGTGATTTCATACGTACGATGTGTATCAACGTTGGTACTGACACGTTTCATTTATATACGCAACTGTAAATAATCAGAAAGTAAACCATCACTAATTCAAAATATATTAAATAAATTAATACGTAAATTATATATTGGAGCAAAATTGTGTATTGCATTTATTTGTTATTGGACATATGATTCTTCATTAACTTTTCGCAAAGTTAATCCGCAGCAACGAATTTGTTAAATATATGGAACTGAATTACTGTGTGATAAATTTCGCTTATAAAGTATTCATTGTAAATAAAATTAAGTGCTTATTACAAAAATAAATTTCGATAACGATAACTTGCAAATAAGTCTAGAAAATATTGAATTATTGCGCATTAACTTGATAAAATTATGGAGCTTGATATATTTTGAAGGAAATATTTATTCAGTTTATTGAAATAATGAGATAATCTTTAATATTCGAAATGAATCGTGTAAAATATGAGAGATTAAATTAATATATCGTATTGATTTTAGATTTAGTTGCAATTTGATTTAATCATCTTATTTTTAACTAAAATTAATTTTCCTACATCATCAAGTATTATATGACTGACGTGCTACGATTTTATTAATATTCCGATATTGAACTTTGAATCGGCAAGCTTTTATTATCAGTAAACAGAAGACGGAATTTATTACTTGAAAAGATTGTAAAAGTTTCTAACTTTATTTTAGTTTTATATAATAATAGGATAAAAAATATACTTGTCGTTTTTTTACAACATTTATTTGTTACATATCTTTTTCATTTAATAGGTTTTTTTAATTTTTACTATCGATGTTTCTTTTTATAATGCAGTGTAAATGCATTGATTTTCTAGTACCCAATAAACAAAATTATTAATTAATATTTATTTAAAATTTAAGTTACAGAAAAATGCAGACATAGAATTTGAAAATTGATGACGAAATTAAGTCAATTGTATAAACTTGATGAAATATAATAAAGAAATATATGCATTTAATACATAACTTAATCAATCTGCATAAGAAAGATTTTTTGTTAATGATCTATTTTTATTCATATTGTTTTTGTTCTCTAGACATATGTTCTTTATATTTCTCTCTCGTCAAGGATATTTTTTTATTTATTCCTTCTCAGTTCACCGGAGAAACTGTTACAGTTGGATACTGCATAGAAAAAATCGCTCCTTAGCATGATTTATATTCCTTAAGTCTTCTTTTATTCGTCACACGAAAACCTTCGTGTAACAGTGAGTCACAAACATCGTTCGTTAACTTCTGTTATCTTTGAATTATTTATCTGAATTCGTTATCAGTCGAGTACATTTACCATTATCGTAGTAGCAAGTTTTCGTGACAGAAAAAAATCGACTTGTAAAATGGAAAACAAAGTTGGTTATACATATATAAATAGAAAATTTTTGGATTAAATTTTTTTATTGACTATAAAGAGAAAATATATTTTTGAATTTACGTATTTTATGAAATAAAAGAAATCTATATAATTTCGTTATTTCAATTGCGTTTTGGTGGTGGTTATTAGTTTGTTGTTTGGATTAAAAGTGTTTGTACTCCTCATGTGCTGTTGCCCGTTAAAAAATTCATTTTAGATGCGTCTATTCTTGAAATGTCTTAATAGAATTCGCCGTTATAATGTTCAAATATATTCTCTCGTAAGGATCAAAAAATGTAAATCTACCGTTGTAAATTCGTCGGGAGGATTAAAAAATCTGTTTTCGACACGTAAAAGCAGCTTGCGAGATACCGATTCTCTCTTTTTTACAAGTGCTTTTTTGCGAGCTAGCCTCGCATTTGATTTTTTCCTTGCCTTTAATATTTCGACTTTTTTTGCGTCAAGTTTTACTGTTTCGATCTTGAACTATTCGACCCGAAATTCGCGCACATGTACGAGACACGATGTGTGTGTGTGTGATTCACAAATTCATCGCGTAGATAAAGTCTCCTCAAATTTACATTTTGCGATTAACACATTCCAAACAAACAATTGATGTAACATTTGAGAAAACTATTGTTGTCCTCTTTATATTTCATCAATAGAATACGAATATTGATGAAGAGAGATAACGAAACGTGACTTACATAAGTTTACATTTATCTTTTATTGTTGCGTATGTAATCTAACGATAAAGTACATTCGTTTATACTATGTATAGTTACGAATCGAAGGACGCTATTTTATATCATTTTCCTTGTATTACTAACAGAAATAAAAGCATATAAAATTACATCGCGTGACATAAAAATTGAGGATGTGCACGAGCACAGGAAATCGGCTATTTCAGCCAATCTAAAAATAAATAACTCATTAAGGTAGAGATGCTTCTTATAGAACATATCACAGTACATTATGATTTCAATGAGAGCACAAATTATGTCACAATTGCCGTTTATTATACTATCAACAATATAACAAGCATACTCTAACACTAACAATATTTTAATTTCAATACTCTGAGTAGAGGGAAAATTAAAATGAGTTACGGGGAATTATGCTTCTAGAAGCAAGCGTTGAAAAAAACTAGTTCATTAACTCTTATGACCTCGCAAACCGCAAATATAGGTGCGTCCTATAAATTGTGATTACAAGAATATATAGCTTTAGTTTAGAATAACGAGACAATTTACATTATCTTAAACGTGTTTTCTTCAAGTAAAAATGTATACCGAATGTTGAAGAAATGTTGCTTATATATTTAAATTACAGAATTAAATTAATATAAAACTTTTGTTAGTAATAGGATAATTTTCCAATCGAGCATAATTTTTAATAAAAAGTTTAATGAGAATTCTTGTTGAATATATCAGCGTTCCGATTCAAAGATTGAAAATATTATGATAAAATATCCATAAAGAAATAACTTGAGCATTTTATAAAAACTACTTATACCGCTTCTTATAAATTATTTATGTCATTCATTACATCCTTGGCAATGTTTTTAAATGAAAACACAAAATTGATGCGTAAGCATTTTGCAAATGCGACAAACATCTAGCGGATGGTTAGATAACCAAACGTACTAGTAACCTTTGCTTTTCAGTACAATCAGTATGACTTATTATATGCGCGTTTTTTTATCGGACTTTAAACATTGTACCGAACTTTCGTTTCAAGAATGTAGATTGCTTACAAATTATGCGGCAACAATAATTGAAAATTCAATAATGCTATCGGATATTGACTGTACCGTTAATGAAATCTACGAACCACAGTAATAATCAATATCAATGTAACTATTCTCGTATTTTATAATCTTTCTTTGCGATTTTTTGGTAAATTAGAATCCTCTTCAAACTTTCATTGAAATTTCTTTACGTATATATGCGTATCTCAACGCGTATATCAACACACGGATATGAATAAAAATATATTAGAAGAAAATATTTTAAATTGAGAAGATGATTAGATACGAATGCCCGTACTTTTTCACACTTTGCTTCCTCGGTATATGAAGAAAGTTTGACGTTTGAGAAACGTTCTGCGTCGGCAAAAGTGAAAAGTTGGTTTTATCCGGAAGGACGATGACGATAACGCCGTCGACTTGCGACTTGCTGTCACACAGCTAGACGACTTTGTCGAGCACAACTCGAGCCTTTTAACCAAAATGACAAAGCCCTCATAGCCGCATCCAGCATTAGCGAGTCGGAATTCAGAGCTTTCAAGGATTAGCGCTTCCGAGATGTAAAGACTTGCGCGACGACGTTCAGATTTGTGAGAGTAGACTCGTCGAGAACGTTGCGGATTGCGAAATGTCGAGATATCTGCTGGGACATATTGTGTAACACACGCACGAATTACAATTTGCCCCCGCAGCTGCGTCGGATTTTCCCGAGCAGATTTAAGCACCATTCGCATAAGGATTAGGAGCAAAAAAGTCTAGTATCTTTTTTTCTCTACGCATTATATGAATAATTTGAATTACTCAATATTGTACATATTTGTATTGTAATAGAAGTGTAAAAGTTTTTCTTCACAATTTTGAAATCGACTAGTTTCGAAATCTTTTCACCATTATGGAGTAGTAGGAGTATAATTTTCACGTTTCTTTATTTTTTATGTAAACGTCCGATACATATACATTACGGTATGTAATTACGAGAATGTTGCAATGCAATAATATTATGCGAAACTGTCTTGAAGTTTCTTGCGACCGCTAAACATTCAATCAGCAAAACACAAGTTCGCGACAGTTCATGAATCATAAGAGTTGCGAACGACGTAAACAAAGAACCTATACCTGGCAATAATTTATTACTATTACAAGTAGGCGCGATGGCGATTATCGCTGCCCGACAAGCATCGTATAATGATGTGAAAACCGATAGAAATATACGCGCATTTTCAGTCCTTGACATATTTGCCCCATGACTGTTATTATTCGAGCTAATCTATAAATATTTTAATAATTTCAAAACATTTTCTGCTATTCTGGTCGAATTAATATCTTAGTAAATAATCTATTGCACAATTATCAGTTTATAAAAGCGAATAAATAACTCATTTTGGGAAAAAAATTATAAATAGATTATATATATATATATATATATATATATATATATATATATATCTCGATATGTACTAACTTGGAAATGTCGATACACTTCTCGAGAATAAAAGTTAAATAAAAGCTTTTTCTGATAAATGGTGCAGTTTCACTATTATATATTATGCGGCCGCGATCGAGAATAGGTACATCAAGCTGTCGACGCGTTCTTTACGCGTTCAAGAAGCCCTCGGCTGTAATGGCTTAAGCTTTATGTCAGCAATGCTATTGTAGCTCACGTCAAAACTGGAGAACTAATCTGAATCCGTCGACAGTGTCTGGAAAGTCGCCAACGACGCTAGAAAATACCGCCGCAATAAGTTAACACTGCGTCGATGTAACAACGATGAAATTGCACGTTGCCGCTCTGAGAAACAATATGTTGTTTGCAACTTGCAATAATCGCGAATCCATAAATTGTCGGTTCCGCGTGACTATGGCGCAATTGCCGAAGTTAATGTGAAAAATAGACAATTTACTGCGCGGAAATAATATTCGCTATTGGTAGAACGATCTACAACATCGTGATAAAAAATATTTGTTTGCACATATGGAGAGCGAACGTATAGCGAAAATATAGCGAGAATCGTGATAAATATTATTAAATGTTTTCATCGACATATAGTCAAATATTTAGTAATGTTAATGAACACAAATATCACGTGTATATCTTACGTGCAAAATATCATTTCGAAAACATAATTTTATGCTAACGTGTCCATAATAAAATTGTTGGAACGACTGTTTATTCAAATATAATAACGTCGCTGCGAGTGTGTGCGTGAAATTTATCCAGTTTTATAAAATAATTGACCTACTTAGATAATCACGTGTGATTTAATAATCATATATAATCAGTTCGATAATGATTATGCGAGACTTGTAATAATTAATGAAGAGATATAAATTTAAGATGTGAATCGAAGATACAATAATACTTGGCACATTTGTCATAAACCGGGATTCTGGATTTGACGAGATTAAAAAGAATAAACAGACCTCACTTGAATTACGTCATTGGATGCTGCAAAAATGTCTCGCAAATTGCTGCGGCATACGAGATATACTTCGCACAAGATTGTCGAATAGAAACCAAGTCGAGAATGAATGGAACATGACGGCACGTTTTCATCGCGGTATTTCTATATTATATTTCCATACCAGTTTATACAATCGAAGGAAATGTCACTCGGTCTCGCCTTGTTTCCAATAACTTTGTCCTCCGTTTCACTAACGGTGCTATTAAACGAACTAAAGACCGACATGTATAATTCAGAAAGCAGCATTAGCAATGCGATATTTACTGCGTTCGATCGCGCGTTTGCGTGACAGAAATCACAACATTTTTATAATTAAAATGGATATAAAAATATAAATTTAATTACAGAAGACAACCTTTAGGACCCATTTAGGATCGGCTTAATTTTACGATACATTACGATACTTATAAAATATAATATAATATATTTGTTTGATTTTAATCAAATAAAATAATTCACCAGACGCAATATGTGGAGAACATATAAAAGACATAATTGAGCGAACAGAATTATTAGAGGGTCTCCTCTTTTTCTGCCATGCTAATGAGGAGTTTGATAATTAAAGGAAACGTTCCGGGATACTATTAGCGAGAAGGCATTTTCTCGCGCGTGAGCTTGTTACGCGAAATAAAATGCCGCCCGATGCACTCGGTTTAAACAATTTGCTTTAATCGCTTTTATTCTCGCCTCTCCCCGTGGGATAATAATCTACTTGCATTAGTCGAGAGACGCGCGAATAGCGCGCCTGGATTTGAAAGTTTTATTACCGGGATTAGAGAGTGAGTCCTATTTACCGATTTACTCATTTACCGCAGATTTTGCATGGGACAATCGAAACGCGCGGTTGAATTACAGCACACATTGAATTCAAACATCCAATTAGGAGATATTTAAATTTTATTAATTTCGAAAATAATACTTTGCCGTGTAAATATTATAAGCTTAAGTTGTAGACCTGTCTGTGAATTTGCGAGAGCGCTATTATAGAAAAACAATTATATACACGTCACTATATATTTGATTTTTTTTTTTTTTTTTTTTTTTTAAATTCTTGTTTTAAGAGTGAATGAAGAATAATACTGAATTTGTAATATTCACCATAATGCTGTTTTACGATTTCATCAACTTTATACTAACGTCTAATACTCTAACGTCTCGGGACGATAAGACCGTAGCAATATACCCTAAGTGTTTCGTGCCTGGCACTATCTTCGTTAACGACACGCCGCTACTTTTCCCCCCGACGTGATAAAATTAACCTAAACCGCTATTTCGAGGGAATAACATTATCGTTATTGCGACCGAGTTGGTTTTTCCGCCCTCGGAAAGGACGACGCGTTCAAGTCGCACCATCCGTCGAAATAAACGCTTATCGGGCTATCGAGTACGAATTAACGATTATTGCGCGAAAGTCATATTTGCATAGATTTACTGGAGCATATGTCGTCATGTGATGATTTTCCATCGTGAAAACGAACGCGTACATTGTATATATCCCTGTGGTCGATTCGCGCAAAACAGAAACAATCATTAAATTTGTAGCGCTAATATGTTCGAAAATTGATTTTCATCATTTAAATTACCATGCTTCATTGACGTTCAATTTTGCAACAGGTGAAAATGCGTGAGTGAAGATAAAATCATGTATTTTAAATCGTACCATGGTATACTTTTATTATTTACGATATAAAAGTGGAAAACAATAGATGTATTTTTTATATTTCTCTTATATAAATTTCATGTATCTTGTAACGTAGAAAACATTTGAACACGTAAAATATACCTATATAAATCAGGATACTCATGTACATTTATTAAAACACCATGTGATACATAAAATCATAAATAGCATTCTGTTTTAAATTTTGTGAATAATAGCTCATCTAAAAGATGTCTTAAAGAGACATCGCCTTTAAATTCTTTGCATTAATTAAATAATTAAATAAATAAATTGAATTGCGAATAAAAGTTTTTTTGAATTTCGAGAAAGTAAAATTATTATCGAATGTAACGAAATTTTGTAACAAGAACACAAAAAGTATCGGAATGATTCGTTCTTTTTATAAACAAGTTATTGTTGTTGTCACTGAAAATTCATATTGTATAGAATAATCTGACAAACATCAGAAAAATAAGATGCGATAGTATAAAAATATTTTTCTCAAACTTTTATATTATTAAAATATAAATATTTTGATTACAATGATTGATAGGTTCGTCTATCTTCATTATTTTAAATTTAATATTAGTTACGTGGATCGATTAGAATACTCTGAAATAATCTTATAAAACTAGGGCAACTATAATTATTTCGTATTTAATTTTCACTAAAAAAAGAAATGGCGATATTTATTATTTTTAAAGAGAGAGAATTTACGGTATATTTATTCATATATTTATTTTTTTATTGAACTTAATTTATGATATTGTTTTATCAATTTTTCGTTAAGTGTATCGTATAACATAAAATATATACGCAATGAGATATGAGACGATCATTATTCATTATTAAATTATTATATTACCTTATAATAGCTCTAATCATAATTGGAGATTTAAAGGCGATCGCATTTAATTCAAATATTTAAATGCGTAGCAATGTTTATTAATTCTGAATGTTTAAATATATAAGTAAACTTTTTCAAGAACATACGTTTTACGATATAAATATGATTAAAAAATTGTAATTGTGTGCGAAAAAATGAGACAAAGTAACTATTGACATATTGTAATATTCGAGTTTCGTGATTTTAATAATGTAACAAGAAAAATAAAAATTGAATTTTTTAAATGTATTTTTAGATAAATTTTAAAACTCTTTAATATTAAAAGGAATGATATATTTACTTAGAAATGATATTTTTGAACACACTATGTACAAAATCATATTTTAGGTAGAAAACTATTTTGCTTAAATCGAGGAAGAAAAATAATACGGTGACAGAGATATGGCATACAACAGGTATGACGTAAAAGTTCAGCATATCTTAAATAAATAAAATCTACATTCTCAAAATGCGTTCTATTATACACATATTTATTTATACGCGATATTCTATTCGTCAACACCCTACGACAAAGTTACGAAAACACGAGACGGATTCATCTGACAGATTGATATTGCACGAGTTCCAATAAAAAACAAGAAAACAAGAAAACAAATAATACTCCCGAATAAATTCGTTCTCTCTCAAACCTCCTACTGTTATCTCGTGACTCAGGTGCACACGCTGAAAGAATGATTTCTTCTGCCGTTGAGATGGATCGAGATGGAAATCCCCATCGATAAATTTCAACAATCGTTCGATTTCGCTTGTTTATTGGACGCCCTTCTGCGTAAATTATTTGCGAGAGAAAGATGAATAGAAATATCAAATAACGGTAGCTTTTTTTCAATCAGAATCGCGTGTCAGAAGCTTAATTCTTGAAAAAGTGTATTTATATGATATATTTAAACATTCAGAATTAATAAACTTTGCTACGCATTTGAATATTTAAATTAAATGCGATCGCCTTTAAATCTCCAATTATGATTAGAGCTATTATAAGGTGATATAATAATTTAATAGTGAATAATGATCGTCTCATATTTATCATTGCGTAATATATTTTGATATCTTACGATACAATGACACAATTCTCGTCATTGCGCGCAGGAAAGCTGACATGAGTGACATTTGAGATAGGAGATGTAAGATGCACTTGGTATTTACCAGACTCATTCGACGACGACCGTCTGAATAGAAGAGGTAATAATGTTAGTGAGTGCAGCATCTCGGCATAAACGTTCGATGTAAAGAGCGTGAAAGATACGCGTGTGTTCATTTCACACACACACACACACACACACACACACACAACACACGTGTCTTACATATACATACGAGTGCTTTCACAATGGACTCGCACTCGGTAAAATGCCATGTGTATATGTACGTGCATACACGAATGTCGGATGCAACGTTACATATGCATTCAGCGGGGAGCCGCATTAAGGTCTTTCCTCACAGACGGGGTCAGAGTTTTGAATGCACTTTGTAATTCCCTATAAATTTCAATGTGGACCCGGACTCGTTTTCGTTCGTGACAACACACTCTCGTAACAATGACGAATGTGGTACTTTTTAGAGACAGAGTGCGCCATAAAAAAGACACTGTCAGCGATATCCGACGATTTCTGTTCAACGCAACAGTTTAACCGAATGATGCGATTTAAAGCGGTTCATCTTGTATCGGAATGGGTATTTCTCAAACTCTCTTTGTGGAGAAAGAATGGAAATGTATCCATTTGATATCCACGATGGATCTTTCTCGATAATAAAAAAAAGAACGCGTCATTAAACAAAGTAATAGTTCATGAAAATTTTTTTGTTTTTCGAGAAATTGAAAAAGAATACCATTTTTATGAAAAATGAAGCAAAACATAAGAAATTAATTTTTTGTTTTACTTCTCTTATTATAATGTATGTGCATTGTGCTGAAAAGTTTTCTTCTTTCGAGAAACAAATAATTTCAATCGATGAATTGTCACTGTTTAAGATAATTAACTTAATATTTCATAAAAAATAGTTTCCACATCTTTATTTACCATCGATAAATGAGAGTATTGCATCATGAGAGAATATCGATTGAAACTTTACCCAAAGCACACAATTCACTATTGTACGAAAGGCATCGAGAGGGTGTCTTTTCTTCCTCTTCTCTCGTGTCACCCTGTTCTAGACGATGTGAGAGATGACAAAGGGAAAGGAACACAACCCTCGAAGACTGATGTTTGCTCACGTGTGTTTTCCTATGTCGAAGTCTCGTTCGTACAGAGGTAGCGACAACCGGCTTTAAATAATAATGACATGAACTGCACCTTCTCCATCTCGGAGTACTCGTTGCGTAAACAAGTTGAAGAAATGTAAGCACCGGCAGAATAATTATTATTTAGTGTGATATCGTAATAAATAAACAAATAAAAGACTCGTAATAATATTTCACTAGAAATATTACAACGCAATTTATGAGAATTGATGAGGAATAATTTTATTATTTTTATATTGAAATTATGCATAATATGGCATATTGTATAGTCCAGTTTTCTGATATATCCACTTATAACATATAAATTGTGTTTCAAATTGCAAATAATGAATATCGACATTTAAGGATTCTTCTTTTCTGTAAATTTCTTATGAATTACAATTTTTGTTGAACTTATAACTGTCGCTATTTCAAACCGCTTAAATAGATATCAGATAAGATCGCGCCAAAACACACAAACTTTAACTAATCCGTTGTATTTTCGAGAAAGCTCGTTGGTCGAAAACAAACGTTGTAACGGACCATCGGTGTAAAATTCGGTGCAATGTTCAAGATAAGCGAGAATTATCGACGAACGTAGACATCGATGGCATACACTTAGGTGCACGTGGCGAAGATAAGCTCTCGATATCGGAGCATCGCGTCATGGATTAGAAAAGTTAGCTATTTCGTGTTACCTCGAAATGGTAGTGGTACGTCTCCGCAAATTGCACGGTTCAACTTACGATCGATATTATCCGCCTTATACATCGAGATGTCAGAAACTTTCCGGCGCTATCTAGTACACATACACATTGCACATACACACATTGTTGTCTTATTTTACAGCAGACCCACGAGAATCGATCCAATTATTACGAACGCGCAAGAGATACCGCGATCAATGTTTCTCCTGCGCAGGTTACGAAAAAATATATAGTGTCTACTTTACCAAAATTAATCAAAATTGTTATCACATTTCTTATTCGAGTTCGATATAAATCTTCTTATATAATTGAAAGTGTAAATAGATGAATGTAATAGAAAATATGTGTCTCTTCTTGCTTTTTGTTGAAGCTAATTATTTATTTATCGCTTTCAATTGCGCATTTAATTCATTAAAATATTATAATCAAATTACGTATCCACAAATATAATTAGCTACGATGATTACTTGATACCGCGATGCATCGCGATTTTATAATTTGCAGATTGCAAGTCACATCAGCTTTTAGACTGTTTCCTGTTTCGCGGTTGTGGAAACGTTTCGATCGAAATACAAACGTATATAACTTCCTGCTTCACCCCTTCTATTGCTCATGTCCCATTTCTCCTCTGAAAGCTCAACCGATTCATTTCCGCAAAACGAAACAATCGTGACCATATTGTATTCATATATACATATGGTGTAATAATTTATTATCTCCAGAATAGTTTAGCTGTAACTAAAATGATTAAGGGCATTTAATTTTAACTATTCTTCGTTATTTCATATACTTTTTTATCTTTTCTCTATTTATCCATATTACAATATTATCCAAATATAGTCAAAAGCATCTTGGAATGAACAGCTTGTTTTTCGAGAAGAGTAGATTGAAATTTCTGGAACATTTTCCTTTGTAATGGAGAAATATTCAAATAAAGGTGTTGCTTTCTAGTTCTCGTTTAATAAGCAACAATGAGAGTCCTCATCGAAATGGTTCGTCCTTCATCTTTCGTCCTAGTATGAAATATTAAATCACTATTGTATCAGGTCAAAAGAATTTTCGATCTGAAAGCTTACACGAGCTTTTCATTTTTACGAACTTATGACATTATTCATTTCAACCTCTCTCTTCTCTTTTCTATCCTTTTGGAAAATATACGCGAAAGATTTCTAAATGTCGTCTATGTGTGGACTAAAGAATATTGGGAATTACAAGCTGAATTGGATTAAATTTATAATTTCACGACTTGAAAATTGATTAAAAAAAGAAATAAAAGTTGTTTTGTGACAATAAAAAAAATGAAAGAATATGTTGAAATATATCGGCAATTCTTAATTAATGTTTGATTCATTTGTCTATTCACCTGTTCATTATTTTTTATACAATTTACACGCAGAGATGCATTCTCTTTTTCTTACAAATGACATTATCACAAGGAGTATCAGTGTTAAACAAAACTAACTTTGTGTTCAGTTAATAATTTTTGCTACGAAGTTTAGTAATCGCACAATTTATGATTAAATTTTTCCAACCAGCGGAGCACGTCAAATTAGATTCAAAGAAAAGAGCGACATTGTTGATGGAGAACGCAACCGCACGAGTTAAAATAACTTTTTCAAACAACAGTGACATGTGTCATATTATGACTTTTTCATGAGATTCACTGTGTATAATCTCGCAAAAAAAAAAGCGCAAGAATCGAGATTTCACGTCGTATACAATATGATGCGTTGAAAATAAACGTATTTATCACTATATTTCACTACAATCGCAAAGAAGATTGCTTGACAGTGAATAACTACATGCATGCTTAACGATATTTACATGAAGCTGCATTTGCTAACTTTGCAGGCAATGTCAATGTTGAATTTTACACGAGGAACAGATTCGTCCTCATTGTTTGTAGTGTTTGTCACATCGTTGCGCAGTATTATGCGACGAAAGACGTTAGCTTTATCAGCTAAGTCCAGCAGCCTAAAAAGTTTTAATAGTACTGACGCAGTGACTCTCTCTCTCCCTCTCTCTCTCTCTTTCTCTTTCCTTTTTCCCTGGAGAAAGCTGGGAAGAAGCGCTGATCGTGTGTCTTTTCATGCACTCTGTCATCTTTCTTCGACTTGTAACGTTCTTTCTGCTTCGTTCTCTTCGAAAAACGCGAAATACTCTTCTCTTCCCATACGACAAACATAAATACAATAACAACTTTACGCTGTTCGCGTCATGTGCACGTAGCACTTTCTTACTCACCGCTCTAACGGTAGCATGCTTTCTTTCAAAGAAGAAACTTCCACGCGCTTCTGTCAGCGACTATTTACTCACGTATTGTCGACGCATGTGTTTGTGTGTGTGTGTGTGTGTGTGTATTTTTATTCTCTCTTTATCTCTCATTATTTTCTTAAAATCGTGCATTACTTCTAATAGTCGAAGTCTGTTTAAAAATTCCTATTTTATACGAAAATAAACTGAAAAGTATACTCACAAATATTTTTTTATGAAATGTTTAAAAATAAAAGTAATACAAAATTGTTAAAACTAATTAATAGGTGACACATTAATTAAACATAAAAATAAGAATTTGAAAAAAGTAATTTTTGATTCGAGATCGTTCAAATACATATAAATGTACAACTATTAACTTGTACAATAATTTGTACCACTATTTATTCACGTAACGAGATAATGAATGTAACAACGCTATCGCGGAGTAACAACGTTATTAAAGTAAATAAGGATGAGATTTAACACGAGAACATCGAGTTAGTGACAAGTATACTGAGAGATTTAATGTTGAAATTATTGATTAAAATTTTTTTCCGGGAGCATTTAAAAATAAGAGTTTTTTTTACTTTTTTTCAATCAAAAAGTGATTCAAAGCGGATAATTAAAATAGTACCAATTAAATTTTTTATAATTTGTACGCGGATAATAATAGAGAAAAAATCCATTTTTCTGAATAAATTGATAGGTATTTTTGGACGCTAGTTTTAATTTTAACTGTCAATGTATAACTTCAACTTCTTTCTTATAATCTTGATTTTTTGTACAAGACATACTAGTTGAAATAGTTATTCAAATAGAGATTTTATATATTACATTTCGATTTGTCTTTATACCTACATTTTTGTCTTCTTTCATATATTATATTATTCTTTCATTTCAATTCTTATATCATTTTACTTTTTTAAATTCTCAATCGTGAAAAAGTAAGTCGATTAGATATATTCAGAACTTGGACATGTTGCTGGGTATAAGTAGAAGAGAACAGAATTAAAAATACATTTTGACTTTGCTATTTGGAAAAGTGTGGAAAAACTCGAAAAAAATAATCTCCATATTTTTGTTTATTTTCCTTTTCAGAATTGGGTGGTCACCGCGCTCTAACGATAATTTCAATCGATTCGTATTCGTGGGAAAATTTGAATGACAATCGCACGGATGGTCGGCTGGCTAAACGAGAAACGGTTAATTCCCCACGTGACGAATTCCCGACGAAGACTTTGCAATACGATACGACGCGACAGTGGCAAATTCTCGCCGAGTTTCATCCAATAAAAATTGCACCGCATTCTATGAATTTTTTATGAAGTCTCGTTGGGGCGAACGTCAACAAACAGCGAGGCGCGGAAATGATTGTGCACGGAGAATGGACGGGATGGATATTAATCGATCGATTTTTGCGACAGACCGCGTTGCCGTGCGCTTCTTTTTACAGTGCACAAGTCGCGCATCAAAATTGTGTCGCTCGTTTTAAACCGAAGCGACCTTATTTATATTTCGCGACCGAAATAAAATGAAACTCATCTCAATATCATTTTGGAGGATATTTTTCAAAACTTTTATTCTATCGGTATTTATATAGTGTTCGGATCGAGGTATTCGTTTACGCGACGATTAGCTTATCGATGACCTGTGTGCAATCCGGCAGTTTACAGTGCATCGTAATCACGTGGTTTATTGCTGGTTAGACTAATAGTACAGTTTATCGACAAACTGAATAATCGTAGAATTTATTGATATACGCGTCATATCCAACAGTTTATATGGCACATCTCGCAAAGCTCGAAATGTACCGGGCTAGAGCAAATATATATATCTAGTATATAAACATATGACAGCATTTTAGTAATTTATCGTATATTGGAAATTTTTCTGCCCGTCATACGAATTTTATTTGATTACTAGAACGTTAACGCGCCTTGTCTTTAATTCTTGAAAAATGTAAATTCGCGTTTCAATTAGGAAATAAATACTCGAGTTCTCTCAATATGAGTTTCGGGAGCGGAAAAGGAAGGAATTGTGCATCGAATGCAGAGCGTACGCAGAGCGAATCGAGATGCCACTTTCAGGAAGCGTCCGACAATAAATAGTCCCACGCGTGTTAAACAAAACTAATTTTCAGCCGTATTACGACAGACGAAGGTACGGTTAAGAAGATGCAGGAACGACGTGGTAGACGTATAGGTATAGTGTAACGATCTCTTCATTTCCGGCTGCCAGGCCTGTTCCGATTTAATGCATTTCATCCAATTTCCGCCACTGCCGCCGTCAAGAATCCAATCGTTGCCGGCACTCCATCCGACCCAGATATCGTTGCTTTTCGACGACGATGTACAAGTCACGTCCGAATCGTATCGCTCGCGGGGACCAGAAGCGAACGAACGAGACACGCGAGCGTGCAAAATCGAAAAGTAAGATTCGTACAAACTACCGCATCTTGATGGATAATTAATTACGTCTCGCGCTTATGGTTTTCCTTTCGTAGTCAACGTTGACCGCTCCGGAAAAACTGAAGCCATTATCAGCGTGCTCGGAAAAAGAGCGAGAGCTTCTGCAGCTCATTGATTTTCTTCCGTCTCGATTATTCTTCGAGCTAATAACTGGGTCACTGAAATTTATGCCGCGAAGTGCTGCCATTAGAACCAACTCTGCGCTATGCCATTATTCTTAATGCGAAATCTTCCACACACACTCTATACACATACAGAATCGGATACGAAAGTCCCTGTGGCGCAATAAGACACATCGGCGGTTGCATCGGTTGCATCCCGTGATTTTTCGTTTACGTTTCGTCCGCTCATCTATACACTAACGTGACCTACAAACAGACCGATCACTTGGGCATTCAATTCGCCCAACGGACAATTCCCGTTCAATTCTGTGGACAATTTCGACGTCCGAACGTCGAGGCTGATCGACTTTGTCGCTCTATTCGCTTGCTTTCATCTATTTCTTTTTTTTTTTTTTTTTTTACAATAGATTGCGAATGATTTAATTCGATGCAATTTCGGTTAATATGCGATATAAAATGGGAAAAGAAGGCATTTTTCTCTTACACGTAAACATGCATTAAAAATTTAATAAAAAATGTCTTTTGATGACAAATTTCGTTCATATTGTATTTGCAAAAGTTAATTTTTTACGCAAGTGTTTAACTTGTTCGCTAAAATAAATATACTAGAGAGTTGTCGTTTTGTTAATAAATTACAAGAGCATATTTAAAACCCTATAACTATCGTGAACTCGAATAATGTCAAAAGAGATAACATCCTGCGGAGTCACCTTGTTATAACGTATCGCTCCGAAAGTCGTAAAAGTGAGATATATCCTACAAGAATAGCTATATGTTTCCGAATTTATACGGATGCGTATAACAACGGGAAGGTGTTAAAATGAGAGAGAGAAAGAAAGAGAGAGAGAGAGCGAGAGAGAGAGAGAGAGAGAGGTAATTGTTTTAAAATCAATTTGCATGGTTTTCTTTTCATATCTGATTTTTTCATACTGATTGAATAATCTAAAGTGAAAAAATGGTGTAAAAGTCCTTTTTTTTCAAAAAAATCCATTTTGGAAAAATAGTGGAAAAATTTTATAGAAATTAATATTTCACTATCGTAACAAAATGAATATCTAATATTTAAAAAATCTGCAAAATTTGTAAAAGTGTAATGGAGGCAAAAATTGTACTCGACTGCAATTTACATACATCTGTGAATATTATTGTTTTGGTCGATATATATTTGGAATAATTTTCGAGATGATGAAAGATTTGAAAAGCTGCTTTGAAATCTTGACGATTGCTGCTAAAACTGCAGCGAGTTGGAGAATTTCGCGCGTTTCATCTCATCGATATCAGAAATCCGATCTTTCGATAATATTCTTTGAGAACGTATCCGTCTCGAATCCTCTCAATATACAGTGTCTCTCTCACGTACGTGGCACCTCTCGCCCGTAGAATTTTCGTAATAGCACGCTTCGAAATTTCAAACTCACACATGTTGAATCTAAACCGAACTCGACGAATGAAAATGTTGTTACGCGAAATTTCGATTACGCTGATTACGCGTAATGATCGTGTTTACTAATTCATTGCTCTAATCACACAAACGTGGCATTGACGTGCATTCAATTATCATTCGCGCACATGACTTAATTGATAATAAATTATATTTAACGAATGCTTGTTTTCACACAAATTGCTATTTCAATTACGAAAATATTCAGTCGCGCGAGAAAACAAGTTTGTCAGGATGGAAATATATTTCCTTACAGTTCGTTACAAAGTACGAAGAGACTTCGCAGTTTTTTTCACTTTGCGTCTTGCACTTTGTCCTCATAATTCTGCTCCGCGTTTGCAAATGCAAGACTGGATGTGCAAACTGGGAAGGAAGAGTAAACGGAACTCTCTCTCTTCGGCGAATCTTGACGAAACTTTTCTTCTATTATAATTTCAACTTTACAAAATGTCAAGCTATCCATCGCATTCATATTCGAGATTTTTTTGAATTTTTCCGCGGCGATAAATAATAAATTGGTGTCAGAGTATTTCGGAGGCTACTCAAAATTTTATAGACATGTAAAATTTATTTTCGATTATTTTTATCAAAAATTGATCGCGTGTCTCCCTCATCTGAAACTATATAATATATCAAAATGGAAAAGAAATTAATATTGAGTGCACGTTATAAAATTTCCAGAAACATCCTGAGAGCACTTTTATCCTTTATTTTTATTTTCTTGCGTGATTAATTCAGAAACATCCTGCTCATAACAGTCGAAAAGTTCGAATTAAGTCATTATCGATTCCGCCAACTTTCTCGGGCAATTTCGCACGTGCAATGCTATACTTACTAATGAGTCAACGATTATCTCGCTATCACAATCCCTACCATGATTTTTCTCAATTACGGTGAAACTCCAAGTGAAAGAACGAGAAGGCGTGTTGGCTGAATACTATTTCAGCATATAGACATGGCTTTTCCCTCGCTCTCGCGTCTTTTTCTTCCAATCTTCCAATGGGAGATTAGAAAGTCCTTTAGAAAGATACTTGGACGAAGGATATTGGCCAATTCGCGCACATAGTGTGAGATAATGACCGGCCATTTGGCCGGTCTTAATGTCACTTAATGATTCTGTCACTTGATAACGAGAAGCATTATTATACGTTACCGTGTATAAGATAATTATATACACGTCGCATTAATAATTACAGTTATGGTTGACAGGAAAGATGGGACGAAAGATTGCGACTTGGATAATGCAAAATAACACGTTTATATACGACATCGTTATTTTACATCTATAACACAGTATCGCATTGCTTCTCGTTAAATATTAATTTGTAACCATTCGAAAATTTAATTGGCAATACCGAGTTGGCGATTAGCGAGTTGTAGCCATCAATTAAGCAGTTGAGTTTAGGGTTGATTATGCATATCACTAATTAATCTGTCAATTCAGGGAGAAGTTTCACATCGACAACTTCCGTAACTGTGTTCAAAATCGAGAGAGCGGTTAACGATGTTAACCACCGCAACGCGGCGAATATAACGTCAGTCGTATTAAGTTATGGCGATGTCACTTATGTAATATTATTAATCGATACGTATCCACGCTAAATTATTATTTATCTCTTTTTTCAACTATTTATTACTCGTTTGTTATAACGCATTTTTATGCATTTATTTTCCTGTCGCAGTTTGTGTTCTCAACAAAATATATACATATAATTCGTATAACATAATATAATGTACGATAATATAATATATGGATACACCGTCATTCGTTAATTAATATCGCGTGACGCGTAATAGCCGATTCAATAATATATCATTAAAATAAAAGTATTATCGATCGAAAAGCTATCGAGATGAAAACGAGATGATGATGGGAAAGAAAAGCCGTGCAATGCGAAGCAATTATAGCGGTTATATACATATGCGAGATAGTTAAAAAAACAATTACATCTCGAACTCCGACAATCGATTTGTAATCTATATTCTATATCTATACAGATCTCGTGGCGATTCGTGCGTATGATGGGACAACCACGTGAGAGATTGTGATCGTTAGAGAGAGAGCGAGAAAGAGAAATAGATGAGATAGGGATGACAGATTTTCCATGCACGACTTGGCATACACCAAGCATGACCGGGCGAAGCGCAAAATGAGCTTTGGCAAAGGGGAGATTGTATAGGGAGGATGATGTTACAGGCTGGGAAAGGAAGAGAAACGACAGTCCTGCAATTTCTCGATGTAATAACAGACTTGTTCGCGCACGAAATGCCCGGAATCGAAGAGACAGAGCGAGAAAAAAGAGAGAGAGGGTGTATCTGATTGTGAGATACTGTTTTATTCAACGCGACGAATGAATAAGTTCTAAAGAAGCTTTTTTGCTTATATTCTTTTTCTTGATTTAGTCGTCTGCTACTTATGAAGGGATATATCGGGTTTAATTCTAGCATAATAATCAGGAACAAGCGGAAAATATAGCGACCAGTGATATATTATAATATACTCGAATATAAAATCGTGTCGCGCGATATATGTTCTATCTACATCTCTACTTTCCGTAGGTTATATTGGAAATGACATATTTCGCGCGAGATACCAGTTCTTTTAGAAGAGCTACCTCTCGGATCTTTCGCAAGCACTGAAATCAATAAAATAAATACCTCGAATGAAAAGGTAACTACCTCTCGCTCGTACATTATTCATGAGATACAGACACGCGTATCTATGCACAATATGAAATAATGTAATAATATATAAAAGATACTATTATACTATAATCGCGCACATATTGTCGTAGTATTAAACGATTCAGTCTTACTTGCGGACGTTTCTCGATCAAATTGGCGGGAGATGCGGCACGCCAATATCGAAATCGCGAGATTTTAATTGCCCCATTCACCTCATCTCGAATCGAAAGAAATGAGCGTCGTTTGCATTTATCGCGGCACTGCTCCACCACGGCGGAAAGCAATAAAACGGTGCGGAAATGAAGATATCGAATATAATAAGAGCCTCGAGGGAGAAAGCGCGAGGTTCGTTATTTAATACGATTGGCGAAAAAATGAGTCTGATTGTCCGACGTCAGGGGAGCGCATAATTGCAGTCGATAAAAAAATGCAGCGAAATGCGATTGTTCTGTTCGCATTAAGCTCGCTCTCGCAACGATATCGAGGGCATCTTTTTTTTCTTTCCTCGCAAATGGTACAACGTGTCATCGAACAATGTATCGCGATGCATCGCCACTCAACTTTGCATATGACGCACACGAATGTCACTCTCGGTGCAACGTGAGCGCGTCTGTAAGATATTGATATCTTGAAACTAGGCCAGCGGGGGTTATTTTCAGTTGAGACTTTTAAAGCCGGAAACTTTAAATGCGTTAACTTACAAACTAAATCAAATTAAAGAACTATTCCCCTGTGGAGCACGAAATATATGTGTTCGCGATGATATTTAGCTTCAGCTCTTACATCTTTCTTATATATAAATCCTATTCGTAAACACGAGAAAGATATTGTATTTTCACCCTTAAATTAGCGTACGTTCCCATCCACGCCTATCTAAAGTATAGATTGAGAGGAAAATGAGAAATCACTGTCTTGCGGGAAACTGCAAGAGGGAATAAACTGGAAGACGCGCGATTGTTCTCTTGCACTTCTGTTTTCAATATTGAATTTCGGATGTAGACCAAGAGGGGTGCCAATGATGGCTTTTCCGTAGCGCAAATGTTTGCAGATATATTTTTCCAGGCGGCGGGATCCCGCTGGGAAAGGACGAATGAAGTGAGAGGGAAAAAGCGCTGCGAGAATGACAGAATCGGAAACAAATCCCACGAGATCACAACGACTATAAAACAATCGATGGAGGAGACGCAATTCGCGGATACACAACCGCTACTAAAAGTTTTGGAACCCACGAAGGAGGCGTTCCGAAGAAGGGCGCCTGATAAACAGCCTTAGTGCCAGATCGAGCGTTTCTAACGACGTCGACGACGTCGACGACGACGATGAAGACGAGGAAGAACGTGATCCTCCGTTTTCCGGGACTACAAATTGCCCCCAAAATCCAAATATGCAGATGACGGATTTTAACAATATTGTAGCAAATTGGACGCTATTCTATGAATAGACGTTGAATAGATGAAGATATATGATGCGAACATTTCCGTTCGTTTATCGTCGATTCTCTACTAAATTGACAAATTCGCATAACTCGCTCGCGAACGATATTAATTGCGGTATCACACATGCAAATCGCTTCATTTTAGCCGCAGTTTGTGCCTACCGGTAAATATGCGTAGATGTGTATCTACGCATGCGAATTACACACGTTGGATTTTCCTGTCCATTTCTCTCTCTCTCATCTTCTTTTTCATCTTTTTTTTTATTTTTTATTTTTAGGCAATTATATTGTTAACATAAATTGTAATATTATTTATTGGAATAAAATTGACTCCATATAACAGTAGTTAAATTAGTCAAAACGTAACCGCGCCGTGTTTGACTTGCAAATTATATTGCATATTTAATCGTACATATAATTAAATCACTATTGCAGTTTTAACGCAAACGTAACGTAAAAGCACGTCTCCGCGGAAGTTATGTCGACGATTTTTCAGAACACAGAGTCGCCGCATCTCGGGCTGAATATTCATGAAAGTGGACGAGTTGGCCGCTTATCACGAATGAAGCGGTGCGTCGAGCCGAGATGCGTCCGCAACGCGCGCAATGGGAGGAAAAAATATTGACGTGCAGTTTCGTGCTGGCGATTACACGCGGAATTACAAACGATCGTAAAAAAAAAAAAAAAAAAAAAAAAAAATGAAAGCCGCGTCGTTACAAGCGCGCGCACATTTTCGTATTTATGAAGATCTGCTATTACGAGATACATCGCGTCTCGTGTATCGCAACACCGGAATATACAATAGATGCACGTAGTCTCGCTAACTTTAATTGCAAACGTCTCTGTGTTCTGCACTGTGCGTGACGGTAAAATAAATCGGGTACTTTAATAATGTACATATGTATAGAGATGCACAATGTATGTTACTCTTCGTTATACATAATGAGTAAAATTCAATTTTATTTATGTATTTTCACGATAATATTTCTAACGCAATTTTAATAACAAATTATTTTTTATTAATATTACATTGACTGTAAAAAGCTAAGATTTATACTTGATTCATATTTTGTTACATATTCAATAAGTATAATCGAATTCGTTAGATAAATTCGTTAAGAAAATAAATGTGTACACAACATTTTGGACAATTAATTGTATTATTTAGCTTATTGTCTCTTTTTTATTTATCGTCAAATGTGATCCTAAATTTATTTTAATTTTAAATAAATGCAAAACATAATTAAAATATAAATCATCATACGTGTTTGCGATAATGTACTACATTTGTTACGTGTCAAAACAAATAAAATTCTCAGACATAACTGTCAGTAGCTAATTAACATAATAAAATATTGACTCAAATACATTTCCATGTAAAACTTAATAAATTGGACGTTATTTTCGTGCGAGCAGAAAAGAAGCAGTGTGTTGCGATGTGTTTTTGCGTTTCAATATTACACGCGTGTAATTTTTTATGAGAAATGCTGCTGTTTTATAATCCGAGATCTCACCAAGCAAGTTGAAAAATATATCGTATTTTTGCATTTGCAAATTTTAAAATCATTATTAATTTTACATTTTGTGCAAAAACAGAAATATTATATATAGAGATTATTTTATCAAAAGTTTATCAGGAAATCTTCAAATTTATTCCACAATCTGTCATTAACATTAAAACATTTGGAGGCAACATGATAAACCACTTTGTGGCGATTATATATTCGTATATTATACGTACAGGTATACTACAATATATATATTCGCGTGGCATATCATACACTCGTAATTTGCATATTGCAAATTAAATTGTATAAACATATAATCTTTATTTTTATAATATAATCCTAAAAGTAAAGATTGCATGTTTATAAAATTTAGATCAATTATATTCGATTTGGTTGATAAATAGGCTATCAAAAATAATTGCATATATACTGACACGTGTGTAGATGCGCATGGAAGTTGCATATATCAAAGTTTTTGATATTTAATGATATTATTTTATATTTTATGTATTTATGGTAATCCATGTGTTTACATTAATAAATCAATGAGCACGTACATTAGTGAATGTAATGAGATATGCTTTTAATATTATGTATTTGTATATCAATGGATTTCCTGTTATTAACTTTACATATTCATATTGAAGGTAAATCAGTCTCGTAACGGAAACAACAATGAGACATAATTGAAATTTCACAACTTACTTTCATTATTCAATTATTTCATGTTATTGCGTTCATATAATAATATTATGTTTGCGTAATTTTTATTCAAAAAGATAGACATTTGATAGATTTATCTTTTTAAAATAAATCTATTTGTTTTTTTTTTTTTTACAATTTTTAGGAACAGCATTTATATCGAAAATATTCGTAATGAAGTTAGCTGCAATACACTATCGAAAATTTACATAATCATTTCTAGAAGCTGCATGAGAGAAAAAGAAAGAGAGAGAGAGAGAGAGTTTGCTCGCGGTACAAAAATTTATATCCAGCGCGTTCGTAAAGCCAACGGTGAAATAATGCAAAAGGATTTTCGTAGACGAAAGAAAGAAAGAGAGAGAACTTCCCAAAACGCACTCTTTCTCCGCAAGTAGTAAATGCTACAAACAACTTTGGAGAATGATAAAAATATGCCGGATAAAGTTTCGCGCTCGCAATTCTTGGTGCGCGCATTCAGCGGAAAACTGGCTTCTAGCTCATTACAGATTCACGACCCAATCAAGAATGAGTAAATAAGAGAGAAGTCTGCCTACATCTGTGTTTGCAGTCTTACTCGAGCCAACAATTGTCGGCTTATTCAACAATGAAGACTTCGGTATTGCGTTTTTTGAAAATTGCCAGATATTTGTTAAAATCAATGGACGATCATTTTTGTTCAGAATTTCTCGAAATTAATAAATTTATTATCGTTTTTTTGGCACAGCGAGAAATTCTTAAAATCTTATTCTAAACATTTAATTTTCGTCTTTCACCCATGTTCAATTTTATTAATATCAATTTAAAACAGTAAAATAAAAATAGTTGGACTTTTCGAGCAACATTTTAAGTTATATAACGTCATAAGCAACAAATAATAAAATTATTTATGACGATTAATATCGCTATTTTTATTTTACAATATACGTATATAATTCTCGAATGTTTGATATATAAAGTTGTAAGTTTCAAAAGTTGTCTCGAGAACAATGTGCGAAGAAGAAATGTATGGCTCTTGGATGCATAATCAATACTATCTCGTATGCATTCTGAATAGACCTTTAAACTTTCACTTAAAAGTGCGTTGTATTTTCCCAGAATGCTTTGAATTGTGCATAAACATAAGGTTCCGTCGTAAATTTTGTTTCCGAACTTTGTTTGTCTGCGAATCTGCAATTCATGTGTCACTAGTCGCGTTATTGCACTATAGTCCACCTATACGAAACGACGTAGTCGCACGTCGCACATTCGCGAAATTAAAAAACGTGACAAGTGACGTTTGAAAACGGATGAAAGAGTTCGATATTGCGAAATTGTTCTTTTATTTTTACGTAAACTCGCAAGTAAAAGTTTTTTATCCGCAGAGATATTTCATCTAGAAATCTAATCGAACTTTGTTTATAATCCTAATTCAATTGTCCAGTTCTCTCTCTTCAGATGAGTTTTTAGCGAGAAAAGAATTTATATGTACGACCCAACTTGCCTGAAATCCACGAATAAAAGCAAAGAGAGCATGTCATAATTCGCATTCTTCATATTTTACTTTCTGCGCTGAAAAAAATTGTTAACTTGATTAAATCTTTCAATTAAATATTAATTTCGTTAATTGAACATATAAAAATATAACGTATTAAATAATCTAACAAAACGTATGTTTGACTTAAATACTAATATACATTCAATTAATAAAGTAGTAATTCAATTGAAAGCTTTCAAGTTAACAAAAGTTGTTTTCAACGCATAGTATACCATATAACACAAACATATAAGGGGTGTAAGTGTATATGAAGGAAACTTTACCTTCATAATCGAAGCGAATTATGATCGATGTAATGCATTGAAATCGCGATCGTCTGAATACAAAGCGCAGAAGCGCATTCTTCATCGCGTTACGTTTGCGCGAACACGACGACGACGCAAAGGAGGAATCACGAAGGTGAATAATGTTCGTCGTTGGTCGACTATGTCAACTATTCGTTTTCGTGCACTCTCCTACTTTTAGAAAAAACCACCGACACCACCGGTTGGACACGATAAATTACCGCGGGGACAATGGGCCCGAGTGCTCTCCGTGAATTTCCCTTATCACAACGCACGTGACCGAGTTTGCTCGTAACACCGGTATATCTAGGAAAACACAATCCTCTAAAAGAGAGAGAAGAAAGAGAAAAGAAAGGAAAGAGGAAAAAAATAAAAAGAGAATCACTACAAAAATTTACAACACTCTCATCTGGAAACTTTAGGATAGTTTCGGATAGAAAGTATCGGTGTTTCTCTCTTTTGCCATCAACACCGGATATGTATTTTTAACATCGATACTTTATCTTTCCTCTGGATATCGATAGTATTATTACTCTAATAAAACTAATAACAATTCATCAATAACAAATAACCAAAATATTACTTGTATCGCATAACAACAGTCGCTAACAGCAAGAGTATCGAGTGATGCTTCCTATCAAAGTGATAAAAATAATTTCTATTTTTGAATGTTTTACAAACATTGTTGAAAATTTGTTTACATGCTGGATCGCATGTTATGACGAGTGGAAAGCTTGCTATAGTAATTATCACAATTTCGAAGCCGCAGTGTTAATATTTTCAAAGTCGAAAGTAAACCAAAACAAACATTAAAAAAAAAACATGTAAAAGAAACTTGTGTGATTAAAATATTTATTTCTTATTATCTTTGCGATATAGCTGTGACGTGTGTCTTTAAAGTTAATTTGATCAGAAATATAGATATGTATACATTGAATCGCAGAGAAAAATAAATTGGTTATTTTTATTTCCGATAGTGTGCCGATATTGCGTGCAAATTTACTTAATCGTCCAGTTATTTTATCTCCATCACAGTTTTTTGCATCAAACACCATTTTGATGATGCATCGCGCGGACGCGTTTTTCAATTTTTTTTTTGTTTTTACCACGATATCAATAATTTAATATCTCGGAAATTGATTCGCGCGGCCGCGATTTAACGCATCCCATTGGTATTTTCTGCGCGTAACCGGAGCGCGTTCAGCTGATCGCCGATCGCGTCACCGGATGAATTTATTAACGTCGTTTATTAGAAGAGATTATGCGGTCACGTTATAGTGACTAGATTAAAACGGCTTTATCTGCCAGCGAAAGTGCAACGTGCAAAATTATCTTATCTAGGTCGACCGGGCTATAAACTAGCGATAGCGATAATTATTTACTACGACGCTCTGAATAAATCACGAATTTTTCATGAATTTCTCATTGAAAGTTCGAGTGAACCGTTACATGATTTATTCAAGATGATGCACGAGTATGCGAATGCATAATTTACATGTAGCGAAATATTGATATTTGAAAGCAAAATGAAGTATGTATGTGTACATGTTTTTAACGACTTGTTCATCGACTCACATTTTTACTCGAGTGGCGTCAATAACAGATATAATGGGAATGTTTACAATAACGTCAGTCGAATGGAGGACTAAAGGCATAATTTATGATAAATAGTGCGATGCGTATCGCTACTGCGAGTATTGATTCCGACGCGAAGTGAATGAATAAAATTTCTGAAAGTGAGAAACACGCGCAGATAATAAATGGAAAAGACTGCTTATTGAGAATTTATCTTTTATACTTTTTATAGTTGCTTCTTTCATTCAATTCAATATATCTGTGATATATAACGATGAATATTGAAAAGTTTTGCGCGAAAATTGCCGACCGTCAAATTATAGCGATATAAATCTTGCTAAGGAAAAATTGACTCCGATTGAACCTGTCAAACATTCTGTAGACGAAGAATTCGAAGTAATAATGAAATAATTTCAACGATGAAGAAAAGGAAGGATTTCCCTATAACATTTTATTCGAACTGATCGCAATCGAAAACTTACATCAAGATTATATGAGAAAAGGGTTATTAGATTTTTTATCACAGCTCTTATTCTCGAGATATTTTAATTGAAAGTACATTTGACATTAGAATTCCTATTTCCAAATTCTTTCGTATCTCGACGGTATATTGTATACCATGAATAAAATTAGTTGCTTTTTATATACCTCATGTTACCGTATCGCTTGATTACAATTAACATACCAATATTTTACGCTATATTTGAAATTGCTCTTTGATTAACGTTGTACTTTTATTTATCTTTAACATTATACGAAAGGGAGGAAAATGTCTGGGAAATTTGAACACGTGTACCGTGTGCGAAAGAAATTGCCGTAGCAATTTACGTCTAAGCAATATACGCTTAATTTAATTGCATACGTTACCGCTGCCTCGATCGCGATATTTTTGCTGGTTCGTAATTATGGCGACGGGAAAAAATGACCGGCAAGAATGGCCGAAAAACGGCTGCGGTAGAATACTGGATAAAGCAAGAGAGAGAGACACAGAGCGTGGATAATGACTATGCCGCGCGCTTTTCCGCGATATCTGTACTCGGTTGGATGGTACACACGTATTATACTTGTGTGCATAGTAACTTTGTAAATTATTGCCGGTGATTTGTTTGGAACTAGCTCCGCGTGCCGGCCACTCGCTCGCAAATCGGACTGGTACTTCGTGTTTGAATTAATCGGCCAAAGTGTGTCGCGATGAATCGATTAATTATATAGATATTCGAAGAGATACATGTAAGAAATATTGTTTGGTAGAATATATATTTCGAGGACAGGTCGATTTTGGTGAAGAAGCGCATCTGAAATAATGGATAATTTGTTCGAAATACGTAGAGTTAAGATCGCGCCATAGTAAAGTTGCGACCAAAAAGTAATATTATATATCGATTTTTCTTTTGCAGGCCTGCGACTGTCTGGGGATCAGCAAGGAGTGCGATTACTTTGGGTTGAAGTATCAAAATGCCAAGGGCGAGGAGCTCTGGTTAAACCTGAGGAATCCTATAGAACGGCAGACCGGAGGCGGCGTGGCACCTCTAAGATTTGCCCTGAGGGTTAAATTTTGGGTGCCGCCTCACCTGTTGCTACAGGAGGCCACCAGGTAAGAAAAATTAAATCGCGCGAGCTACGCCATTTCTTCCTTTTCTTTGTTTTTATCTATTCATCGCAATTGGGATGTTTTAATAACATGACAAAATTTCTTTATATTACTTTAACGATATTTAAATAAATCAAGTTTATTTTAAACATTAATAAATAATTGTAAAACATCAAACATTGTAAATGTTAATTCATTTGTAACTTATAAGCACTTAATATACGCGATATATCTTTCATAATCCAGATAGATTGGTTCATCGATATTTTCATAAAAGTTTTCTAATACCACGATAATTCGGTGAAGCTTCTATTTTGCATTTATAACAAAATCGATTTTGGGATGAAAAGGATTTATATGTAATCTCATAAGCTGCATGCCAAGAAGCAATCATCCGTTGTTCTTTCACAGTCGATTGATACGAACGAATGATTTATATGCTTTGTGTGACAAACGAATAAATCCTCGCGATTGATTGGTTCTCATTGTCAATATGATTTCAAGCAGAAACTTGACTCAAAAATTATTACGATATTGTCTATAGCGAAATGAAATTCCTCAATGAAGCTTAATCATGATTGATCTTACAATAAAACTCTTCTGTCAATGAAACGCTCCTAATCTCCGATAGAGATCTTAATCCGAGTATTCTCTTTCTTCTCCTAATAAATTTCCAGTATCGATAACTAGAAGTAAAACGAATCCTCATTTGCTGTCGTCGCTGTTTTAATTACAGAAAATTTGCATTGTCTTCGAGACCTCTCTATCTTTACTATCAAATCGAATCTCTGTTTGAATCTCTCTTTTATTGATCCCCGAATGTTTATATATACGAAAAGATTATTTTCAAATTGAGTCGAACAAAAAGTTGCACGGAATATATATGTTTCTAAATTTCGTTGATACAATAGAAACACATATAGTATATGATTTCGCATTCCGTTTGAGTTTGCAATAAATCTGACGAAGGGGCAGATTGTATTTTAAAATTAGTATCCGGTTACTATAAATACGGAATGAGGAAATACACTGTCTTGGGAAATACATGTCGCGCGCAGGTTCGGTCGGGCAACTCGTTTTGTTTGAAGTTCTGATTGGCTCGTTACCGCGGCGCGTATTCAAAGCGCGAGTGCCACGAGTGCAACTCGCCGCAGCAGTTTGCGAATTGCGTCCGCTGTAATCTGCAGCACTCGGATGCACTCGTGCGAACGAGACACGGAGAGGCCTTCGTCCGAATTGAAAATCGTTTCCGCCGTAAAAATTTCTCTCTCGGGGAGAGTCGGAGAGCAAGAACGAGAGAAAAGAAAGGGTGGAAAAGCGCGCGATGAGAGAGAGAGAGAGAGAGATAGAGTGCTTGTGCAATCAGCTGGATTCCTTCGGCGCGATCCGCGCGATCCATCGATCCCCGAGCGAGCACGTACGAAATTGCATGCTGCCGTCGCCGCACCGTGGGGGGTACTGATTGCATCCGCCGATGCATTGGCTGTGTGTGTGTGTGTGTTTGCGTTTGTTGTTGAATGCGTTTTCGTGCGGATTGCAAAGACGACGTCTTCCCTCTACGACTGAGATATATACGCGATAAATAATGTTATGCACGGGGTACACCCTTCCCGTTACGACGTCGATGCGATTTATTTTGAATTATTTGTGGCATTTGTATCGATGCCCCCGATTCCTACGTGACATTCCGCGATCTAACCGTATACCGCGATGCAATCGCTGCGCGAAATTGGATCACTGAAATGTAAGGCATATTTAAATTTCCAATTTTTCATAAATCACAAAGTTCTGTCGAGCAACTCTGATGCAAAATTCTAATTGTCTTGCGCAAATGAAAGATTTAATATAAAAGGAGGCTCGCGCTCGACAAATATAGATTGTAATTGAACAGCGAAACGAGAGATTATATATGTATCGAACATGATATTGCTGTTACAATATTCTATGTTCACGTTATATAATCGAGCTTTCAAGGATGGCAATCTATTTTTGCTCTCACGCGAAACGTGAAATTCGTGATTCCTCGAAATATCTCACGGTTTTCGAAACGAAAAAAATTCCGAACATGATAATCGAGTAACGACTAACGACTCCTCTGATGTCGGGTCCTGTTAGACCTCGTATTCAAACGTTTTCGGTGAATCGACGCAATTAAACGCTGTCTAGGATTGTAATTAATAGTGGCGCGGAGCGATGCGATCCCACAGATTTCAATGGATCGAAACGTAATCCCAATTTAATCGTGGTCGTTCGAATTACCCCGCGTTGAGCTAAATGCGCAAAGAGTAATGAATCCGTCGTGCGAATTAATTTGTCCTCGGTACCGCGATACTGCAACTGTAATTGCGCCAGCTGACACCGACTCTTCCGCTGTCTATACCTGTACGCATTCCATCATTTGTCAAAAATATACATCCGATGTTCGCGCAATCGAAATCTAAATATTTTTTTAACAAATAATTCACTACAATTTTCAATCAAATTTATAAATAAAAGGCGATATGAAAGCGTTAACGAGATTTTTTGCCAAATTCACACGTAGGATATTCAGTATACATAGGATATTAATTTGCGTGACGATTTTGTTTTATGCACGGTATCCTGAACATTTACATCTCGATACTTTTTCATTATTCCACTCGTACACTATCGTTACAGAAATCGACAAGAAGATAATTTATAATCGAGCTGTAAATTACTCGCGACTCGGTGAAATTAGCTATTTGCATTTTGTTTTCGTATTTATTCCGTGATAGCTCTGAATTATGATAAGCTCGGCAATGTTTTTATCAATGACTGCTAAAGTACACAAGAAAATTGCAAAAAGCGCAAAGCGTTGCGAGACGGGAATAATGACTTTTTTTCGAGAACGTATCGTATATACGTACATATATATACATATATATATATATATATATATATATATATATATATATATATATATAGGTACTTCATCATCATATTTCATCGTAGGATATAAATCACAGAGAGTTACCTCTTGTCAATTATTTCACGCCATCGATTTTGTCTGTGATTTATTGATCTACATTTTTTATTCAAAAAAGGAAAAAAAATACGATTCTCTGATTGCGAATTCGAACTTTGTACGACGTTGGAGCTTCGCATCGACGCGTTCACGTTTGATTTATACGACGATATACATTTCGTTTGCAACGGCGCGACACTTTACTGTCACATTCCACCCGTAAATTTCGAGAAGATACATGACGTGAAGTGACACTTGGTTATTATCGCATCACGAGATGATCAATGATTAGAAGTAAAGTGCGTTGCAAATTATATATTGCATTATATACCTATTTTATAATTGACATTACGGTGCAAGTTAATAGACACAGCACAATTTTATTTATTTATCATAATAATTCTTTCACTGCGAGAAATGCCATTGTTTACGCGCATTTATTTCAAATTTGCGTCATAAGTAGAAGTTGACTGAAAAGCGAAACTATGTCGCTCAGCTTATTAATTCATCTTGCACTTTTGCATTAATGAAATGTTAGGATCATCCATCATTTGTCATAACGACGAGAGCTCGTTGCTATTTCTTCCGACCAAGTCGGAAGAGACGTTGATAAAGACGAAGCGTTTCCGTATATCCGAGGTAGTCAAAACTCATAGTTATCTACGGAATTACAACTGCGACTTCTCATAAGAATATCATAGTCGTTTGTCATTTCGTTCCTGCAGCGAGAAATTTGCGTTTGAAGAAAAAAACTTGCAACGCAAACATTAGGATTACGACGCTGTTATTCACTGTCATAGTAAAAAAATAATGTTCCCGGTAAATTAAAATATTTAAATAAACGTCGCAGTTTTCATTCGTTGATTGTCGTAAATATTGTAAAAATCTTCTAATGTGTTAAGTTTTCGTATTTTAATAAAAAAAATCGCTAATAATACTTATAAATAATTATTATTAATATTTGGACACATGAAATATTTCATTATTAATATTTGGAAATTTAATTATGAATCGGATGCTTGAACGTGTTTATATTAATTTGTATATAATTATATAAACTGCAGGCATTCTGTTGTTGGCACATTATTCACGTATCTATTGCATATGAAATTGTACATTGTAATTTTATAAATAGCTTAGTGTTTACTCCACAATCACATCTACGTGTTTCAAACTACATATGTTATTGGCAAAGTTGATCCGTCAACCAAAGTCCAAATATTCAATTTTAACACTCAAATAGAAACACTCGCAAACAATATGCCAAGGTACTTCTAATTTTTGCATTTGGAATCTTTGCGAATAAATATCTGAATATACCAAGTCTATAATATTATAATATACGGTGTTTTTGTTATATATATATATATATATATATATATATATATATATATATTATATGTATGATATGTATGATATGTATATATGCTAAAGCTCCTATATATATTGGTACACAAATCTATATTGATACAAATCCTGAAGTTGACAAAGGGCACAAAATTGGGTTGCTTGTTTCAATATAGTATTAAAACAAAGTTTACATCCCAGAAGATAAATACGATTTTTTTTTCGTAACGATAATAAAATAAACAGACTAAAATAAAATATATGCCACATTCATGCAGGTATAAAAAAAAACCAATAACGCATGGTGCAAAAAATAGCCATTTTTTATCGTACACATATCGGTGGAAAAAGTGGTTTGCCTCTAAAATTATATTCACCACCGTTGAGTATCATTTGCAATAGAAAAAAAATCACTAGTACGTAGCATGTGATGTATACGTTATAAATTTCAAGTTTTATTTCTCGCCATCTCCCTAGATACGACTCCACTGAGAAGACGAATGTCGTCGTCGTGCGATGTCACAGAATGAGAACGCTACAAAATAAAACAACAAAAATTCGAGTTTCTCGCACTCGAACATTCGAGCGAACTGTTCCGCCTCAATATAGGTATCCCAAACGTACTTGCGATGTGGTAAATTGCATAAATGTGACAGCTTACACGTTCGAGAAAGTTAAGATCGACATTGAGAAGCAGTTGGAGTTATCTAGAGATTTTGAAAGAAAAACGATCCAAATTCACGGTTGCATATTCAACAATGTTTCTGACTATTGTCTGTTATTATTATATTTTATATTAGTTTTTCTTGTAAATTTTAAAATTTTACATTCGAGTGAATTTTCTCAAATATACATATATAGTCTTTATAATAATATTTATATACATATGTATTAGATAACATTATGTTCAGTAAATTGGATCTGACAGAAGTAAAGTAAAGAAATAATTAATCAAACGGGCTATACTCGACAATCGGTATTCTTAATCGATTTTATTAAATGGTTAATAAGCATAGTTTTATAACTTTTCTACTAATCTCTGACAATTTACGAACATTCTTCACTGCAATCGATTAAAGTTATTTGCAGTATGAATATCAATTAATTACACTTTAGATTAATATGATAGAAAATTGAAAAGTCGAGAAAATAAAAATTATTTTATAAGTTGTTCAATTTCAGTTGTAAATAATATTTTAAAACATGAAATAATATAATATATAATACGCTTTTATATTTTTTCGCTGCCATTAATTAAATGATTATTGAAGTGTTAGGAATGTGAGTTGTAAAAGGCAGCAAAACCATGGATCCGTTCGAAACGTTATACGAGTGTTTTACAACGAACTTTTCCAGCTCAATGTGAAAGTTCAGCCTTTTTAGTCCAGTTTTCCTTTTGTCCGACCCCGATTCTCTTCGTCGAGTTTCGGTACGAAGCAAAACTCGTCACCGATTTTTCAAAAACATAAAGGGAGGTCAAAAAGCGAATAACACGTGTCGATGGGCACATATATACTGATGAAAAGAAAATTGGCGGCATAAAGAACGCGCGTTCACAGATAAAGATAGTTGCATGTAAAGGGTTGCATCGAAAGGGAACAATTTTCTCTATGAATAGATATAGATATGCGATGCAAAGGCCGAAATTGAAGGAATAAAAGAAAAGAGAAAAAAGAATGATATTAAAAAGTGAAATTACGTGGCAATATAAGATAGAATATAATGATAAGAAAACAAGAGATGGATTTTGAGAAAGAGAGAGAGAGGTCACTTTACTAATTAAGAGAATAGAACATAAAATCACAATGTAAAGCATTCCCATAAAATATCTCTTGTCGATAGTATTATCGATGCTTAACCATGTCGGAATATTTCGTCGTTGAGTAATCACGTTGAATCCGCTGAGGGGAAATGTTGTCTCCTTTCAATTCTATTACGGAAATTTATCGTAAGATGAATATTCGCCAAGATTTACTCATGTTGGAGAACAATGAAGGAGGGAACTTAATCATTACGTAATTAATAAAATATCTCGACAGATTTTACGCAACAATAAACATTAAATTTCAATTAGTATATTAAAAGCGCTTTATTAATTTCAGTATAAGAAGAAAATTTCTGAATCTTTACGAAAGTTTTCGATTAAATTATTATATAAACTCTCCCTCCCTTTCTCTTAATTGTATATTATTTTCTTGCTTTCCTCAGCTAAATTAATTACGACTATAAAATATATAATGACTCTCGCAACTGCTATGATATTATATATGTATGTATATGTAATTCGTACTGTAAATTTGTCGCCGAGAGCGTAATTTCCTAAATGAATTTGGATTACGCGTCAACTTATTTCCGGCTTGCTAGGAAGAAAAGATGGGTCTCGGATCACGCCTTAATGCATTTACGACAGCATGCGCGACTGTGCGATGCACAGGCGGGCACATTTCCGAGTACCATCCTGCTCGCACGGAAGATATTTGTCTCCGGCTATGTAAGAAAGGTGGTGAAATTTGCAAGCGACTGAGCAAGTTCATTAGCGAAGACATAATTCAGAGCTAGCCATTTGGATAAATCAATCTTGCCAGATAACGGATTAAAAACTTTAATATGTATTGCGCGAGCGACACACGAGAAATTAAATAAAATATTACCTCGTGAGATCATTTTATTATTTCATTTTAGTTTAATATGCCGAATGTGTCGTGTATAGTGTTGATGTTATATTAATTAGCGCGATGCTTTATGTTTAAATTTATTACTCGACTTTTGCTAAAACGTTATTTGAAATTCATATAAATTCGTATAAATTTTAATCAGCATATACCTACGTATGTAAAATAATGATAAAATGAAATTATGAAAGAGAAATATAAAATATCTATTATATTGCGATATCAGTAGATAGGTAAAGTGCTTTATAAGCACTCAACATTATATAATCGTAGTTCCAAGTAGATTATACAAAGATATGCCGCATCGATTACACGATTGATACGTTAGACTTAAGGCGAATAGAGTTCTTGTCTTCTGAAACTTTGTTTTTCCAGAGTTCGCCGACTTTCTCTTTCTCCCCCTTTGCGACAGCTGCTTTTGTATAACTTTCAAGAGTTTGGGGGTAAAGTATCGATCGTTTCCGAACGGGGGCGGGTTATATGGTGTGCAGTTCATCGCGCTATATCGTTTTCGTGGTGAACGGTTTTTTTTGGATGAGAAACAAAAATGATGAAAGCCGTTAAAAAGTAGTTGTCTCTTTAGCAAAAATATATTTAAAGAGATTTCGTATATAATTTTCATTAAATTTTATACGAGAAATGTAATCAGATTATACTCTTTTTACTCTTTCTAATTCTAGAGTTTTAATTTTTTTTTAACATATATACATATACTAGAAAATGTAGATTAAATTTTAAATGTGTGCGAATAAAGAGCAACCATCGCACTAACTCATTTTTTATTGCGTTTTGTTCCCGTGTCATATCTTTTGGAAATGAGAAGGATAACTTACCGTTTCTGTGAGAATATTAAATTGCGCAATTACGCGTTTTATCGTTTTGATGCACAGCTTAATGCGCGCCGCTACGTTTATGATCATATAATGATAGAGAGCACGATATCGTGCTGTGAAATAAAGAAATTCATCGGAAAATTGTAAAGTGGCTCCGAAATGTAATTCATTATTATTGCAGCAACGGCAACACATTCGGACCAAGTTCGAAGAGAGATTTGTTCGCTTAATATGAAGGAAAACTCGAGTCATACTTTGAGTTTGAACAAAGAGAAGACGTAAAATACTATAGTTGTAGTAATGATTTGTAAACTTACAGCTTGATGAACCGAATCCGTAAGGGTGTTAAATCCCTTCGTGTCGTCGCTCGTTTCTCGTCGGCTCATCCCTTGTCTTCGCTTCTCTGAAAATTTAATGTTACAGTTAGTTAGATTGCGAGGGAAAAGGTAAATTTAAAATCGTATCAAAATGAAATAAATAAATAATGAAGTAAAATATGACAAGAAAGTTAATATTGGAAAATTATTTAATAATAAACTTTATATATAACGCAAAAATGTTTAGGAAATATTTTCAGTTGACTCAATTATTCGATGTTTACAAACAATATATAAAATACAATGTAAAATTCAATTTTTTTTGTATGAAATAATGTAATTCCGGAATTATAATTATTTTTTATTTACAAAATGAAAATGTGTTAGTCGCGCTATTTATTAAAGTTTCGATCTCTATTGAAGGCGTACAAAAGTATCAGTCTCTTGTTGCAGAAACGTCACACTGTAGTGTTACTATTACCAACACTACGATTCTCGGTCGACATTGTCACAGAGAGAAACATGTTTCCATAGATCTTTTTACATACTTCGTATACCGGTGGTTTAACCACCTGCGAGTGCCGAAAATACCAGCAAACACAACGATCGAGTACGAAGTATGTGTGTGTGTGTGTGTGTACTTGTGATTTATCGCCGTTCACGTTTTATCGGTAGCCGAATAGTTTCCTCGTGCGCTTCCAAAACTCCACGAGATGCAAAATATCAATTCCGCGACGGTATTGTTACCGTTTACGCGATCTCAGAAAATCGAGCAAAATCGAGCGGAAGTAAGTGTAAAGTGTCTTATAAAAAGCTAATCTGATTTACAATCTGAGAGGTGATCGTAAAAGCCTAGCCGGACTTTTATTCGCGCGCTCTTGTCGTGGTAGGATCAACTTTTGATATTAAGTACAACCCTCGAGCAAGTTGCGAGAGAGAAAGCGAGCTTCGCTCAAGTTTTTCTAAATCCTTTAAAAATACCGCGAAGCTAATTACGAGCAATCTCGAGCATGGTACTGGCGTTAAATACTTGGATTTTATCTCGATCTATTTTGTGGAAAAAAACTTTTTTTCCCGCCGAGAGAGAAATAGAGAGAATGATGATACTTAATTTTTTCTTCTTATGTCATATCCCTAAAAGAACTCTGAAATAAACTGCTTATAAAAGAGAGGACGGAAAAAACAAAGTAAAAGAACGATCATACATCGAGAGTGAATTGTCAGTTCTTAACAATTTTCGCCTTTGAGACAGATTAATTTTGAAAGAAGTTTATGGGAAAAAATATAATTAATTTCTAAGCTAATTAGTTACATAAAAAGATATTCCTTCAGTAGGATCAATATGGCACGAAAATTTACCTTAAACCAGTTGCGTTTTGAATTGTCACGAATAAATGTAAAACATATTTTCGTATTTCTGTTATTCTGAAATCTAGTTTACAATATAATCTAAATAGTTAATATCGATGACACAGATATAAACGGAATCTAGATGCAAATAATAACATTTGCTAATAATTATATATTAATTAATGTTCTAACTGTATTAATTCTGAAATATAGATATTTTACTAAGTGCGAGTATATTAATTTACGATATTCTGTAAATTATTTTTCTCCGTCTCATAATCAATATCGCTAGCTTAGCCACAGTGATGATAATGAGAGGGCGGCTATTGAATTGAAAGTAGTCACCCGAGCTTGTCCCAGCATGGAAATTTTTAAAATCATCTTTGATTCTGCATTTGACACAAGGGAGAGGAAGGGTTGGGAGAAGACAGGAAAAAAATCTACAACGCAGACGGATGTCGGCTGAGCTGCGTTTCGGCCTTCACTGAAAACTGGCGTGGAAACTACAGTCGAGGAAGACGACTAAAAAAGAGGAAATGTGAAAATAGAGAAAGAACAGCGGCGCATGTCGCTATAATGGAAAATAGGGCATTCGCTCTCGAGATTTTTCGTTCACTGTGGGCTGTCTGGCATCGCTGGCGTTGTAATCCGACGGTATTACAGCCTCTCGCGACGAAGCAAGCTCCTCTCTCTCTCTCTCCCTTTCTATTTCTTCCTGAACCGCGTTATATCGCGGAAAAGTAGTTCTTGAGAAATGTGGCTGCACTAAAGTTTTTCCGGAACGTGCCGTTGAGATTAAGGGGATTTCCTTTAATTGCTCGTGAAAGGATCCCGCGAATGTAATGGCCGCGCAGCTACGTAATTCTATGGCAATGTAAGCGTAGACGGAAGGAGAAAATTGTGTAGGACAAACGACGGTATAATGAGTCGCATGGTTGCCGCCCAACTGTGTCCTTTATGCTACAAATAAATATTTTTCCGCTTTGCAAAATTAGAGAATTGCATTTCTACTTGCGGGAAAACACGCTTTTCCGGGGTGATATTGTAATGTAATCACATTGTAATGCAACAGTGCTGTCACAACAATGAATCATATGAGGCTTGTTTGGGTGTAATACGATCGCATTATGACATCTTTGCGATAAAATGGGAATATCAATAAATATTGAGTGTTTTTTTCTTTTTAATCAATTTTAAAATAATATATTAAACCACGAAATTTATAAATTTTGTAAATTTAGTTTACTTATATAGCAAAGATATTTTTAAAAAATGTACATTATATATTGTGAGAAAATGAAGAAAAAAGGAAGACGTTTATAAATCGAAACTGGAACCTGTTGAACGTTAGATAAATCAAGGTATACATTTTTCTTTCTTGTAGATAAGCTATTGACTGAAATAGTAAACTAATTATTGCATTAAAATTTGCAATTTTAAAAAAACGCTCTTTAAGTTTTGTAAGTTTAGTTAAAATTTTGTTTGTTGTCATGTGTATAACTGCTTATTTTTATCAAACGCATATATATTCTTTAATTTTCTCGATTATTGTGTTATTTTAGCCTTCTGATAAATTTAAATCTCTATTAATTATTTAATATAGATATAACCAACTACAATTTAATTATAGTTTATATATCTAAATTTTGTGTTATCATTTTCTTTTTAGGATTTGATATTTTACGATTTATCTCTCTACTTCGTAAAATACACAAATCCGAAATTGAATGAACTCAAAACCACATCGTAACAGTAAGTCGTATATCCTATGAACCTGTTAATGCGGTTGCGGAGCTTTTTGTAGGTTGTAGGTCGTGAAAGACCAAAATTGCGTGTAAGCTCTTACACGCAGACGTTCGTTCTGGCTAAACTCGAGTCGAACAGATAGGATAAATAAATGGAGCCGACGGCGGGAAAGTGCCGAGTACACGAAAAGCGCTTCAAGTTCCGCGGGTAAAAGCCGAACTCGTGAGCGCCTGCAGTTTCGGAGCTTAATTTCGTCGGACGAGTTTCGTCGACGACGACGTTTGCCACCGTCGCTAGTCGACGGACTTTACGAATAAACGTTAGTGAGTGGTCGTAGACAGCCTCCTTTACTTCCATCTCCTTCTCCAGCGCATCCATTTCGCTATTCGAAATTTCAGCGCGATGTTAGCAAACCAACAGAATCCGAATACTAGCCGCTGAGCTAACTCGTCTTCAGTCAAGTACACCGGAAGTAATTCGTCGGATAAATCCTCTTGGATTTCCGAAAGGAATCCCTTTCGACTTGTAGCTACCCTCTCTACGAGCTACGAAAGGATTCCGTTTCCGTTCACAGCGGACATTGATAGCTAAGATTTCGTCGTTCGAAACGATTATGATTGACTAAAATATAATATGAAAATAACGAAAACGGTATTATTGATATTTAGAAAGATCAATCTAGATAGCTCGCTACATCTTTGATGATTCGATATTTCGGTAAAGATACAACATTAAATCAATATAATAATTTCTCTCTCTCTCTCTCTCTCTCTCTCTCTCTCTCTTTCTCTTATAGGAGAATAACATTTATCATCGTTAAAGAATTTGTCATTAGGACACGCGCTATTAGCCGAGCAAATGTGCAATGGCATATGTAGCGAAAAAAACCCACAGGAAAGTCTCCCCTGGGAAGCTGCGGACGGGAAATTTATTAGTGCGTTCAGATTGTATCTCGTGGTGGCATTTATTTGTCTCAATTATTTTTTACGGCATTGTATTATTCCTTAGTGGATGAATATCATCTTTCAAATTTACGCAAATGTATAAAAGCGATTTTCTCTATACGCGCGCATATTAACGTAATGGATTCATTTAGAATATATGTATATTCAAGCTTTAGCGTATATAATTAATAAACTATATATACAATTGTACAATGTGAATACATTTTACAATTCATATATGGCAGGAAAAAAATCGCTTCATTTAATATAAAAAGCTATTGCGTCAGTATTGTATCGGTCTTGCTAATTTATTTCATTATGTAAAGATATTTCATCCATATTTATTTCGTGAAAAAATATAATTTTCCTGTAAGAAAAACTTTATTCAAAATATCTCGAATGCAAGTTAGATATATATTAGTAGATATAATTTTACTAGTAGCTGAATTCAATTTTTACGTCTGTGTGTACATTTGAATAATTGAAACCGCTTTGCATAGACTCCTCGACTTTTCGAACAGTGGAAAGCATTAATTTTTAATTTATAAGGTCGAGCAATTTCACTGTTTAAAATGGCCACGTTACGTTCACAGATGAAATTAATCGAGATTACACCATACGCAGATTCGATAAAATACATACTCAAAGATAAATTGCACACGCGCGAATATATCGAAGAAACGTAATTATTTCCGTGTTATATACGTAGTACAAATTATATCTCTCTCGCCCCTTACGTTGCTGTACGAACGCAAATGGAATTGCGATCGACGAAAAGGCAGCCCCCTGGGCTTTCTCGGTTCTCAAGTTTCCATCATCCACCCTCGCAGTAACTCGGATCACGAACTTTATCAGGTCAAAGATTTGTTTTATTCAGTGTCACGTAACTTGCCGTTTTCCTACGTATTCCCACACGGATATCGTAATCTGATTGGCAAGTTCCATTCCAAACATATATACCATATAATCCGCGATAATTCTTCCTCTCTTTCATCAAAATACAAAATATTACACAAGCTTTTCTCCTCTTTCTCAAAGCAATATATATATATATATGTACTTTTAAACTTGTCATATATATCATCTCATCGTAATCGTTGAATCATATAAATGATATAGACTATAATTTATAACGTCTTATAATGTTTGTATGACGTTAAAAATACGTGTATATATAATAATAAGTGCCAGAACAGCAGTATGTTTCGCGCATCTCGTGATTATTAATCGAACATATATCTGCAACGAATCAAAATGTAAATTTCATTATTAGATCCATGCGTAACGTCGGTAGAAAATTTAACGGGCGCATCGAAAGATCATCAGTTTTCACGGTCGAGAAAATCCTGGCGTTACTCGGGAGAAGATATGTAGCTGCCTCGGTAATGCCGAAACGAGATTCCATTAATCTTGATCTTCCATAATAAGTGAATTCGCACCGTGAAATACGCGATGTACTACGGAATTACAGATCAATCGACGCGGAAAGAAAGTACCGATATCGCGAGTGGGCGGATTACCTGTTTCTCAACTTTAATTATCGAACGTAATTCGACGAGGATTAATTACTAGCGAGTTAACGCGATTTCCGTTTGTCACGTTCTAACGCGGATGGATCTAAAAACAAAATTGTATTACAAAGTAACGAAGAACAAACAAAGTCAATTAAATACTGCGTTTCACGGTCCGATAACATAGATGTCTGTATAAATTGCTAAAATTTTCTTCATTTTTATCACTATTTTCCCCTTTTTACAATAATGGTTAAGAATGATGATTGAAAATTTAATATTTTGAGAAAATTTCATCTTCACATTATAACATTCTTATATAATAAATCAAAATTTAATATCGATTTTTATTCATTCTTAATATTTTTGTTGAGTTGTTGTTGCATTATCTTTATGGTAGAAAATATTGTTGAGAGATAAAATAAACAATCATATTCTATAATATACTTACATATTTAGCCGATAGAAAAGTCACATAAATTTCAGTTCATTTTAATCAATTGTAATATTATTATGGTTTACAAACTTTAGTTAATTTAAGTTAAACACAATTCTAATTAATTATAAATTCCATATAATAAATAGAGTCAGCGTATGGTCATTATGGGATAATATATATATATATATATATATATATATATATATATATATATATTCAAACTTTAAACTTCTCTACATTCATATGTTAAATAAATGTCAAATTATTTTATTAATTTATTAATTTTATTATATATATATATATATATATATATATATATATTCAAACTTTAAACTTCTCTACCTTCATATGTTAAATAAATGTCAAATTATTTTATTAATTTATTAATTTTGTTAATTTCTATAATTATTAATTTCCGGCGTGTACTGTGTGTGTATGATGTTAAAATAATTCCTCAAATAATCGCTATATTAAGCTCTGAAAATTAACGATTCTTTATAATACCTCATTTTGTTGATATGAAATAATGCTGCTGTGTAATTTTTAATAAGTTTATCTATGAATGCTTATAAAAGCGAATTATCGATTCGATTGTCGAAACCAAATTGTCGCGGAGGCAGGAAAGAGAATTGCAGCCGCAAAACCAAAAGCAATTCCAGAGAATCGCTCCGAGGACTTGCTCGTTAATTACAACTCTGCGAATAATTAATTATGCACTGTCCGATTAAATACAAAATCGTACGTGGTCGCTGAGGCAGGCGTATACCTGCCTGAAAATCGCTGGCAAGACCATATGGTACAATTAAAGCATTGTTCAGCGAGCACGGACAAAAATAAATACATACGAGGAGACACGATTGTATATACGCTTGTGCATAATTGGAACAGCCGCGAGGCTTTTCGTCCAGAGATTCATTAATGAACACATCAAGACATACTCGAACATTGCCGCAAACTTTACTTTTAATCTGTTTTACGGTACTTGCGTAAAAAAAGGAGACAAGTTGAGAACACAAAAGTTAAGAAAAAACGTAGAAAGTGAAAAAATTACTGTTCCCCGTTTCTTCTGGCAAAACGAGTTGCAAATTGAAAAACTAAAAACAAAATCACTAAGATATTCATATTTCTGCATTTATGCTTTGAAATTTTACGACTTATTAGAAGAAAAAAAGAATAAGTTGTAGCTAGAAAACCAAAAGCCGAAAGAAGCAGTAAAAAATGCTTTTTACGTCTATGCTTAAGTAAAATTGCTTTAATCACTGTGTTTTTTATATCTTCCATTATCACGGCTTTATCTTACTGTCATACAAAACATTTTAAGTGTTGAAAGATTGCCTTCCCTTTCTCCTTTTATCTTTTTTGCATAAAGATTAGATTATAACAGGAAAATTCTGCTGAGAGGTACATCACAAATATAAAATGATTTAAACCTCTGTGTGTTTGTATATGTGTCGAAAACTTTACTTTATTTAAGAAACTACATGCATGTATATACACAAATTCGCCTTGATAAAATTTATTAGATTTAAGATTGTTTGCTCTTATAGTAGGATATCTCAAATCTGTATGTATATATATATATATATATGTTCTTATAAAAATAGAATATATTAAATAGTAAATTCCACTTTATATGTATATGAAATAGAAATGAAATTTGCTCCTCAAAAAATTGTCGTCCTCTCGTCGTCTTCTTTTTTTACAACTGTATTCGAATGCAGTGATTTGACACAAGTAATATTAGAGAGAAGAGACTCTTTATACTGAACATTTATCAATGTCTATATTCATTATTTGACAATTCTTCCGAAAGAGTACTTAGTAATTCGCGCATTTATTGTGGACGCGACGCGGTTAAAAGCGCGTATATATACATCTTACAACGTCCCTCCTTCTTGTGCTCATTAGAATGATGAAACGAAACTTAAACTGTTTTGCAAGGATGACTTGCGGTCACTTTAAAGCCGCCTCTACGGTCGTTCTCAAAGCCGATTTTCTTTGTCGCGTTACTCTGGTAGAAATCTGGGCAGCTACGAGCGCGTATACGTACCTTTTTGAAATTCACGGTTTGTCGGATCTAGTGTTGACTCATTCATAATGTGGCTAGCTAATGTCGTAGGTGACACGCCACATGCAGCGCCAGCAAATTATATGCAAATGCTAATCCGCATGCTAATTTACTGCGAATTGCATCGCGGCCCGTTTCCCTAAGAAATCTGCCGGCGGCAGCTAATTCACGACTGTCCCCGTTCACGAGGACCGCCTGGCCGGATTCAGAGTTGCATTAGCCACTTTAGAATTACCCGGGGTCGGGTTGGAAATAACCTCTGAATTATTTACTCGAAAATATTGTGGATTCAGAGCTGGAAGTCGGACGGGTGGATGTTTTCCACGTTCCTAGTTCCGCTACGCTAACATTGGTTCAAATTTTGACATTCTTTAGTAGCTTCTTACGACTGTTCCCGCGATGCACAATTATGTGCATAATCTTTTCAAATCTCATAATGGAACTCGCATGTTTAAATGCGCATTTCATCAATTATAATACGTTACAGATTTTTATTTATTTATCGTATTTTGTTTGCTAATGGAGCGCGTTTTTAATTGAACGAGTTATGCAATAACGTGTGTAGTTATACACAAAATAAAAATTAATTTTATACGATTGATTTAAATAACAACATTGTGTTTCTTCTTTCGAGACTTGTATGAAAAGTGTGCTTATAATTTTTTATGATTTATGAGTTAATATTCGCGTTTAGTACGATTGATTTATATAATCCTCTTGCACAATCAATCGAGTTATATGTCTTTATTTATTTAACGAATTTAGAACTCGGGTCGACCTTATTTCCATTTCTGAATTATATATGGAAAGTGCTGTGTACACGTCATGAATGAAATATACGCCGCCTAGCCAAACGTTCCGTATGTATAACGGTATTGTTAATATTACCAAAGTTACTTTACTTGTATTAATCCAATCTCAACTTTCGCCATGCGACGCATGTATATTTGTCAAACATAATACATTATAACATATGGTTTGTTTGACATGTAATGCTTTCTAAAAGTACTCAATCGAATTTAATTTAGACACATTTTCTTATATTATATGCAAATTTGATATTTGTTTCAGTTTTAATCCATTTTAAAACAAATTTCCAAATTTCAAAAAAATTTCAAGAATGACAAAATAAACTATTATGTGATTATAAAATTAATTTTTAAATAAAGTTACCCTAACATCAACAGAATAATATATACGTAACATTGGGTTATTTCATTAAGAATATTATATTCAGTGCCATTTTAGGTTAACAGAATATACAATATCAACTGTACAAACTGTGCTTAATTATTCAATGGTTCTCCCTAATATACTAATAAACTAAATGCGGATTAAATAAACTTAGTTAGATTAATTATTTCATTATTAAAGAGAAGAGAATTCAGAGATATCACCTTTGTAATTGTATGATGAAATTATCTAGGTATTCCATAATATTTACAGATAAAGAAAAACGCGCGCAATTTCGCGCTAAATAATTTTAGAAAGTAATTTCGAAAGATTAAGAAGTTTATCAAGATCAATCAAGTTGTATGATTTCAATCTGAAAATTGCTAGAAACGGAGTTCTTTGTCTTCGCGTGAATCTTTGACTTTAAAAGTTCGATTTTTCGACGACGATTTTCACACACGATTGTCAATAACTCCCGTACTGTCAAAGAAGTTTCAATGTTCCCGCAACTTTTCTGCACTTCAGAAAGTTCAGGCAGAATCTCTCAACATCTCTCTCACAATGACAAATGTCATTGAGCTCTTGGTGCCTGTCACGCGAATTTCACCCAAGTTTGCGATCGACTAGACGAGTGAGTTTCCTCCGGCAAGAACTGCAAGATTGTTCGCACATTGAACAGTGCATATCGTGACTTGTAGTAAGTAGTTGATGTCCTTTTTTTTATTCGTGTACATCGATGAAAATTTTATCGAAAAAAATCGTTTAATGTACTTACAATTCCGAGGTGGTGATATTCGAAAAAAATATTTCAAAATTTAACAATGATGAAGGTGTTAAGATTGCGACGGTTCGCACATAGATTACAAAAAATTACAACCGTGTTAATTTTTTATTATACATATAATAGCTGTTTGATGTTAACGCGATTTTTCTCTTTCATATTTTCCTATGAATATTTTTCTGATAATTTCTTTAAGAAAAAATATCAAGATTAGAAAGTTTCCAGAATGAGATAAATATATTGGTTCTTCACTAGAGACTAACCAAAGTAATAATGTGTTTCGTCGAGGACTCGGGAAACTCGTTAAAAATCTTCAACCATCGATATTTTTTATAAGTTTGTTGATTATCATATAATATAGATTATTAGGTCGCTTTAGTTCGGTCCAATTTACTTTCGATTGAAATTTAAATTCTTCGTCAAGGACAGTCTTTGCGAGTGAACTACTTAAAAAACTCGAGAACATAATGTGTTGTATAAGTACTTCTCGTCTTTTTGTGTCGCGTTTGCGTAAAATATTATTTCTCATGGTGTGCACGTGTGATTTTCTCGATGCTGCTGATAACGGAATATGCAGTCGAAAAAATGGAAAAAAAATAAACTTGCAGTTTTGCAAAACTATGCAAAAATGATACAGAACGCAAAATATTACAATACAGTTTTTTACGATATTCTATTGTAATAGTATTTTGTGAAAACACTATTCGAATCTATTCTACTCTCGACGAATAATTCCACTTCTCTGTTAGCAATACATTTATTGCAAAATACATATGTTTATATATCTAAAGTCTAAAGAATACTTTGGAATATTCAAAAGAAGATTTTTTTAAAAGAGTTGCTCTGTTTTAATTGTACGCACAATTCAATATTCTTTAAATATGCATATATGTAAACGCGGATAATCATCGCATAAATAAATCAATTCAAATTGTCAGATATTTAACGAAATTAAAAGGGAAATGTGTGAAAAGTTATTTTTAAAATGCAATTTACGTTTAAGATTTGTTAAAAATGTAAAACATAAATATACATAAATATTTACATGTCAACTTTGATATTTTGAAGAAATGATTTATCAGATTTCATGGACAAACGAATCGGACAATATCTCACTCAATGCAGTATCTATAAATGTGCGTGCAATTAAAGAGTATGAACATTATTTTCGCCTCGATCGTTAATCATTTCTGTATTATTGCATTGCTGTATTGTTTAACTTAGTCGAGAGAGGAGAAACCTTAAAACAATGTGCTCTGAGAACGGGAAGGTAATTAATCTTACTTTAGCCTGAGTATCGTATATTAGCGTGACTGGCTCACCTTGCATTCACCTATCTTTACCGCGAAATTGAACTAATTGCAATTAATAATTCTTCGTGAAATACATCCGACCACTCATTCTCCCCCTCTCTCTCTCTTTCTAATTGCAGGCATCAGTTCTACTTGCATTCCCGTCTCGAGCTGGTCGATGGTAAATTAAAGGTATCGGATTGGAACTCCGTGGCCCGTTTGGTAGCTCTGATAGCGCAAGCCGATGGTGGTGATTATGATGCACTATCACCGCCGCATGCACTTTACTCTCAGTGCTGTCATATACAACCCGCGGAGCCGTGTGAACCAAAACCTCAAGATTTTCTACTTCGAATAGTTCAGCAGCACAAGGAAATCAAGGTTCGAACATCTTGACAAGTATTCATTAATTTCATTTAATTCGCTATATACATAGTTGCTATTACATGTATGCATTTTTTTATTTCGATAAATTTGTATATACATTTTTCTTCCTTATTTTCTAGTTAATCTCAATAAACTATTTAAAAAAAAAAAAAAATATCGCGAAATTGAATTAAATTTTTTTCTCTCTCGGCTTTAATAGATATGTGTATGATTGGTTTTAATAAAAATAAACACAATATTTTTCGAAAATAATGTTTTTTTTTATGCAAATATATTATATTTTCTAAATTGAATTTTCAGTGCATTTTTACAATTCGATGATTGAATATTGTTGCATGAAATAGATCTATTATATGTAATAGAGATGTACTTATGTATAATACGAATTTTCAGGGAATGAAAACTTCGACCGCTGAATATTGGCTCTTGAAAGAAATATCAAATCTCGACATGTTCGGACAGGAAATGTTTCATAGTAAATTTGGATACAATGGAGTTTCTATGATCGGCGTTGGTCCACACGGAATTACGGTCTACCGCAATCAGGATGAAGAAACGCAAAAGTAACTATTAATGTATTATAAAACTTAGAAAAAAAGGATTTTTATATTTTCTCATAGCCAAAAAATACTTTTTTGTCTGATTTTTAAACGTTTAAAGAAATGCAGTGTAACTAATTGTAAATTTAATATTGTTAGTTTATCGCATTATTTTGTTAAAGTACTTTTATCGTAAGAAGCTCAAATTGAGCTGCGCTATTAGACGTTTATGTATTGATTAACCAATTCAACTAATATTGCGTTGCTAAACTTTGTATTTATTAATGCAAAATAATGAAAGAATAATGTTAATATCATTTATTGACGATAGGAGACAGTACGTATCGGCTTTACATTCTGTACCATCCGTCGAGATGATTATTCAACAGATCAACTGTCATTATCACAATTCGCGTTTAATATAAAATAATAAAGTTGTAGAATCTATCTATAAAGGCGTAAAAATAATGTATTGAAAATATTTACGTGTAATAATAGTTATGTGTAATATCGTAAATTTTTTCAAATTTTTGCTTCAGATATTATGTAGGAGATTAAAAATTTTTTTAATTTAATTTTTAAAAAATATAAAAAAAATTTTATAAAAACTTTTATTTTTTACCGCACGATTCAATTTGTTATATTATATATTATTGCATTACAGTATACCGTACACAGCTATACAAAGTGCTACATCACAACGGCGAATGTTTCACTTGGTATACCTCTCGCTCGATGGTGAAGAGACATCGTTGGACTTTAAATTAGACTCGAGTCAGTCTGCCAGTGGACTTTATAGAGCAATCACCGAGAAACACGCGTTTTACAGCTGCGAAACAGTTAGAAGCGCAGTCACCGCGCAATTTATCCGTGATTTAAAGGTATCCCCGATGCAAATTTTGTCTATACAGATTGACGACCTATATGTTATTTTTTTGGCAAAAATACCAATGTATCTTCTTTTATTATATCTTTTGTATATCTCGATATATGCTAATAAAAAAAAATCTTTGAATAACGCGGGCGTGTATAAGATATACTTAGTTTTTCTTCTGAAACGTAATACTACATCTTTTTTCATTGTTATCGTAGAGTTTTATGAACAGGTATCCATATATTTAAAAACTTGTTGCCAAACTGCGATATATAATTGTCATTGTTTTCTTCAGGGGACAATAATTTCCATTTTCAATGAAGACTCGACTCTGGGCAAGAAGTACGTGTTCGATATACGTAGGACTTGTCGGGAGGTTTATGACAATGCACGGCGTGCGCTTTATTGCGAGGCTGCGACCATAGCTTTGCCAGAGAATGAGATTCTCGAGAACCAAGCCTGTGGCGAATGCGAGAATCCCAAGTGCAAGGTGAGCGATAAATTCAACCGTCCCTTCTGATAATCGCAAGAGATTATCGTTATCGCGAATGGTTAATATAGGATATAATCCAAGGGACAATTTGTATATAATGTTGGGTGAAATTTCAGGAATCTCGGGAATGTCTAGCGAGATTACTGGACGCTATGCTGTGCCGAATCTGCATGGATCGAAGCCTAGACACCGCCTTGTTTCCCTGCGGACACGCTGTGGCTTGTTTGGATTGCGCTCGTCGCTGCGAACGTTGTCCATTATGCCGGGCCGATATTGACTATTGCCGGACGATATACCTCCCGATCGAGTTAACGCACATCGATAAGCATAATTCGAAGCTGTTGTCGGAGACGATCGAGCCTGTATTCGGCAAGCCGGAGGAAATAAAAGAACGAATTTTGGGCAGCGAAGCGTCGGTCAACAGTAACATTTGAGACTGTCGAGACACACGTCGATTCAGCGCGTTTGAAAGATTTTTCAGGATTGTTACTTGCCGCGCAGAAAGGGCGTATTAATTTAAATATATGCGAGAGTGAAGCACTTTTCTATTTATCCATCGAGTGACTTATACAGCACAACAAGATTGTAGCAGCATTGTAGCAACATTTTATTGCAATATTACAACATTGCATAAACATTGTGAAATGTTGCAACAATCTTGCTGTAAGGTTGCAGCAACGGTAAAATGTCCGTTTTCAGAAATATTGTTCTATAACATTGCAGCAATAATGCCATAAAATATATATGTAATATTACTATTGGATTATTGGAAATGTGCTAAATGTATGATCGGATTGAATGTTCTGTACCTAATATTTTTTGCGTTAATTTTATTTTCATAATATTTCTGAAATGTTGCTGCAACGTTGTTTAAACTATTTTGCAAATTCATGCCTATATAATATTTCTGCAATATTGCTATGCAATGTACAATATTGCAATGTTGTTGTCATATTGCTGCAAACTTGTGTGCTGTATGGATTTCGACATTGATGTTTGGTCGATTGATTTCGCGAATTTGATTTGTCGAAATCTTTATTTTACGCGATTGTTTCAAATATATGCAATTCATTTATCCATATAATTTATAAAAAAATACCAATACACCGTGCGCCCTCATAAAATTGCTAATGTTTTATTTATTTTTTTGCAAATGATTTTATTATTACAACAAAATAGTTAACCATACGTTATCAACGTCATTATTTCCTAATTTCAAATTGTTACGAAAATTTCTTTCACACGTATTTTTTAATTTTCTTAATTGTAGAACGTCCTTGTGGTAAAAATGCTGAAGAAAAATTTTCTTTTTTGGTTTTCTAGCCAAAGAAATATATAGTAATAAGTTTTTAAGCTGATCTCTCTCTTGTTGATGATTAAGAAATACAGAACGAATAGTCTGCAAATACTGCACTTGAAAAATGATGGTAGCTGTGATTGAAGACGACAGTGTTGAAAGACACAAGGGATACGAGGCTATCGTAGATAGATCCAACGAAAGAATGATGGAATTACATCATCATTTAGACATTCGTAATGATATTAAAAACAGTCCCTTTATTCGAGCGACCGAAAAGTGCTATTAGCAGCATCGATCTGCAAAAGCAATGCTGCCAATGAGTATCAAGAAATGTGTGATCTATATATATATTATATAAAATCCGAAAGCACTTTGTGTAAATTTTTATTTTTAACTGATGATTGGACCAATACTTTCCTCTTGTTATTTCAGGATCCATGCTTTGTTCCTCTTAGATAGATATAGTTTTATTTGATCGTACTTTTACCTTTGATCTAGATAATACTCGCAGGTTGCTTGGGTCAAAACTTTTATCGGAATCAATGACCCAGAATATTTTTCACTACAACAACTTCGTTACGCATTATGCGATATCGTTTACACAAAACAACTGCTACAATAAAATCACTTCTAATGTTTTGATAAAGGAAAATTGGAATCATGTGGATATATGTATATTAATTATGATATTTAGTATGTGCAACATACGAAGAACTTAGAACATTAAGTACATTATCACTTTAATGTAGATTGTAACGATAAAAACAACACGATACGAACATTACATTTAGATATGTATTATGAATCTATTTTTATCATAGTGGAACAAGTAGAAACTAAAGCACTTAATCATTACAGAATTATTATCCTAAAGAGAATTTCCTGCGAATTGTATCCTACTTTTTTTAATTGAAGCATTTTATGCAAAGAGGAAACTTTATTTCCATAATATCTGTTTATATATGTACATAAGAAACGAGATAACCCACAGCAATAGGGTCAAGTGAGTAAAAGTCATGAGTTCACCAAATGTCAAATCTGATTTAACATACTATGTGCGTACGTCAGTAACTTATAATAAAAGCAAAACGACTTAATTGTCTGTGCATTGCTACAAGATAAATCGCAGAATAAAAAGTCAACGGCATTTTATGTCTGAGGAAATACGAAGACAGACTATTCCTGCATAAAAATAGCTCGCCTCTTTATTTAAATTGTGCGAAAGCAGCTAAAATGCGAAATATTGACTTTTCTTTTTATTCTTGCTGAGAATATCTGATGTTAGCAATATGGTCAGCCTCGAACAAATTATTTATAACATTTACCAATAGCATTCTGTAAACTTTGTATGTGTGATGAAAGTATAGAGTGAACGAAAGAATGAGAAAGAGAGAGAAAAAGAAAAAGATGATATAAAAAAATGAGAAAATAATGAAAAAATTGTTATAGTCATTCATCAATGCAAAGCAGATTTAGTTTGTAATTATTTATAAGAAGATATAATAGTATATTTATATACCCCTATGTTTAATACTTTGTAAAAGACTCTTCTTGAATCACAGTGTAGCCGTCGTTTTATTCACGAATATGCCGGTTTAGTATTCTATCTTATTATAAGACACTTTGTAGCAGCTCTAGACATAGTATATTAATACGATAGCGAGGCTACACTGTATCTGCAAGATCAGAGTATTGTTTGGAGTGAATTATTTTACTTTATTTGTTTTTTTTGTTTTTTTTGTTATTATTTTTCTTTTTTTTATATTAACACGTGCATAAAATCGAAGCCTAAATCGTGTATTTAATGCAATTCAATGCAATCTTACAATAAGTTATTATTGTCACACAAACAAGATAAAATATCTCTGTTGTAAAACTGTTGTAAACCTATCGTGCGATAATCGTTGTAAAAAACGAGCATAATTACAATTATATTCTTTAAAAAATAGTGGTCTGCAATCGCAAATATGAAAAACAAAGTAATTTTGACCACTATTGTGTGTCGATGTAAGATTACTAATAATGACGACAACAATAATACTATTATTATACATTATGATTAATAATTTCTTGTGATTTTAAATCTCTGTATAAAATATATGAGTAAAAAAATTAAAATATTGTAGCTAATAGATCTATATGGTAGAGACAAAAGTGATCCGAGAGAGAAAGAGAGAGTATTTCTAAAAGTTATCATTTGCAAAGAGTATTTTTAAAGTATTTCCAATTATTTTTTAGTATTATATCAGAATTCCACCCAGTGGAGAAAGCGGAAATGTACGCATATATATGAAAATATCACAACTTATGAGACGTAAATTTTAGCATTCAATACAATGTTCCAACCTGTTGATTAAATACTGTGAAACATCGAATGGCGAATTTTTATTTAAATCCAATCCTACCTAATTCTATTCTTTAAACAATATATTTTTGTCTACTTTTAAGTAATTGTAGTGATAAATGTGTAACGAACCCTCTATTGAGATTTCGAGTTGAAATTAAACATTTTTTCTCACTTACTTGTACAAAAAGATAAGCTGTAAATGGAATTTCTCTGGCAGTTTCATGTTGCTGTTGACACTTTTAGTTTCTGAAAAAAAAAAAAAAAAAAGAAAATTATTATTATTTTCATTGTTATATCATTAAGAAATTGAGAAATTTTATATTATAAAAATTAACATTACAATTTGTTTAACAATTGAAATATATATATATATATATATACATACAATTAAAAATATATATTTAGATATTAGATATATTTATGTTTAGACAATATATTTTAATTAAATGTTTCAAACTTCTCGTAATATTAATTAATAAATTTTTTGTAGTTTGCGTTATTAATTATCAATCAAAAAGAAATAAAGTAGATAAATAAGAACAATGAATAAAATGATTTAATTTGTAACAAGCAATACAATTATAAATCTTTATTCATTTCAATATCACTTTTATCTATCTTTCTCATTTATTAATACATATATGTATTAATCAATAAAGAGATTCTATTCAATTAATAATACATATATTCAATTATTTTTTAATCGAAACTATACCGCTTATCATTTTTTCTGAAAGATTATAAACACGAGTTTTATATAATTCATTATTCTTACATAAATTTTTCTAAATAAATCGTGACGATTCATGGATATTTAACAATGCAATCATCAATATATAAATATAAGCACTGATACAATAAACATATATTATATTAATAATGGACATTAATCACTGTATATAGTGTAATTGTAATAAATTGCAAAACATTACCCATTTCCCTTGCTTAAACTCATCGACAAGTTGTTGCGAAGAATGAATTGGAGACGCGATAAAACGAATCTATGCACAAATCTGTAAAAATAGACGCGACTTTTTCCACGAGGAGACAACGAGAAGAAAATAATTCGCGCAGCAAAAGGAAACGTTGGAACCGCAGTCAACTTCAAACTCTGCGCTGGCTCGCCGTTGGCGGCAATTCGGCGATTGTGGCGCCGCGGAGGCATCGGCGCGCATGCGCCGCGCGCTCCGATTGGCTGTTGCGGTGGCGCTGTCATATGACGAAGTGCGTGGCATGACGGGACGGCGGATCGGCGATTTTGCAACATGGCGGTGAAGTGAGGGCGAAGTCGTGGGTGCTGTGCCATCGGAAAATGTATTTTTCCTAGTCGCCCGCAACGATTCCGCCGTTAATTGGTAATCAGGGGCGCGACGAGTGAAACATACGTGTTCGGGTGGTGTCGGACGGGCCGATATCGGACAGTAGCGCGTGTAAATATGAGTGGGACGGCCGGCAGCGCGACGACGAAGGTGACACCCCGCGGTACCGTGCGCTGCGAGAGCTGCTCGAGCACGTATGGCAGGGACTAGGGCGAGCGATAAGGGAGCTCCGCTTTTGTCCTAGCGAGCCGCGGCAGCCGCCGGGACAGCACCACCAAATAGCGACGCGATGTTGTGGCCAGCTCTGCCGAACTGTGAGAACGTGAGTGTTGTGTGCGGAAACAATGTCCATATCTTTCTCTCACTCTCTCTCTTCTCTCTCACTCTCACTCTCTTTCTCTCTCTCACTCTCTTTCTCTCTCTTTCTCTCTCTCTCTCTCTCTCTCTCTGTGTGGCGCGTGTGCCGATCGGCTCTGCGTAATTTCGGTAGCGGCGAGAGTGCGTGCGATCTCTCGAGATCGCCCGGGATCGGCGATTAGCCATCTCTCGCCCGTCCACTCCTCGTTCTTCCGAGAAATCTCGGGACGACCGGGAGGTTCCGGGCACGTCGCGAATAATTTGGACGCCGAACGGGCGCGATCGTCGATCGCTCGCTGGGCGAGCAAGAGCAAGCGAAGCGCACCACCATTGTGTCCATCGAGTGCCAGTTGATCGCCGATTGTTTCGTCGATTGTCGCGCGGCGAGCGAACCTCCGCGCTCCGATCAATTCGTCGCCGTCATCGCCGTCATCTCCGGAAAATCTGCTCGCCTACGTGCTTTCGCCCGCATTCCGCTCCTCTTTCCCCGCCCCCGTATCGTCAGAGAGCCGAATGACACACTCCTTAAACGGCGACCCCTTAACAAGCACGCTTACTTACCGATGTACCGAAAAGTTCATCTCTGGTCGGTCTCGGTAAATCGTTCGACCTAGCATTGCTCCAAAAATATACCGCATGCCATACGGTGGACTAAATGCATCGCCTCGCGATCTTGTCATCAATTTATATAGATACGTCTCTCGATAATAAATGTCAATGCTCTGCTTCTTTTCACTGTATCTGTTGATTTGTTGTCAAGTTGTGAGACTAGCTGTTTATACCAGCTGTTTACGCTTCAGACACTGACTTTGTGTTTATATGTTGTAACAAACTGGCATCGAAAACACTGTGTGTGTGTGTGTGTGTGTGTGGACAATGGAAAAATTTATTTTCAAAATGTCTTTAGTGTAATACAGAGTTGTAATATAGAACTATCATATAATTTATTATCGAGTATATATACAAGTAATGCATCTGTATGTATTTAGAGGTTGTCCAGTGAATCGTGGCACTGTCAATAGATAAAATTGTATGTGTAGTTTTAAGAAATAGATTTAAAAAGATTTAGTCTATATTTCTACTTGTTTTTCCTTTATGAAGTTACATTTTTGTTGGTCGCATTAAAATTGATTCAACACTGTGTTGAATAATTTGCTAGTCAAAGCAGTAGTTTCAAAGAATCATTGCTTTCAAAAACTGTAATATTATCTAGAATGAATATTTTATGATTCTTAAATACTGCGATAATGCTCTCTATGTAAATTTGCTATTATTATTTATTTATATATCGAGCGATTTCTGCACATCTACTGTGAAATGAGGCCACAGCTGCACCCAATAATTTTATTTGCATACAATAAGGTATCCTAAAAGGATTATTTTCCAATAACATTTGCGTTGCCACCAACTTGAAAAATATATGCTCGATGCAATTGTATATAGTTGAGTTTCTCAAATATATAAAAGAGTATGTCATTTCTTTTGGTTGTATCATGCGGTAAATAATAATACAAATAGATATGAGTGAATGTGTGCGTTACATCTGAATTATATTATATATACTGAACAATTTATAACATGAATCCATTGTATATTTTCAGATATGCATAAGAAATAGAAGCTCTATCGACCACTGTGATTTCTGATCGTTTATGCGTGCCAAACACAAAGATATAAGAGGGCGTTAAGAAGAGATCCAATGGTTTCCTGACATAATGGAGGGCAAATTATATGTGAAGAATGAGCCGGGACTTGAGGGGCAATCGCTCGCGAATCCGCAGGCCAATCCACCCGTCGAGGACGGCGGGGGAGCGAGGATTTGCTTTGTCTGTGGCGCCGTGGGCCACAGCGAGCAACACTGGTTACGAGTAAAACCAAGCCCGGGCGGTGCACCCAACGAGCCCTACTTTCCGTTTCTCGAGTCGCATGAACCACCGAGTGGCTATCGTGGCGAAGGTGCCAGAAGCGGTGCTGTCAAAGCTTGCAATCTCTGTTATATTCTGTTGTTGCAACAGTGGGAAAGTTACGAGCGAGAGGCTAGGCCGCACAGTCAGCGGATTTATTGGTTGAAGAGATGCGACGGTGGCTCGTTCACGGGTGCCGAGATGGCACTTCAGGGTGAGTACGCCGCCCAGGTCTTGGGCTTGACCAACGATCAGGCGCCGCAGCTCAGACAGGAAAACCGACCGGCTGGGATCTCACCGCGATTACCGCCGAATTCACCTTCGCCGAGAGTCGAACAAACCAGACCACCGTCGAATTCAGTCGAGCTACCAAGGCCGCATTCTAACACTACGGAACAAACGAGGCTCACGATGGAATCTCCTCATCACAGGTTGCAGTCACCTCATCAAAGGTTGCAGAGTCCCCGACAATCTGTCGAGGACGCTAGAATATCCAACGAGGCGGCGTTGGATCTCAGACATGCACCTAGAAGTTCACCTGCGCCACAATCCACCTTACCGCCACAACCTACAGGTTCTTAATTCATTTTGCTATCAATTTCACACACTATTTCACAATTTCAAGCTCAGAAAGAGATTGCAAATATCAAATTTAATATTTTTTTTTACCGTATTGTTTATTTTTTTTTTAATATTTTTTAAAATAAATTATTATTTGATGTTTTTAGGAGTTATTCACGGATAATAATATTGTTGCATCAATAAGTATTAAATGCAATGATTAAAAAATTATATATACATAAAGCAGAAAGACGAGTGAGCAGAGAGACATTAGAACTTTTTTAATTTTCTAATTGGATCTTTAATCTGAGAAGTCAAATCAGTTGGTCTTGATTTTAATTGAGAGGAACAAAGAATGTCGATGGAATGATAAATTTTATTATAGAATTGATCTATCGCGCGAAATATTTTTATTTTTAAATGTAATAGAAATATAGAAATTGAATATGAAACTATTTTGTGTGCATCTATTTATTTATTTTTTCATTTTTTACTGTATATTGGCATATTGATTAAATATATGTAAATTATAAAAATATGTGAACCTATTTATTTATTTTTTTATTATTATATATTGATTAGTAAAACTTGCATGACATTTTTAATATTTCCGATATATTTTAATATTAAATATATAATATTATTATAAAATTTGAAATAAGATTTACAGATTCTCATCGGTCAAAAAATTAAAATTTATAGAATACTATATGATTATCAGTAATAATGTAAACACATAAATACACACACACACACACACACACACACACAGAGAGAGATCTAAAATATCATATATCATGTATATATTATATAGCATAGGAAATGAAAAAAAAATGTATTGAAGAATTTTAATACACTTGGTACTTGATGTCCAAAGTGTACACTCGGCAAAATAACTTGGACATGAAATCACCAAGCGCTATCTGATAGGAGTACAAAACTGTTTTTCACCGCTATTATGCGTTATCTCGGTTTAGAATGTATACGCGGGTAAATACACGAATCGGGTCGCTATTTACGCTGGCCTTAGTCCTTTCGTGCACCAACGCAAACGTTTGAAAGTAAAGGTTAAAACAGTTTTGTGTAGATAAGAAATATGTCGGAGTCAAAGAGTGGCAAAGAGCGGCAAAGAGTCAGCCCGATTCATTTAACGCGCACGTCCGATCAGAGTGCCGATTCCAGGCGATTGGCGATTTTCCTCCCGCGCTCCGCGCACTCGCGGAATATTGAGCTTTGGTGACCTCAACAATTTCGATCCGCCCGATCTGATATTCATTAGTCAGCGTATGCCCCGACAGATAAGCGGGTCGTGCTTTGGAATGGAGCTATTGAAATACTGTATTCGTCGTCGAAACTAACTAACTCCATTTGTCCGTATTCGCGGATATATCGCGGCGATAAACTCGCGAAAAATGCTGGCTTTAAGTGGGCCACGTGCAGCGCAATAATGATAATGTCGAAGGCGTGTGTGAGATTATCCGGACAACTAGGATGGCCAGTTGCATTGCGCATTCACGGATTTTATACGACGCGACACGACGCGTATCATAGAGCGCTCATCGACAATGAGCGATCGTCATAACCGATTGTCTGACGTTGCAATTCCAGCTATCTACAGCGGCGGATCGTCGTCCAGTGTCGGTACAGACATACTAGATTTATCGATGCCGGACAAGAACTCTGTCACTGAAGTCTGTTATGTGTGCGGGGACGAATTCAAGAGAGGATCTCTTAGTCACATCGCTGCGAAGCCACTGCCAAATCCGCCGCACCCTTCTCCTTCCACTCCTCCGCCATTCTTTCCATCACTGATGCTTCATCCCAGGCCGAGCAGAAGTCGACCAATGGATAGTGCCGGTCGAGTGCAGGTATCTTTTTTTCTTCTCACGTATTTGCCAATTATTCTTCTAAAACTCTTGCATAACGATTTTTGATATTTACATTTGGGTTTTTTTCTTTCCTTAGGCCTGTTCAGCGTGCCAGAATCATCTTTTATTACAATGGAAAGCTTATACGCGGCAGGGAGTACCGCACAGTGAGAGAAATTATACGCTTCGCAAGCGGCAAGCACCTACAATGGATACAACCACGTTTATTTGCTACACTTGCGCTCTCGAGTACCCTTCATCCAGTATTAGACTACTATATTGCTGTCCTAATCCCGAGAAGGAGGCGTACTTTCCTTATATTTATACTCTGAGACCTCCTCTAGGAGCTAGTCCTATTAGTCCTCAGGGAATGGTGCAGGTTTGCTCCATTTGTTATAGAGCTATCCCGCATAAGCAGCAAATGCATGTCGGAGAAAATCACGAGTCACAGCCAACAGGGCAGAATATAGATTTACGTCAACAAGGTTAATTTCTATTAATCCCGAAGAATATTCATGCGAGTTTATTCCACCGTTTTTTCATTGTCTAAAGTCTAAAGGCATTATAAATTTCTCGTTGCAGGTACTTCGCCACGACCCGCTGTTGCGAAATCTCCAGCTAATTCAGCTGGCAGCGATATTCGCTTTAAGCCATACGACTTGAACAAATCGACAACGGTTGTTACGAACAAGCAACGAAGCAGTACCACCGTAAAAGCTCCCATTCCTGGGCAAAGAAATTCACCCAGTAACGGTCCCGTGGAAAACGGTACCGTCGCGCTTGGCCAAAATTATAGGTGCTATATTTGTGAGAGATTATATCCTCGTACTCATATGGAATGGTAAGAGCCGTATATACATAAATATTTAATTTCTAAAAGAAATGAAAAAATGTAATGGCGAGATAATTTTATAATTCTCTTTTATCGTTATCATCAGGTTATCTACAAGTCCAGAAGGAATGAATTCACATGCTATGCATTTTCCTTGTTTGAGAGGAATGGCACGTACATCTGAAAACGCCTGCATGGATAGTCATGGCAGAGTATTAGCATGTAGTCACTGTGTGAATCATCTTGCACAACAATGGGAAAGCATGGATGCTGAACGGGTTCCTTTAGAACGCCGCAGGTTAGTTCATTGCAAATTACATTAGCCATTATTCTTAACCGATTTGCATATATTACGCGAGTTAATAGTCAAGTGAGAAGAATGTTTTGTGTAAGCGTACAATTAAATTGCTTTTATGATAGATTTGTGATTCAAGTTCCGTGTCAAAAGATTGCTAACCGTATAATTTTCTTTGATTAACCCGTGCATTAAGTAATAAAACAATATTGTTATGTCATTTCTGTGAGATAACCCGAAGGGTGGTCGCGGACGTAACAATATTTATTGTATTTTTTTTTTTTAATTTTGGATATTTTTAGATTATATAAAAGAGCTAACGATACCCTTAAATTCTAGGTACGATATTCCTAGTCCACATCCAAATGGTGACTCGTCAATGGTAGTAAATCGGTCAATCGCCACGCCACCGAGTTCTAGTTCGGATCGAACATTCGGAAGCAATCCAGGCACATCGAGTAGCTCGATATATTGTTTCCTGTGCGGCTTACACAGCGATCTTACTCTCGCGAGAGTCCTGTACGGTCGTCCTCAGGGTCGAAATGCGCCGTTCTTCCCAGAATTGTTGCGTCACCAATCACCGCCGAACGCCGAGCAACTACGCGAAGACGGTTCCGCTCTGGTCTGCACGTTTTGTTATCATTCACTGTTGGCGCAATGGCGTCGATACGAATCTCTTTCTAGCGGTCAGCAAGTGAATGCCGCCGAACGGCAATACAATACCCATGATTATTGCTGTTACGTCTGCGGTATCACGACGTACAGAAAACGAGTACGGGCGCTACCGGTGAAAGATTTTCCGTTTCTAAGGTATCACAAACAACTGGAAAAAAGTCTGTTGTTGGAGAATGGCGATTTTGCGGTAGTCTGCCTGGATTGTTACGAGACCTTGCGCACACAGAGCCTCGAGTACGAGAGATGGGGTTTGCCAGTTGAAAAACGAGAATACAATTGGATTGTGCAACCTCCACCGCCCGAGGACAGTCCTGACGCGGCCATAGCTAGGTTACCGTCTGGCGAAAGATCCGAGAAAGTGGTCAGTACACATCACGTGTCGATAAATGATATTTACGATAGACAGTCGCATAATGAACGATCAAGTTTGTTATGCGCCAACGAAAACAGATTATTACAACTGTATGTTTATCTCTGACAGGTTCCAGCGACATTGATTGTAAGACCGGCGCGAAAGAACTGCTCACCGAAGGCACCCGATAAGAAGGCACCTCCAAAAATTCCGGAGAAGGAACAAGGTAAGTAATTGAATCTAAAATGATACGCATTAATTGTGCATATTTTAAACATTTTGCGCGATATGTGGAAAATATTTTCAACGTTTTTCAATCTTAATCGGGAATGAAAAGTGAAATAAGAATGATAATACCATATTTCACAAGCTAAATAAGATATTTAACGCGCTTGAAACATTGTCGATTTCTACAAGTAAATTCGACGAATCTCAAACTTTTCTCATCTGAGGTAATGCACCCAGCGAGTACTTGTTAATTAAACGATCAACAAAAACTTTTTAGCAAGTGTTTTTTTCAACTTTAGTAGTTAAACACTTCTATTAGATAATATCGAGTTGACCGGAAACTTTCCCTTATAAAAGTAAACGCATAAATTTGCTTTAATAATAATAATAATGATACTTATGAAACGTAAAAATTGCAATTGCACATAGGTAAAATATGTTACGAAAATCTCTGAATTTAATTCATTTCGTACCTAATAATAATGCTTGCATTTCGTGAATCTTTGTCTATTGCAAATATTATTTTCTACTTTAAAAGCGAAATTCGCTTAATAAAGCGAAGATTGATATCTTGTCGTTGAGACGGACAGCAAAGCTTTGTATGTCTTGCTTCTCCGCACGCTTAAAACGTTTGTGTGTATTGTGTGCACACGTGCGCGCGTCTCTACATACATATATATATATATATATATACATGCACATATTTGTACAAAGCCTCGGCAGAGCGGAAGGTTGTATGTAAGGCGGAGGGTGGAGTAGATAAAACGTGAGTGGTACTCTTAAAAATCCGACAGACAAAAGAAGACTGACGGTAGAGAGCTATCCGAGAGAGCATAGGTTCTGATGGGTCGAGCGAGTTTTCGCTGTTTTTTTTTTCGCCTTTTTTCCATTTTTTTTTCTCTTTTTCTTCGTTTATACCTTTTTTTCTCACTTCCGTGAATCCTTCCCCGCAACGTCTCGAGTTACGAGTAGGAAAATATTTTTCTCGGCGAAATTTCGTGCCATCGCCCGGTCTTGCAAATATACATGCATTCTTTTTATACGTTCACACGCTCCCTAATTAAATCTTGCAATATTGTTTTTTTTTCTACGCGTATTCTAAAGTATGAAACTGCGTCGCATTTATATTTTTAAACATATTTTACATTATTTTGAAAACATTAAATAATAAAATAATCTGCATAAATTAAATTAAATCAACAATTGGAAATTTTAATATAATATTAAAACGTGAAAAGATGAATATGGCATGTTTGTTATATTTTTATTCGCCGACATCATCTGCATTCGTCGGAAAAAAAATTCTCTCGCCGCGAAAGGTTCCCTCGTGGCTTTGTTGCTGTTAACCTGTAACACTTTCGCTTTGTTCTTTTTCTTTTTCGTCTTGGCTGACCAGCATGGTATGCACGCCCCTGGTGGAGCAAGGCACGTCTCTTCGAGTTTACGCCGTTGAACACGTGAGACCACCGTGCAAACCTGCCATTTAGGAGTCGTAAACTTGCACTCGAACAGACCGTCCAAGTCGCATTTTTTTAATCCGATCGAGACAAGCTAGTAAAAATTAATATTAACAACTTTTCTCTACGGAATATTTTAATATTCTGTTTATGCCTTTATTTACTTACGAATTTTTTAATCAGTTCGGCATTAATGCTTCTTTCAAAATATTAAGATCTCCTGTCTTGCAAATTACTTGAATTTGGAATGAGATTACGAAGAAAAAATTATTGAGAGAGAATTACAAATATCATGATTTTACACGTTTTATTTATGCAAATTTGTTCTTGTATGATTATACAGGAAGTAAAAAAAAACACATTACGTTTATATCAAAAGTATTGCGATCTGGGATTGATTGAAATCATATTATTTAATACACCTTAGCATTATTATAAATTCGTGTAAGATACTTCGTACGATCCTTCCGAAAACATTATTAGCGTCATCGTAATATACGTGTTGTTGGAAAATTATTCTTGATTAATGATTAGTCTATTTTAAACTTGTATTTCATAAATCTTTCGCATTAAGACAAATGTGCATTAATCAAATGGTATATACTCATTGTTGAAGGTAACTTGTGTTGTTAAATATTCATTACATTTACAATATCTATAATTTCGTTCAAATTATTAAGGCGTTTTTAAATCCTTTTTAATTGTATATAATACAATACAAATTGTTATACATTTTTAAAAATAATGGGGATACAATGGACTTTGTTAGTAGGAATTCTCTGGAAAAACACTTTCCAGAGATATTTTGTAGTTTATTTCATAAAATATTTAATTCTTTGAGAATTCTTCGAAAGAGGAAGGGAGCAAATAATTTCTAGTCAAGTACATCTAATTCTGTTCCAAATGCATTCTTCTAATTTGGATTATAAATTGCATTTTTAAGTATCTCTATCGCAATATGCCATTCGAATAATTAAATGGATAGGAATTTGCGTCAGCAACCGGTTGTCATGATTGAAAAAGTTGTGAAAAGATAATAAAACAAAAAAAAATATATATATATATAAGTTGAAATAACTCGAAGTGTCGCGTTCTCCTCGTGCGCACGAGGAAGGAAAATGCGAGTAGATAGGTAGGTATAATACGATCGTCGAGATCAGGAGGTCGATTAAGGTCGGTCGATCTGGCTTAGAGGGTACCGAGGGTGGTTCTCGAAGTGTCGGGTAGGACTTAGCGGAGGGCTTAGCGGGCGAGGAACTTGCAGATGGAGTAAGGGGGTTAAAGTGCAGGGAGGTGAAGTGCGACGTACAAGTGGATGAGGCGAATGGGGGCGGAAGGGGGTGGCGGGTCAGAGAGGGTTGAAAGGAGAAAGAGCAAACGCCCGCAGCGTGACACCGCATTGCGCCCACTTGCCAACCCGCCCAACACCTAAATTCGAATTAGAGAGCCAGCCCCGTCGTTTCTCGTCAACACACCCTCTATCCTCTTCTTCTCGCGCATCCGCCCTCTTTATGGTAAACGTAGGGCGAGATGTCAGCCCTCTCGTTCCGTTTGTCTGCGCCCATCTGCGGCCCTCTTTGCTCTCTCGTACTTTTGGAAAGCAATCGGCGAAAGAAGATATTATATATATATATATATATATATATATATTTGTCGAATCGTGTATGTTCTAGCCGTGTTGCGTGTGTCCCTAGTCTGCAAAAATCGATATCAATGTCACTGGTCTCTCGTGTTTCTTATCCTTTTTGATAACCGGCATCGCGGATATACTCGTTGCTGTTCTAGTTAGGCACGCGGCCAAAAAACTCGATTTCGCTCCTATAGCTATCTATTTCTCGTTGTCTCGCGAAATTGGTGCCAAGGCGCGACCCGGTTAACGACTTTTTCAGGCATTACTTTGCGGGAATACTCTTCGTCGCATACTCTTTCATTAATTTAATTATTGCATGCATCACTTAACCAGTAAAATAGAGAAAAGTCGAGGAAAAACGAAATCTTTTCATTAATTTTCAAATGGACTTTTTGCTTTAAACGGAGAAGTTTAGTTTAAAATTTATTCATTAAAAATGTTCACTATTTATTTATTTAAAGCGTAAGACAGGCAATAAGAGCTAAATCGTAGATGACAGTGCGTTATCCCAACGAAAATTTTTTCCGTTAGAATTAAATACCTATTAGATTTCGTTTCCCGATTCAAGCGACTTTCGGATCTATATTTTTCTCCCGCATTTTATTTCCTTCCTAAAATTTGGTGCCTTGTGCACGGGTATGTAATTCTAACGGAAAAAAATTTAGTTTCGTTGGGATAACGCACTGTCATCCGCGATTTGGCTCTTTATTGCCTATCTTACACTTTAAATTTATATTTATATTACAGAGCCTTGTTAAAGGCTCTTAATTTATTTATTTATTCAAATAGCCATTTACTACACTTACATTTAATATTTACTGCCTCGAAATGAGTGAATGTTTATGTACAAGTTTTTAGATTTATTTATTTTAACTGTTAACTAACTTTTCTAAACATATATTGTTTCCGAAAGGATTAAATTCAATTTGAGCAATGTCGCGGTTTCGCGAGCAGTTTAATCAGATATTTACAGTGTTAAACCCGCATTTTATAGACGCCTCGCGAGCAAATGCCACGAATTCATGTACCGAGGTGTTTCTCTCAACGGGTTCTCTTAACAGAGAATGCGCTTCTGGCTTGGCGCGTATTAATAATTAACCAACACCGACTACCTTGCAAAATATAGAAGCGCTCTCGGCAAACGGCTCCACAGCTCGAATAAACTCTCCTTTCAGTTTAGTTTCCTTTTGCCACTTTCTGTTCTCGGCTTGTACGGTCGTCTCTTTTTTTTTTGTTTTTGCTCCGATCCGCCTGTCAAAATCTACGCGTTTGACAAATGATTCTTTTCGGAGCCATGTTTTTTTTTGTAGTTTCATTTTCGCGCACGGGAATTTCTAATACAGTTATACAAACAATTTAGTGATTAATAAATCAAATCGAAGAACTTGAGAATACAAATTTAAGAATAATCGTATGGGAAATGAGCGCGAAGATTCGGGACACTTTGCTTCCTTTCGAGCGCGACGAAAATAATACAACTTATTAACCGGGTAAAGAACGTCGTCGTGCTATAATGGAGAAGAGAAAGAGAGAGAGAGAGAGAGAGGGTGGTTATATGAATGGGGGTCGACGCGATGGCGGGGGTGGCGCGTTTGTTCGGCGAAGGAGCGAGAGAAAAAGTGAGCGGCATCCCGAAAAAGGATACGAGGGAGCGGAAGAGGGTCGGAGGCGCGGAGGTGGAAGAGGATAGTCGGGTGGTAGTCTGGGATGAAAGGAAGGGGCGAGGGGAAGTTCCCTGTCGCCGCCACGTATTGATTTTGCCCGACAGACAGTCGGTTGTTGGGCTGTCTGCCTCGTAAGCCTAACTCGTCGTTTTGTGGGCTGTCGCGTGGGCCCTATATGGGCGCACTGCTCCCAGTACCCGCTTTTTCTTTTTTATTTTTTTTTTATTTTTATTTTTTTTTTATTTATTTTTTTTGCTTACTTTTGCTCTGGACTGTGAGCGATGATACGGTCCCGAATGGCGTGGATGATATTCTCTGTTCGACCTTTGCGCGGCATAGTATATACTTTGCGAGCAACGAATAGAATAGAGACCATTTCAATTTGAGAAGGTTCCACGAATTTTTACTTTCTCTCGAGAAATTTGTCTTCAATTTAATTACTATATTATTATACTGGAATATCTAGATTTGGAATTAAAGCGTTATGCTTGGAGGGAGAGGGATGCCTTTCTCTTACATTTTTATCTTGACGATAGAGATTTCTTAAGAATTTTAACGTGCCTGAATCGAGCCGAGTAAAATGTCAGAATTCCGCGAAGCTGTTGCGTTTATGTGATAGTCAGTTATGCATGAAAAAGTATCGCTGTCAAGGATCTCGGGAAATTGAGGCAATCAAAGTAACGAGAAACAATAGAGTTTAATAGGCTCGTTTCGAACAATACAGAGATAATATTTCTTTTTTCTCTTTTTTTTTGTTGCAACACATTTTTGGTGTAATTGATTACTTGAAAAAGAAATGATTTATCCACAATATATAATGATGAAATTCACAAGTTGAAGAGCTGATGTTCTATGTTTTCATCTTTTCCTCTATTCGCGTTAGCTGTCAGTCCGTCTACAAGTCGTACTCGTGACAGACGTACGTTGTCGGTGATTCTGATTCGCGGTTGTCAAACGCATCGGTAATCCATCGCGATATACATATATACCTAGCACCTGGCCATAATCCGATTCTTCCGCATCGAAAGTCCCGAGGAAGCCATAAATATCGCGTTCACCGCAATCTCGTCCACTAGTGCACCGACGTTGCTAAATACACCGAAGCGTTTCGCGCTCTCTTGTGACAATATAACAGCGAGGGAGCAGCAATAGATATTCGTTACCTCGCGACAAACATCGCATGCGAATTGTGTCGGCTTATACGGGCTAATTGATCATCGAATATGGAACGCTGTTCTGTCTGCGAAACACTTGCGCAAGCTACCACGACAACTGCCATCACCGTTCATCGCCGTGTTGCTCTTTGCGAGAAGCTGTTTCACGCGAGTTGCACTTGCAACAAATTGCACGTCGCGAATGACAATGTTGCACGCTCGGAGACTCGCTCATTGTCACTCGCTCCGGACGAACTTGTTTCATTTTCTTCGAGTTTGCAACCAAACGAAGATCGATTATCGTTCGCGCCTACTTTGCACGATAGTTTAATCGAGGATTTACTGATCGATTATGTAGAAATTATAGAGGACCTTATATTTTATCTGTTGGACAAAATTTCGATATTGCCATTTTTACTCAAGAACAAAAAGGCATTCATCAAGATTGCAATAATCTTTTAAATGATGCTTTCCAAATGTTTAGAATTTACCCTGAAAATCATGTTAATCGTGGGACATTATTGGAAGAATTAATTATAAGAGTTTCTCTGATTAATATTTACCACAATACAAAACTATTAATGTGTACGTAGTGAAACATAGTAAAATTAATCGAGCATATTTTATATCTTATTGTGGAAAATATTGTAATCAGAGAAATTCTTATAAAATTGTTGTTCACAGATAGCAATGTTAATTGCACTAAACGCGATAGAATCCTAAATATCCTTTCCTAAAAAATAATGATTTGATTTTTGATTCGCTTAATATTCAGGTATTCAGTCAATTGCGAGATCGCGATTTGTCGAATAAATGCGTAAAGAATTGTTGACATATAATCGTAATGATAAACGCGTCTTTTTTTAAACACGTTTAATACATAGAATTTTTCCAAGCGTTATAACAGAAACTTGTTGCGCCTAGAGTCCTAGATACTACAGATGATGTTGGGATCGATATAGTTTTCCTCTTTCAACCCACAGTTCAAGTTGTTTCTTTGACAATTATTTTAGATTGCTATCGCGGCACAAACACATTTGCTGACGTGAAGAAGAAGGGATTTTAAATGATTTCCTTCTTTACCTTTGATTCGAGCGTGCAACGTCAGCAAAACGATACGAGGTAATGCCATTTTCGATATTAAATGTAGTAGCGTTTACGTTAATAGTTAATTATCAACTCACGAAGCAATTAAGCGTTCGCAAATGTACAAAGTGCATTTTGGTGACATTTGCAAACGATATAGAGATGATTAAAATGCTTTTAAAATATCTCACGTTTCAACCTGATGTTTCACGCAACAACATATTCAATTATTTTCGCAGTAATTTATTAGATTCTTTCTCTCTACCGATATAATAATCCATTTTGGATTCGAGTGCACTTTTATATGTATATATGTATATATAATACCGAGCACGTGATAGAATATATATATATCGACTGTCTGTGTGAATAACGATGATCGCGACCCTTTTTACTTGTTGCTACCGCGAAGAAAATGATTTTAATTGGTGAAAATGGGGACTTATATATACCGATATGATCACTCGGCGCTGCTTTTAACACACGTGAGCACTTTGAAAGAGTGGTACGGCACGTTATCGGCTTAACGATCAATTTTAACGGCCACATCAGTTTATTGGATTGCCGTTACAATAGCTGCGAGAATGTTCCTCGTGAAAGGGGGAATTAATTGCACATCGCGGATACGCAAAACGTAGTGCATGCAACACGCAGAGGATATTATTGCGGCACCGTATTTTGTCGATGGCAGGCCGCGACGCGAAGTTAATTACCCGTTTACAAGAATTAGCGTATTGGTCATTTCGGGTCGAAATAGATCGATGACGGTGTAATGTAATTGTCCGTGTACGTGTACGTACGCGTATGTATATGTGTTGGCTAATAATAGCCACTGTAAATTGCGCGGCTAAGATAATCGCGTTTGAAGAGACGTTTTCACGTAAAGACACGTAATTAATGTGACGATACGACGGAATGATGTATCATTTTGATGCCGTCGCGCATCGTTGCAATTTTAATAATGAGAAAAATATATGCATGACCTTAATTTCGTGACTTTACATGCTCTGCACGTCGCGCGTTTTTTTAGCGAGATAAAAAAAAAACGCTAGATATGCAACTGTGAGATGATGATTGTGTATATGATGATTTTACGTAAATTATGTACTATCGACTTATATGTAGGTACATGTAGATCGAGAGTTTCATGATTGCTTCACGGCTCGATGACTTGTGTAACTTTTATCGCAATCGAACGGGGGATTCTAATCTTTCCGAGTGATGTCTGTTAAAACCGATGTTTTGCGAAAGACTTAGATTACCTTCATTACCCGAGTAAATAGCAGGGTCGACCTCGTAATTAAATAATACTCGAGAGAAAAAAAGTCATAAATATTTTCTGAGAAAATATACTCGATGATATTTGCAATGTAAAATCGCGAAATCCTAATCGTATATTAAACGTATAAAAAACTCTCATGATTAAAACACAGGAAATCATCATGCAATCATAAAAAATGATACATCTCGTTTAATTCAGTATACGCAAACTAATGATATTTCCTGTACACATTGTCCGCGATATAAATATATTCCAAGGAAAAATAAAATGCTCTCGGTTCATTTCGTAGGTAATTATTAGGAGCACGCTTAAGAGCGAAATGATTACAAGTCGGGACGATTTCGACGTACTATATGTGCGAAATGAATAATGGCTCGCCGAGTCTCGCGAATGTCGTTGACCGAGTTCGCCGAGTTGTCTCGCTTCGCGGAATTCAAATTACACATAGCGGCGACGTGACGGATATAGACGGCACAGATACAACAGAGTCGCGTGTGTCAAAGTGACGAAGGAAACGCGAATTATTTAGGAAGCCGCCGCCGCCGACGACTTCGTAATCGTTCCATCTGCCTCGCCTCTCGCGTTTACATCGTTTCGATCCCCTAACGTTCGGGTGAAGTGGCGGCGGTGGTGGAACCTCGACAGAGCGCAGAGTGGTTGGATTTCAGACTTTGGCTTGGAGGGGAGGATACGAGGGGGTGAACGTGATAGAGAGAGCGATCGGGGTGCTTGAGAGGTGGACGAGGAGGCCAAAAGGGGGCTTTGCTGGTTGAACAGCGCGTGCCGCTTCGGCGCCAGATGGCCCCGAAAGGAGAGGACGAAAAAAGCTTTCTCTCTCTCTTTCTCTCGGACGTCGCGTTTAGCTCGAGGCGGTTCGTTGCGTAAGACGAAAGGAGCGGGACATCGCTCGCGGAATGAATGCCGGCTCGCTTTTTTTTTTCCCGCCAACATTTCGTGAGAAACGTTTAGCTCTCTGTGTAGTTGCGGCACATATATCTCTTTCCTGGGTGGCTACGGACGCTCTTCTTCTCCTTAGTATCTACACGTGGGTGGCATGGGAATTGTATATAGTCGATGTCTATTGGATGCACTTCCGATATTTCATTCTATTTAATTTCTCACGGTGGACGAAATTATTTTGCAAACGACGTGTATTTCAAAGCAAGTATAATGTCTTTATTCGAGTATTAAAGCTCAAGTTCATATATGTAGGGACGTCATGATGTGAGAATCATTTATTCATTTATGACGTGGCATCGTATAGACGTTGTTTATTACATGTCCGTATGTTGCTCCTAAACCATTTTATTATTACGTCGAAATATATTTTAGTACGCATATAATCGAATCTTATATCAAACAAGATTCGCGAGCAATTTATGTTTTACTACATGTACATTAATTCCATACGAGCATTCGAGTTTTGCATTAAAAACGAAGAGGAAAAAAGAAACGGCACAAGTCTCTCGTCTGCAAATTAAACTACCATTTATGTAAAACTATGCGAAAAATCTCCGCGTTTATTGTTTCTTTGTCCGATCGCGGAGTATATCCTCCGCCTTTGAGCCTTGAACGAAAGAGAAAAAAAAACTACGACGCGCATCCTAGGCGTTACGTGATTTGAGCGAGAATGATGAACGGATCGAAAAAGAGAGAGAAAGAGACCGCGTTGCCTCGCGCGATGCAATTCGCGAGGATGCATGTAATAACGTGTGACGGCTCGTCGTCGCTCTCACCGAAAGCGAGTCATTGAGAGGCGAGGGAAAGAGAGGGGAAAAAAGGGAGAGAGAGAGAGAGAGAGAGACATCGATCCTATTCTCTCCCACCAGCAATTCGATCTTGGTCGAAGCGCGCGGCGCGGCGAACCCTCTATCATCAGCCAGAGGGCGGTGGTGGGGATGGCGGAGCGAGAGCGCGGCGGAAAGGCGCGAAGACGCACGAAGACGGCCGAAGCGCGCCGACGGGTTCGCCGTCGCCGCTCGGCTCTCCAGTCTCGTACCAGCCGCCGTCGGTCGTGCGTCGTCGTTGTCGCGCTCGCGAGGCGATTGTTTCGTGCCGCCACGTGAGGGAGCGAGAGGGAAAACGCGCGTTTGCGTGTGTAATAGAGGGACGTGGTGCGTCGTCTCTCGTTTCGCGATGGATTTTCGCTCGTAAAAGACAGAATCGCGTAGGCGGGACGGTCTTGTACGTGTAAACGAAGCGCACGCGCCGCACGAACGAGAGATCGTTTGAAAAGAGAGAGCTCTCTCTCTCTCTTTCCTTTTTGCCATTCGTCGCGGTGGTCGGACATCCACTCCGTGCGTGTAAAGTACATCTTCCTCTAGCTGTCTAGCGGCAGCGCCGAAGCGTTCAGTCAATTAGCCGTAATGGCACGATCTGCCGCGTCGGTCTCGGTCAATTAAGTGGTGATTAGTGCGCGAGCTGTGCCGACATTCTCTCTCTCTCTCTCTCTCTCATACGTATCCCCTCCCCCTTTCTCTTCCCTCGCGCCAGCCGATTCCGACAGTAGTCTCGTCGCGTGTGTGTACGTGGGGAGTCGCAACGGTGAGAAGGAGCGCGCGTTCGGTGTGAACGTTGCCGCGTGTCGCAAGGTCGAGAGGTGGACGACGACGAGAGGTGCCTCTCTTCGCGGCGGTAATGCATCGACGCGTCTGTTAACAACGCGCCGCTGGCCTTTCCGACATCGCGCGTGTGCGTGTGCGAACTACGGCGCGTGCGCGAGTTTTCTTGCGTGCCTAGTAGTAGAACGGACGCCTGCGGCTCCGAGGCCGTAAATCACGCGTGGACAAGAGGAGACCGAGAGTCGGAACGCACCCGCAAGAATGCGCGTCGAGCGGTGATCGGAAAGGATCGTTGTCCTTGTGTATCGAACAGTGCCGAATCTAATCTCGCGTGAAATTCGAGGAATGTTTCAAGTGTGCAGAATAGTGTTACGTGCACCTTGATTGTGTTGGAACGAAAAAGGGAAAAAAAACGGACGAAGAAGCAGCGAAAGATGCTTTGCGATCGTGCACGCTGGCTCGCGAAGGAAAATCGTGTCGCGTCGTCGGAATTGTAGTCTCGGTATAGCTTCCTTCGCAACGTCAACGGGTATCCGCGTATTTGCTCTCGCGCGGCATCGCCCGGCTGCGTACAAACTAACCCGCCAAAATGGACTTCCGGGCACCACATCCGCTTGTGCACCCCTCGCACGCTGGACACCCTTACTACTATCCAGGTATTTCAAACAACAATGTTTTTCTATGTTTTCGACTCTTTTTCCAACGTTAGATTCGATATTCGAGAGGAAGAAATCGAATCGTTAAAAAAACATAAAAGTGGAGAGAATTTTTCAACTCGCACAATCCAATATTTGTCGTAGCGATGTACGTCAATTGAAAACCTTGAAACTATTATTTAGAAGAAATTTAATGAAAACATTGGTAGGGATTTCACCAAAAGCCGAGCTGGACTTGTTAATCGTTTCGGAGGCATGCGAACGCGATACGAAGTAAAAAAGTCGCGAAAGCCTCAGGTGCAGTCGCGACGAGGTTGCGATCGCCGACGTGATGAATGCCATTCACGCGACACCCGTTAACACGCGATGCACGTTTAATGTGCACGTGATGTCGAGATCGTGTCGCGCGTGCAGCGCATCGCGCACAAGGATAGATCCATGCATCGAGAATGCGCGATTAGGCTCTAACGGAGGATCAATGTTGAATTATTTCGATCGCGTATCTCTCGTGAACCTACTACTACTTTGTGCAAAACCTAAGCGAAGCGAGACGGATTAAGATCCGAATAACGTATTCCGAACACTGGATATTATTTTATTCCTATTTATAGCCACACATTACATTTAAACATCATTTCGTATTTATCTCACTTTGAGAAAAAAAATTTCGACTTTTTACAACTTGAATACAAACTTGAAAAATGTAATCTCACAATGTATGTATATGGACGAATACGAAATTAAGTAAAAAAAAAAAAAAAAAGTAAACTTATAATGTCTCTTTGGAGCAACTATTCGAACGTAAATAAATTGATATCAACGCTGTCGGGGGGATTTCCTATCGCCTCAGGTTCTTTTTATCTCGCGTCGTGTCATTTCAAAGTCGCAAAGCATTCCTTTGCGCATTTAACGCTAAAGACGATTCGCGTTGAACAAACATAGTATATATATAAACGTTGCTTTTAATCACGCGACTTTAACTAGGATAAATTTCATAGCGCGATTTAATTGCAGCCTCGCAAGTGGCACTTGGATAACGCTCTATCGGAAAAACGTGCTCGATTAAATTAACCCGGCTCTCTCTCTCTCTCTCTCTCTCTCTCTCTCTCTCTCTCTCTCACCTTCGCGTGCGCGCTGGCTCGCTCGCAAGAAGTTGCACCGCGTTGCAGTTTCCAGGATTGGCTCTTCGCGCGATATGTTCTTTAGTACGAGAGGAGGTAGAAAAGAGGAGAGGGTGGAAAAAGGTGCACCGCGGCGCGCAAACTTAACTCGCTCACCGCAAAAGCCGTGCGTACTCGACCGGCAATTTTCCTTCGCCCTCGCCTCCTCGTGGGCTCTCGTCGCATTCGTCATGCATATCAATTTCTATATGTTGAAAATGGAACGCAATTGCGTCATTCCGCGGTCGCGAACGAGGATATAAGGAGGGGAACGAAGGAATATCCAATACGTGTGCAATGTGCACGTGTCGAGATACCGTTCTTCTCTGCTTTTTAACTTGCCTGATGACATAGATTGCTTAATCGCAAAAAGTACTGTCTTATTTGAATATTTCAAAATGATGTTCAAAGGTTTTTCAGTATATATAAGTGCGCGGGAGAGAATTTTCTCTTTTATAGAATTTACCCTGAAAATATTTATATATCTCTATGTACATAGTAAAATTAATTGAACGTATATTTTTTTTATCTTATTGTGGTAAATATTAATCAGAGAAACTCATAAATTTCTTCCAGTACCTTGTGATTTTCAGAGTAAATTCTAAGAGAAAATTCTCTATGTTGTGCTCTTCCTCTAATATAACAAGCAATTTATTGCACATGAAAGTGTATATTGAAAAAAACAGATTAAGAGACAGATCCTCCAAAATAGAAAAGGAACTAAACGATATTCTTAAGAAATGGCAAAAAAAAGGGTACATTTCTAATAAAGAATATTACTCACTACGTTCCAGCGACTCCCTTCTTCCAAAATGTTATGGTCTCCCAAAAATACACAAGGAGAATACTCCATTTAGAGTAATTGTGTCATCGATTAATACCACGCTTTACTCGATAGCCACATTTTTACATAAAATCATTTCAAATAGTATTCCTACGGGAAAAAGTAATGTAAATAATAGTTTTGAACTTTACAGCAAGCTAGCGGGTAAGAAAATTGGTGCGGAAGATATTCTAATATCATTAGACGTGGTTTCACTATTCACTAACATTCCGATAGATCTTGCAATAGAAAGTGTGAGCAATAGATGGAATTATATCAATACACATACATTAATTCCAAAAAATGAATTCATTTCCATGGTTAAATTTATATTGTCGTCAACATACTTCACATTCAATGACATTGTATACAAGCAAGTTTATGGCACACCTATGGGTTCCCCGTTATCGCCAATAATTGCTAATATTGTTATGCAAGATCTTGAAGAATCAATAATTAATGAATTGGACATCGGTATTGGAATATATTATAGATATGTAGACGACATTATTATGGTGGCACCAAAGAATAAAATTGATAGCGTATTGAATAAGTTTAATAGTTACAATCAACGACTACAATTTACGATTGAATACGAAATTAATAGAAGCATAAATTTTCTAGATTTAAACATTAAAATAATAGACAACATCATACACTTAGATTGGTTTCAAAAAAAGACATGTTCAGGTAGAGTACTATCTTTTTTATCGAGTCACCCTATGTGCCATAAAATAGGAGTAATTTATAATCTTATTAATAGGGCATTGTTATTATCTCATCCCATATATCATAAGAAAAATTTAGAACTGTGTATTAAAATATTATTGGACAACGGTTACCCTATTCATTTAATCTTTAAAGAAATAAATAAGAGAATAAGAGTTTTAAACAATGGTCAGTTTAACAACAATAGAAAAAAAGAAATTGCAGAAGATAATAGCAAGAAAAAATTTTTCGTCATTCCATACATTAATAACATTTCTGAGACAATAGCATCGACAATAAAAAAATCAGATTTCAGAGTAGGATACCGTTGTCTAAATAATCTTAACAAATTAATTAAAGTCCACAAGGACAAAAACGTGCATAACAATAATAATAATGTTGTCTACAAAATTAATTGTAAGGATTGTGAAGCTTCGTATGTTGGGCAAACCAAAAGAAAATTACGCACTAGACTAAAAGAGCATATGAATAATATTAAATTTGATTCCTCCAAGCATTCTGTGGTCTCTGAACATATTATGGATAAAAAACATGCTTTTGATTGGGATAACGTTAAAATACTTGATATTGAATCTAATTATTATAAAAGACTTATCTCGGAAATGATACACATCAAGGAACAAAGGCATGGTATAAATAATAACACAGACACCGAATTGCTTAACAACGCGTATTTCGACATTCTAGAAGAAATATCGAATTTTTAGACTTATGTAAATGTTTATTTTGTGAGATCTGACACCTATTTATTCGACTTTTTAAAAGACTAGACAACAGTCAAGTACTAACAATAAGGCCAACAACAATTAGAAGCATCGTCATCTCAAGTTATTCGGAACAATTTGTAAGCATAAAGGTTCAATATTTTAGTAGTTAGTTTAATTTATAATTTTTAATCTTTTTTTCACATACACATTAGTGGAATCCTATTTTACAATTGAATAAATTCTTTAAATTCAGTTAACAAATATCAAATAATTTGGAGAGGATGAACATAATCATTGCCAGATCGAGGGACTTTCGTCAAATAACGATAAGTGGTTCATTTGGAGTAATGTATAAGTGTCACTCCAAGTTTTTATTAATAATTCTAATATATTTTATGAATAACCGGACGAATCATTCTGCTTCTAATTGGGTTTTTACTTTGTTGAACTATTTTAATGGTCTCAATTCATTGTAAATATATTTTGCGTTTTAACTATGACTCAACTATATAACTTATATTGACTATGTATTGCGGATTTTTTATTAGAATTTTATGTATTTATTTATTATCGTTATTTATTATCACTATTTTTTTTGCGCACTGAAGAGGAGCAAGTAGAGCTCGAAACGTTTGTATAATTATTATTTCAAATTAAGAATTTTCTTCTCAATAATAAAATAATATCGTATTGCTCGTTACACATGGCCTTAATTTAATAATTTATCATTGTTTTTATTGTCATACGAGCTTGAGCATTGGTATGTGATGTTTTGATTAGGTATTAATTTTGCATTGCAGATTAAGAGATACTTGAAACATCAAAATATTTCCTCACTTGACAAATGTTTTAATTCGCGTGACTCAAAGTATCTCGTAAAGAAAAAAATTGTATACTCGAATGTGTAATTGTTTACTGTTTCGATCGTATTAAAAGAAACCGCCTGATAAGATACCGAGAAATCGCACGGTCGTTTTTACCAAACGGAAAAAGAGAATCCGCAAAGCGGCTGCCGTCGATAGCGCGCAATCACTCGGAACATCCGCCGGTTTTTTTTTTTCCTTCATATACACGATACGCGTGATCGCGCGTATCGATTGGGAGGCTCGGACGGCTCGTCGTTTCGGAAAAACGTGCGAATTAACTGCTCGATGCTTATATATACCGGCGGCACGGGGAAATTAAAAAACGATGACGGTATGAGGAGAAATGAAAGGAGGGGAGGAAATTGATGGAGGAGGGAATGCGCGATATTCGCGTTCGCGCAATTTCCAGCCCTCTCATTCGCCCGAGGGAATCTCGCGCTAACCTTTATTAACGTAACGTAACATCATTAATTGCGCGGGTGCGACTTTTTTATTGGGCATTCGGGGTAAATATTGGCGCTGCGAGTTAGCTATTTCGGCATATCGCACTCGATCGTGTGTATGTGTGTGCGTGCCTTTGTGTGTTTATTCGTTGTCGTTTATCGGCTTTTTTTCTCTTTCTTTCTCCGATTCTCATTTCGATATCGTGAGATAGCGTATCGGTTGTTTATTATTAAAACGAAATCGCAACGACATTTCGGCGCCGAGTGTTCTCTGTGAATCGCTTCATTGTATAAGAGCGTTTTAAACAGATACTATCGTAACTTGTCCGTAAACGAGTTATCGGTATACTAAAAATTGGATAAAATTATTTCGATACGAGTCTAAATGTGTGATTCTAAAATTAGACACTGAACGGACCTTTTCAATGTGCTATTTCAACTTTGGATATTGTAACAGATTTTTTTATCAATATTCCGCTTTATATACTATTAGGAGCGTAAAAGCCTTGGGATATGAACGTTTTTTTTTCCTCATGATATTGCTATCTCGTATCGCGCTGTACGTTGATATGAATTCGCTATCCTTGATGCCGCCGTAATCGCTCGCATATTATTAAATACTCGTATAATGCTAAAATAGTTCAAGTATTTAGGTGGCATTGAAAATTGCGCATCTATTTAACACGCTTAAACCGATCGTGCATTTATCGTACGCACATTTGTGCAAGACGTGTCAGTATTCGTGTTCGGAATTTTATGTAAATCTATATGTATATATACCGATAATTATTATTCCTATTTAAATTTCTTATATTGCTATCATCAGAATAACTTATATTTACTATACAATTGTTCTATTTATTCGCGTAATTATAGTCAATGCAATCATCAGGACGAGGGAGATATCCGGTATATCTTTGATTGAAATCGTGCTAGAAAAGATTTGAAAGAACCCTGTCAGATTTATAACTTCCTTCTCGATGATTGTCCCAGTATGTACACAGTAAACGATATATCGTTTCTCGTCGAGGGACCGACCTGTAAATTATTTCGCAGATCAGCCAAGCGACATATATCGTTCCTGTAGCAATAATAAATGCTTTTCTCTCGTCCGGTCTTCGCTTTCTCTCGCAATAATTTTAGTTTCTTCGTTGTCCAGTCATATTACTCATACGGTCGATAAAATAACGTGGACGTTTAAGCCATGTCGCTATTTTCCATCGCCGCGCCGCGTGAACGCTTTCCGCGAAAAATTACCCATTCATCAATATGAGATTTTTTAGCGAGAATAATAATAAATTACGTCTCCCTCTCTCTTCGTTTCTCCCATGTCCATCTTTCATTTTTTTTTCTTTCGACGATTCCTGCAGCCGAGGTATATCCCCGTTATCCTAGCTGTATGAGCGATAAATGAAGTGGACATTCAACGTGAGATATATACCGCTACATTTTCCGCCGAGCGAAAAATTAATTATCTATCAATAGATAGTTGGATTTTCAGCGAGCAGCGCTTTTTACGACGAACGAGCGCGCACGATCCTCAAAGTGAAAGCCAAAAAAAAAAAAAAAAAAAAAAAGAAGCGCGACGAATTACGGATCCGGATATCGTACGCGCGGAATTATCTCGGATTTTCTGCGGGCGCGAGATGTATCCGCTCTTCGGTTAGATTAACGAAAGTAATTCCGCTCGATATGCGATTAACGACGGTTGTTGATTCAGCGTAATTACCGCGGTCGGTCGTTTAGATGTTTCTTTCTCTCTTTCATTTTTTTATATCAGTTTCGCGTTACGTTTGCGATTATTCGCGATTACGGACAGCCCGAGTTTATTTTCTCACGATGTACGACTGATAATATAAAGTTAAATTTTACGCATTCAGATCGTGTGAAATTATTAAGCCGTTATTCTCCAAGCTACAACGTACACACTTTTTTTCTTATATGTACATGCAGATATCAGCTTTATTAACCAATTAAAAAAATCGTATATAATGCAACGACGATTTAATCGCGCATGGGTTCACTTTAATGGAACACATTATCGGCTAACACTTCCGATTCTGTGTGAATGCAATCGTAATCGACGCTCCCTCATTAACGTCGGTGTAATTATTTAGAATCACACGCGTATGCTTTGGCCCGGTTGTAGACCGGTAAAGTTCGCTCTACAAACCGTGGTGTTTAGTCGCGTCACGCAACCGGACACTTGTGTTTGAACCGTCACACTTGCACGCACGCACGAACGAACGCAGGACAGCCTTGTCGTTAAGTGACCCGTATTGATTATCGACCAGCTAATTTAGCTGATATTTGCGCGGCTCTTCGGATGCGTGCGTGCGTACGTGCATCGCAGCTCACGGCTTGTCCTCTTTTATCGCTCGCCATTGCGAATGCGCTCTTATACCGCGTGTGATAAAAATAAGTAGCTCGTTTTTCAAGATGACACTTAAATGGCACCAATTTTTCACGCAGTTTTCATTATGCGATCGCTGATATAGTCGCCATGCTGGTGGATTGCCTTTTCATATTAATAACTTATCACGTTGTGTCGTTTATATGGACTCGTAAATGCTTTGATGAAGGCCTGAAGATAATCAAAAGGGGAAAAAAAAGAATTTCACGCGAATAAATGTATTAAATTAGAAGTTAAAGGAAGCAAACTAACTTTTGTTATGATTTGATTTCAACATTTTGCGAGTCAATCCTTTCCCGGAATATTATTGGTGGGTAAATACGCAGAGACCCTTGTTTATGCGTTAGCTTATTTATGCACGAAACGTCTTTATACGGGGATCGGTCTCCGGAAAGAGAAACCCCACTGTGACAGGCCCCGGGGTTAAATCCAGTTCCATTACGAGATTGTCGATCCGGGTGGTCGACTAACAGCGTCTATCTAACTCGACTAATTCTCGTCTCGGTTGTCTTCTGCAAGATATCATTCATGATTTGTCGCCGTGCTAATAACGGATAATGTTGACACGAACCATGCTGTTGTAGAACGTGCATTTTTCGATCGCATCAGAGATTTTATTTATCTAAATAAATAATACAGCTAAGAATAAAATAGATTATTATGAGAATAAAATATGCTCCGATAAATTTTGATCACGGGACTAGTAGTGATATGTTGCTGCTGTATGCATGAAAAGGTACCTTGAAACTTTGCGCGCATTTCTCTTACGTATTATTATATTTATATTTTGATACACTACTCTTCTGCATTGTGCCATATTTTCGGTATTCAGCCATCTTTCTCACACGAGGTTCGGTAAGTAAGGCAAGAGCAGCGCAGATATACTCTTCCGCTCCTTTACCTGCCGTTTCTTTTTTTTTTTTTCTCCGACATCCCTCCCGGCTTTTTATCCGGCCCACCCGTGCGGCACCGCAAATGTCTCGCAAGGCTTGCCCGGACCGTAACGAAGTGGAACGGGCGTAAAAATGAGTGGAAGACAATTAAGGGAAGTGGGGGTGACGAGATGGGCGGGGAGGAGGTGATGGAAGAGCGGAGCAGAAAAAAAAAAGAAGGAACGGAAGGTCGACCACCTAGCGCGGCCTGATAAAGTCCATTACCTCCTTTGGATCTCGTGCGCGATTCCGCCTTCGTTATTTAGCCTCGCGCCGAATTTCGCGTAACTGTTCCTTTTTCGCTCCTCGTCGCTCCTCGTCTTACGATCCCCCACCTTCGCTCTCCCGGCTGGTTTCCTCGCGGTCAGCTTCCCTGCGATCGTTTATTTACGCTTATTTTGATCCTTCCCCACGTTCATTTCTCTTCCTTCTCCCTCGTGTCCCGCTTCGACCGAGCTATTCTCGCTCTCATCCTCCGCAAGTTCGCTAAATAATTGCGAACCGGCGATGTTACTTTTTCTTCTTCTTCCTGCTCCGCCACACTCGACAAAAGGCTGTTAAAACAACCCTTTGTGCTACCCCCGACCTCTTTCCGGTCCTTCCTTCTTTTCCTGGAGGGTATATACCGCTTGCGCTATCCTTCTGGCCCGACACACGATGAACCGACATCGCCTCTCTTCTCTCATCGCATCTCCCTTTCTGGCCTGGCCTGGGTCTGCCCGCTTCGCTTTGGCGCACCCTTTGTGTCTCGGCGTTCACGGTATTTACAAGCACCATTCAACATCTGTCGACTCGCTCCCTCCTCCCTTTCATTCCGATCGCCTGCTTCCCTCTATTTCACCTTGCCTCCTCTCGCTCGCTCTAAATAAAAAATCGTTATTGATTGCACGTAACCTGTAGGATTCCACATCCAACGTCGACTTATGTATACGGAGAGGACGTTCTTGCTTTACGCATATTTATTTCCTATCATTTTTCCTTTTTTTCATTTTACATTCTTTTCTTCAAACTACTGTACTTTACATAAGAATGTTAGTTTCCGCTTCCTCGAGAATTTTATTTGATTCATGCATATATATGTATGTATTGTCGAGTATCAGTGCGCGAGAGCTTTAAAATGATATATTTGATTTCTTTTTTCATTGACTCCGCCATAGCGTTGTATATAGTATAGGCCACGTTCACAATGACTTTAGACGGGAGAGTCAAGTGATGACGAAAAGCAGCGAGACACACATCCCCGTTCTTTTATTCTCTGCCGAGGCAATGTGCCCGCGTGTTTCTCGCGTGACAAAATGCACTCGTCGCCACCCTCCATCATCTGCGCGCGCGTGCGCTTCGCTTCTCTCTCTGTCCTTTGACTGCTTCGACGGCAACCGTGCCGAGAGTTGGAGCACTCTCGAGAGTCGCCCTCGCTTCGACCTTTTCCATTTTCTTTTTTCCTTCCGTGAAAAAAGGAAGAAAAAATGCGACGCTGCTCAAAGCGAGCGGCATTTTTTCCTCTTTTTTTTTACTTGCTCTCGAGTCTTTTCATTCGATCCTTTTTCACGGTACGTAATAATGAGGATATGCGTTATATAAAGAAATGGCGAACGAGAGGGAAAAAAAGAAAGCGCGCTCGCTCGAATGAGTTCTCAAGTATATAAAATCCGATCTGTGAAATCCGATAATCAAATTTTGCTCGCAACGACGCCGGTCGATAAATTATAAACTATAAAGTTTAGAAACGTGCGGAAACTCGCGACTATTTTCTGTTCTACGTAACTCACGTGTGTCGACAACTCCCCATGTGCGAATCTCAAAAAGGCTCGGTACTGGCTCAATACTGGTGCCAGAGTATTACTGGCTGACGTTCTGGGCCGGTATAAGTTGAAATCGGGGTCATTACTGGGACAATGTTGGAATGATAACACCAGTCTCGGCGCCAACTTTGGCCCGACACAAAGTATTAGTACTGGGACAACATTCATTATCAGTATTGGGCCAAATCTAACATTAGAATAACCGATGTTTAAATTCATTATAAATTAATGTTTCAAAATAAAAATATTTGTCGTCATACACCAACGTATGGCCCAATGTATCCCCAGTGCTGATCCAATATATACGATTTTATCCAACATAACTTTTATCTCATCTCAGTACTATTTCACGTCTCGCCTCCAGTGCACGCCCAGTACTGATACGATATTTGGCTCGGTATAGAAAGTATTTTGTGGCAGTACGGTACACAAACATTGGCCCAATTTTCTCCCAATATACTTGAACCGGTACTCGTGCTGCAGACAAAGTTGCTTGCTTCCCAGTAATCCGACACGAGTCGACTCGATACATGCCCAGTACTGAGACGATTCTCGGCCATCGATTAATACCATTTTCGGCCTTATACACGATCAGTACTGAGACGAGACTCGGCTCGGAACAGAATACGATTGCATGGGAGTATTGGTACAGTACTAATTACCGAGACTGGTTCAGTATTGATCTGGTGGTACTGGGGCAGTACCAGCTATGGAGTCTTGGCAGCCAATATTGTGTCACTTTTGGGCCATGTTGACAACTCTGGCAGAAGCCCGACATTCGCAAATGGGCCCCTCGAGTCACTCGTGTACGAGGCGGGTTGGGGATACGGGTTGTGTTTTATCGTCGAAACGCGCACCTTATGGCATGCACGCGCCTTCTCGAGGGCGTAAAACTTCTTACTTCCGATTATTAACGTCTCTCGACGATTTTATTTATGCACGAGCGTCGCGGCCGCGAGATAACGCTGAATTTCACGGAAAAGCGCGGAGAGAGATACACGCCGTAAAGCTACGGATATTACTTTCACGAGCTGACGTGCCTCGAGAGATACTTGGCGCGCTGCGAAAGTGCCAAGTCGTGTATCGAGAGATGAATAAAAGTAATAAGAGAGATACATCAAATCAGATGTATAATAAAAATCCACTCAATCGGAGTTTCGACCTGTGGCCTTTGAAATTTCTCGAGAATTCCAAATTCTCCGCAAGATTGAAGGAGCGTGTCGAAACAATGTGACATCGAGGTTTTAATTTTTTAAATTCAAATTTTTATTATAGCTTGAATACTTTCGAACGTCGCATATGTACAAGTTTTTTGCGATGGCGTAAAAAAAAAAAAAAAAAAAAAGGAGACAACGGTAAATAACGAACGGTATATTTGCATGAGTCCACGTTGTTACATCATCGCGCTCGACCGAAATGTTAATAGATTCGTTGCGTTTGACATTCGCGTTTGCCGTATGGCAATCGTCGTTGCGATCTTTCGACTTAATTGGATATATGCTAATGACGCAAAATACTGCTAATACGAAATATAATAAGAAATTTCAACGTTGTAAATTGTTTTACGTAACAGCTCTTGCAGCGACGATGATCTTTCGTTGCTACTACGTGTTATTTTCATTTTTAATATACGCGCGTTGGGTATGACGCGAATGAACGGTTATGTCTCTGATTTCTCAATCGGTTTAAAGTCGGGTAAAGCCAAGCACGGCGGATATATATCGTCGTCGTTAAACCGCGAGTTCGTGCAATTGCAAGTCCGGCGGGATCAGGTGCGAGTTTTACCGGCTAATCGATAGCGGCGCGGAGTCGTAAATTGCCAAGGTTACGGAAACTGTGGGTAGAGGGGAAGTTAAATCGCCATAAATTGCCGCTGCATTAAGCACTGCCTCGACATTTTTATTTTCTCTATCTCATTTGCCCGCGCTCTCCTCCCGCTTTATTTGTTCGTTAACAGAGTATCGATAGCTATCCTTTGACGTCTCGCGATTATCCTCCGATCGTATCGCGTTTTCAAGAATTAAACATTTCTCTTTCCCCTAATATTTTGTTTCTCATTAAAAGTTTATTTTTCCATTAACAAAGAGAGACGTGAATTATACTCTTTGTATTTCTTATTGCTACGAAAACAGCTGCTTGTTTTCTTAAGATCTCTTAATTTAATGTCGAAAGAAACATCTCGCATTTCTATAACGTCGGAATTGAGAATTGAAATAATCGAGTGCTATTTTAAAAAATTGAGCGAGTCGCGGGATTGCTATCCTCGTTTATTTCTGTTATCGCGACGATATCGTAGCGCCCGTAATGTCTGTTGAAAAAAGATGTCGCGAGACAAATCTGCATCGACACGACGCGACGTCGATACGATCTGTTTGGATCGCGCTACTGGACGAGACATCGATTTCCGGAGCGGACGTGTGTCTCGCGTCCCATCCTTGTTCTCTCCTTCCTTCCATAACCACCGTGTTCGATATCCCCCCGTTCGCGGTGAAATAATCGCCGCGAGGGGTCGGAAGAACCCAGGGACTATGAATTAGGTATGACCCAACCCCGCACACACATCGGAAACTCTCCCCTTCGATTTCGATCAATACACCAAGCGTGGGCAACGCCAAGTAGAAGGGATGAAGTGCTTTGGCACACGGCACTTTCTTTCTCGTCCCTTTCGGGACATCCACTTGCGCGAGGGAGAAAGAGAAAGGGGCTGGAGGGAGAACGCATCCCTCTTTTCGGATTTCCTCCGGACCGACTGGAGATACCTTCCGCGTCGGGTCGGAGGTCACCGACGTCGGGGGCATAAATCAGGAGGACGTCCTTGTCAAACAAGGGGAGAAGCACGCGCGTCCGAGATCCTCTCGAAATTAATTTATCAATGTTTTTTCGTATGTCGACCTCATTGGCTACCGTTCTTTTCTTTTTAATACAAAGTGTAATAATTCTTATCGTTATTTTATATCGTCTGAAATTTTAATGCGATGTGATTCATTTTTTAAAACAAATTTTTTAAATCTATATATAATCGTCATAATATGTATCTTAACCTTCTTTGTTTGTTATTAATTTGGATTTAGCAAAAATATGTGATTTAATCTATTTTTGCAATGTGCATATTATGTATTTAAAAATGTAAAAGTTTGTCAAATTCCAAATGCAATACTACATTAATTTACCTTGTATACTTTTTCAAGATCGATAAAGACTAGCAAGTTTACACCGCGTATGCGTAAATGGTTCTCGCTTTTCCACTTCTTCCATCTCTTTTTCTCGTTCCTTCATCCCCTCGTCAACGGAGCGTCCCTTCTCGTAAGCCGGGCGCGAGAGAACTGCCTTCTCGACCAGAGCAGCTGCGTTATATCGCACGTGTGCGTGCGTAACGCGTGTAGAACAGCGTTACGCACGCACACGTGCGATATAACTGGAGTCGGTAAAGTGGCAGGTATATCACAATTTTCTCGCCTCCAATCGCCGCCACTTCCATTCGACGACGTCGTGCGCTATCGCGATATCGAACCGCGCGATTTCGCGTCGACGACGAAAAATACATTCCACAACGAGCGAAATACTCTTATATTTTTCCAACTCTTATACCCAACTGCTTTTATTCGGCGTCGTAAATTCCATGTCGCTTCCCCTTATGAAAATAAGCGACGAATATATATTGCATCGCACAAAATCTTTAAATCTTGGTAAATTTAGCGTTAATATAATTATAGGTTCATGTAATGTGCATCAGGGTGTCCAGCGGTCAGGGAAATTTAACTGGATTTCCTCACATTATTCTATATTTGTTTCGATAATTTGACATTTTTTGTTAAAAAAGAAATATCAACTTTTTTTTTTTTTTGACGCTCCCAGCACGCTAATTTTCTGTATTGTTAAAAATAGAATCATTTACAACGTGCTCGTTAATTTATATTTTCATTGTCGTGTTATTTTATTTCAATGTGTTTGCTAGAGACAAAACTAAAAAATTTGACACAATATAAATAAAAAAGATTATTTAATTCCGAACCTTTTCATTGTTGATAAAAAAAAAATATCTCGAGAATTTCCTAATTTAACATTTAATTGATTTATCGTATAGATATATGCAAATTATATATTTGGAAAAAATCATATTAAAAAGTCTTGGAAAAAATGAATTTCTGCTCTTCAGAAAGTGTGAAAAAGCGAGGAAATTTTTTTCATCGTATGTCTGCTGGACATTCTGGTGCATGGATGAGATTAGAAATTACGAGTATTGTGATTCGAAAGACCTGGCTTCGAGAAACGTAAGTACGTATACGTTGCATGTATTATGCGAGTCTTTTTCGCTCGCGCTTGCAAAAGCACGCCGTTGATAAAAACGGGATTAAACAGACTCTCCGTTGGTGCGGCTGGGCCCCGCAGCTTCCGCAACGTCGAGCGGAACGCACGTGGCTGCACTGCGTTCTTTTCGTCTCTTTTCGCTTTGCAGCGAAACGCTTTGCGGCAACTCTTTGTGCAGCCGTCCGTCTCCTTTTCAGCGAGCCATTTTCTAACGTGCGTTAATTAAATTCCGATCCCCTTTCGGCCCGTTGTGTACCGGCCACTCTCGTGTTCTCTTTCTCTCTCTCTCACACTCTGTCTTTTGTCGCTTGATTCAATATCATTTTTATCAGTTTTTATAAGGATGGCTTATGTAATTAAAAAACACATCGATCCTAAAAAATACGTATCGCGTATAGCTCTTCCGAGAATTAAAATCTAACTCTCGGGTGGGTACTCTGGGATATTTTTTTACGTTCTATTATTTTTTTCCATTTTTTTTCTCTTTGCACGCGCGTTCGCTAACGACAATTCTAACATCGCTTGTTCTAGAATAGTAAATAGATTTCTCCCGTTCTCGCGCTTTCGCGTTGCATCTCAATCGCCGGGCGAACGACACGAGCTTTCAAGAGGCTTTCAAACTAGTCGAGGACGTGCATTAACTTGATTGAAGAGAGGGGGATAACTTCGTTCGATCGTGATGCGGTCGAAATGCGAGACGCATCTCTTTTTGGCACACATCGCGTCGCCGAATATATATATATATATATATCCTTTTTTCGCTCCCCTCGACAGAGATGTACGCGTACCGGGTTATATTGCGGCAAATCGATTTTTCGACTGGAAATAGATCGGCGCAAACCCGATTTTCGCTCTCGTCGCGTCACGTTCTACTCTGTGAACCAGTTATGGTCGTGATTAAATGCGACCGCTCGCACTTTTCCGCACGTGAGCTGCCTTCGTTCGCGCGTCCCGAATACATTCGGTGCATTTTGATCCGTAACGATAGCTTCGCGGTATATATATATATATATTTTGTACGAAAATTACGGTGCACCAAAGCTGACGTGAATAAAGAACATTTTTAATCGCAATGACCTTTATTTCGCATACTAATATTATACTCGTATATTAAAATCGTCTTCCTGCGCGTCTCTCCATTTTTCTCTCAATTATTTTTTTGTCGTTCCCGATCGCTTCTTATTCCTGCATGCAAATTACGAGCGCTTTACACGATCGCGCGATTTACGAGTAATTCGTAATCATTAGAGTCACGCGAGCCATTATAGGCCAGACTGTACTTTTGCATGTCGACTTTTCGCTATATGACTTGACAAGTGTAAACGCCACGGCGATGGTGCGACGGTGTGGCGCGATAATTATGGAAAAGGCGGACGGGGGTGTATATATTGCAGTTGCGCGGAAAGCGCAATGGCAGAGATGGTCCCGGTAATGAGCTGTATTTCATTGGATTAACATAACTGACAAACGGCGTTTGCGTTTCAATTACCGCGCGAATTTACGATTCGATCGCGCGCGAGCGCAAACGCGCCTCGATGTGGGGAGCGAAACGAAACGAAATGGATTGGAAAAATGGGGAGAGCGAAATCATTGTAATGAAATTAGCGCGACTCCCGCTGTCAGCTTTTGTGGGCGTCCCCCCGAAGGGTTGGTTGGATTCGCTTTTTCACCGTGCCAATTGTTATTGGCTGATAAATGTCGATGGGGGTTTTTTTTTGCACGATGCTTCCGCCCGCGGTTTTCGATATTGTGCGAGATGAGAGGGATGCGCGAAATAGTGCGTTTACAATTTGCTCGTGCGACTAGGATGAACCTCGATGAAAGTCGAGTTTGTGCGTTATTCTATTTTGATTGCACTGAATAAATCAAGGTTGACGAAATCAACGTTTTATCTATTTCAAACTAACGATGTATGATTTGACTAAAGAAATGCTTCGATATTATATAGTATTTATACATAGTTTTTTTAATTTTTTTTAGTTTTTAATTCTCGTGCAAATACATCAGGCATGTATTTTAATGATCTTTTTATTTATGCAATTGTTTCACTATACTAGTCTGACAATATTAAAATGTATGCTAGGAAATGATTAACATTATTGTGATAATGTCAACAATATGTAGATTAAAATCGCGGTGTTGCACGTATTTTTAAGCATCTCATGTTTATACAAGTGGAACATGCAACTTGTTGTCGTTTGCTTATCTTCGCTTTTGCATTCTTCGAATCGGCTCACAAAACGATTGGATAAGTGTTTGTCGATGTATCAAAGAGATCTGGATATAAATATACTATTATTCCCAGAACTTTATAGCAACGCGGCAAATATCTCTTGAAATTTTAATTACAAATTAAAGCATCGTTGGTTATCAAGATACACTGAAAAAACATATTTATGTAAAATTATATGATTATGCTAGGTTTTTTTCCGACCCAGCATAATCATGCAATATTGATACTTATATGGAAGATTACAGACTATATGTAATTTCATATGAAATATATTCTTAAATATTTTCAAGATTAAAAATATTTCACTGTGTGTGTGACCATGTAATTACACATGGGAAATGTTAGTAATGTATAAATGCTATAAAATAATGTTATAAATAAAATAGATAAATACTTATAAAATAAAATTCTAATAAAGTAAAAATAGTAAATTTTACCTATATTTTACATGTATTTTTACATTAATATGTATTTTCACTTTAAAACAAATGGAAAAAAAAAATTACAGTGATGAGAGAGCAAGTAACTTTTCCAGTTCTGAACTAATAATTTCCATGTAAAAGTACATGAATTTTTTTCAGTGTACTTGCAAGTCAAAAAAGATTAAAGAAATAAATATATAAAGCTGATAAATGATTTAAGATGGTACGGATTAATTGTACAGACGGAATTTCTCGCTCTTCGATTATATAGGCGCTTAAGCGTGTCGAAAGGTCCTTCAACCACAGCTTGTTTCATCCGTCATGCGCTTGCTTCTTCTCGCGTTATTCTCATTTGTGCAACTTATTAGCCGCGTGTAACAGCAGGTGCATCATATCGTGGTTGCATCTCGGCACTACGCCAATGTTCGGTCAATTTAATTCTGCGCGGGTGCTCGAGCGGATGAAAGAAACACCGCGTACAAAAGCAAATGACTTCAAAGTCGCGACGATTAATTATAACGCCGCTGATGTGTCGCCAGATTATTTTTAGAGCTATACTTGTTAACGCTTGTCCATGCTTCTCTATATATTAATTCGCTGAATTGATTTAATCGCTATCTCGATTTGTTTCCAAAAAGTATCTCTTACTTATCGTACGTATTAAATATCGCGATAAAAGACGATATTCATAAGCAGACGGTATATTAACGATATTGTCACGTCGATGCATTTTGAACCGACAAAAGTACGTTATCTGGGAATGTATTAGCGACGCACAAGGACAATACTGAAGATAAACGCATATCGCGCATGTTAATGGGCTCTTGTATGCAACATTGTTAATAAACCGCTAGTGGAGCGGAAAATAGACCTCGTCAGCAGCGAAATATACGTCGTAATATTATGACAAGTTGATTAGGATCTATTGCTCGATTTTGTGCTAATTTGCAATTTAAATTCTTCATTTCGCATTTGCGGATTATAAATAAAATATAATCTTCTATATAAACTAATTAAAATCAAAATAAAACAGATTGAAGAAGAGGATGAAACAGAGAGATGCAGTATCTGCCATAAAGACACGAGTATCTCGATATAGATTGTTTTTTATTGTACAATATCGCGAATCAAATGCCGGTTTATCTTCTAGGTTGAAAATTGCAATATAAATAGAGCGTGCGCGCGCCCCGTCAGTGTATTTTTTATTTCAAGATCTCTTTTTTTTTTTTTCTTTCTCGAGACCTTGTATATCCAGTAGCGAATAAACTCTCGACGACGACTCTCGACTCGAAACTGCAGCTTTCACTCGTAATGAAAATTGATAGTCTGGTTAACCGCGTTTCGCGTCAGTTGCAGCTGCAGGCGATGCTTCCGGCCGCTTCCTGCCGACTAAATGCTGATAGACTCTGCTGGCTGCTCGTTGCGAGAGTCGCATAATCGTTGTGCTTTTTATCGCTCGTCTTTTACGGCTGTCGTCGTCGATATAAATGACGTTTGGTGAAGCATGCCTTGGAGCGTAGAAAGGGCGAGACGCCCGCGGGATTTTTGCGCAATAATATTTCTCGGTCGTTATTGTCGAAAAATTCTTTAGGCGCGGACAAACATGCCCATTTCGCTTCTACACTTTGAATGACTCGTTTCATTTCGAGAAAAAATATTTCGCGATCAGCAACGAGTGATTTCTCTTTTTAAAGTTGTTTATTTTTTATTTTCAGTCGGAGCATCTCCATTGCATTATTTATTTTTTAATTTTTTTTACTTGCGTAATTGTTAACATTAAATTTTCATATTTCGCTTTCTTCGTCCAAAATATAAAACCACTTAAAAGATTGCATCTCTTTGGCTTGTTTGAAGTCTGCCGTGCTTAAAGATTCATAGCTAAGATGTGTCGCTCAAATGCCGGCTTTCAAGAGAAAGACCTTACTGTGCGCTACCGAGGCGTTAAAGTTTCCTACGATCGCTAAGGATTTCTATCGGTGGAAGTCGGATATTGGCGTCGATGATAGAGCTAAGAGAGAAATAAAAAAGAAAAAAAAAAACGAAAGGAAGACGTCGAAGGAGCGAGAAATGTCGAGAAGGCTCGACGATAGGTATCTTGGATTGAAGCAACAGCGTGAGAGAGGTACGAGAATTTTTACACGCGTGTACGTGTCGTGTACGTGAAGGTGTCTCAACACGGAGCTTTTATCGCTCTTCTCGGACTTGTTTCTATATCTGTTCCGCGTATGATAGTCAAGTGGAGACGAGGAGCCAGCAGACTATGAATGCATAAAGGCGTCGGAATCGAAAGAAATTTTCGCGCTCTGCTTCATCATTTTGTCCTACCTTATTCTTTCACCTTTCTCTCTTTCTCGCGAAGACTATAGCCGTCTTTTGTGGGTTACCCAATGGCCATCTGCCGCGTTAACGCGCGGACCGGGAAATAATAAAGTCGAGCCACGGCTCGACGCTCCGCGATCTCCGCGATGCTAACTCCCGCTTTGCATATCAAGCAGCCTTACTCCGCGCTGTGTCGTGGCACGCGCAAGTGCGTGAACGCCGTGATGCATATAAAAAGGCGTGCCCCTCGGGCGCGCACGCACATATTCCGACAACTTTTGCGCACGCCATGTACGGTTGAAAGCTGCACTGAATTTCAAGAATTTTTTGTCGCTCGCAAAGAATTGACGCAGTTTTTACAACGATATAAGAATACGGTTTAAATTTAAAAAAAAATAAATTTGGTATTGGATTTTTTGAATGTTATAATACGATGCGATAAATAATTGCCTTGTGAGAAATACAAGTTTGGAAATGGAGGTAAAAAGTACTTTTCGTGATGTGTTAAATCGAAGGCCATCGAGGGTTCTTTTTCACCAAAGACAACTCTCTAATGTCGAGGACATTTCGTTCGAATCACGTAGTCGGGAAGAGCCAGTCGATCCTCTCGAGGGTTCTGGCGTGAAGTATGACCCACGTTAAGATAGGCCGAATCCCGCGGGTAAAGATCTTCCGCCATTTCGGACCTCTTTGTCTCTAAAATATTCATGGATGCAGACTGCTCCAAAGCATCGCCAAACAGAAGGGATGGTTCGAACGAGGGAAAGTCGATTCGGGTGAGGTTTTCTTTCGTCGGCTGGTTCTCTACAAAACTCACATATCTTATTTATTCCGGGTTTTAAAAGACCATAATGATATCTGCTAGTTCTATTTATATTGACGAAACGATTATACACATAATTTCTACTTTTTTAAGTCTTCAAAAATTTGAAAGTCGTTTGAATTATAAGAGAAAAATGAAACAAGCAATTTTACAAGTTCTTTGTAATATTTGAAAATATTTTTTTATCTATAAAATATAAAATATTTGTCATTATGTTTTTTCATGTTTTGCAAAGAAGAACATTTGTAAAACTGATATTTAATGTACCTAGATTTTTTACGCATGCGACATCTTTCATGAGAAATCGCACAATGAAATAAGTTTAAATTGAATGTATTTGGACACACGAATTTGGAAAAAGTTTGGCTTAGTTCCAAAATAAACGTAAGTGAACTTATTCGCGCGTCTGTGCCATTCAGCTCTTCGCTTCTTTTCCCGCGCGCTCTTTTATCTAGAAACCATATGAGCCTCGTGTACCTCGCATGGCGATGTCGGCGTAAGAGGAAGCTGGGAATGTATAAACATTTATGCAAAGCGAGAAGGGCGGCGCTTTGCCGAGCCGCTTTGCGACAAAGTTGCCGTTCGTTTTTTCACAGGTTGCGACGAGCGGCGTCATGAAATTTTTGTCACTTGCCTCGCGAAACGTATTAAAGACCGGAAAGTCTCTTCTTCAAAAGACAAACGAAAGGGAAGGGAGATCGAAGATCTCTTTTACGTATATTATTTTTATTATAATATATTATCTCAAAAATGTTTCGTCGATTTTGTTTCGCGATCGCGCAGCATCTCGCATATAAACTGTCGCGATATATATTTCAACCGCTAAGGATCTTTTCTCACCGCCGCGCCATGCCACCGGCGAACAAATTATCGGAATAACCGGCTGGAAAGCGAGTGGTTGAGGC